>NC_052614.1:9469836-9820687 GCF_016545825.1 Eucalyptus grandis
AATGAAATTTAAATTGATAAAGATATAACCATCAGAAAAATTTAATATCAATGATACTATTATAAGATAAATTTTGTAAACTTTGTTGGGTGTTGGTTTGCAAAACAAACAAAAATGCTTTTCTTATTTGTCCCACATAGAAAAGTTAGGATGAGATAGGCCACTTAATGTGTGAGCTTTTCTAGTTTGCTTAGAAACAAGGTTAGGTGTGGGCTATACCTCATAATACCCGCATGTCAGATGCACAAATAATTACGTGATTATTAAGTGCACTTGACTTGCTCGTGCTATAATTAGCGCTAATCCCCTATATTTTTATTTTATTCCATATGGTTATCTTGTTTTCATACGATTATCTTGTTAATCAAAACGTAGTATTTATTTATTTTTATCCTTTTTGTAGAAATTATTAAAATTGGAATTTTTATTAAAAATAGTAATATTTTTAATTATTGTTTATTCGAATTTTTATATCTTTTCAAGTTGTCGTTTGGAAAACATACCAGTTCAATTAGCAACCTTTCTCGACTGGTCTTTTGCAATCTTACTAGTTCATTTTGTAACTTTTCCCGAAGGTATGTCTTTGTTCAATAAGATTGACATAAATATGTTAGGTTTTGAGAAAACGGTTCGCTAGTATTTTTTTTTTTTTTTTTTTTTCAAGTCTTCTTTCCAAAAACTACAACCATCTTTTGGAATTGTTTTCCTCAAAAGAGATTCAAGAAAAATATTAGAATTGCTATATAATATTCTTATCAAGACTTTGTTGTATTCTAGAGGAAATTTCTTTGGTGACCATTAACAACTTTATGGGAGAAAATAAATCCTTAAGAAAGTGATATCATGTCTCAAAATCTCACTTTATTGTTCAACCAATTTCAAAGTCGATTTTCCAACAAACTTTGTTGAATATAAAAATATAACTAATAAGATACTTTAAGGGCGCGTTTGATAATCATTACGTTCCCGAGAATAATTTTAAGCAAAAAAATGTGTTTGGTAATTGCACAAAATTTCTAATTCTTGAATAAAAAAAAGAATAGAAATGTGTTTGATAACTACATAAAATTTATATTCTAAATCTTTTTCAATTACCTTTTTAGATGAGTGTAAATTTGATATTGAATTCTCATGGATTACTCACCAATATAATTGTCTTCTTATAAGTGAAGAAATCATATTATATTTTATTATATTTCCAATTTAAAAGAATTTGAATTTAGAATTCTATTCCATTCTAAAGTTCTATCAAATCATAGAAATTCTATTGATTAATTATATTTATACTAAGTAATAAAAATATTAACCGATCAAATTTTTATTAAATAGTAAATAATAAACTATAGTATAAACTATAAATATAAATACTAAATAATAAATTAAAATACAATTAAATATGTATTCTATATATAGCAAAATTTCAATTCCTACTTCAAATGATTTTTTTATTTTTTAAATATTTTTTTTTTTTTCCTTTATTTTTTTTTTCTTCTTTTCCTTTTCTTTCTCCCCTTCTTCTTTCCTTCTCCTTCTTCTCCTTCTCCATCTTCTGCTTCTCGCTTCTTCTTCTACTTCCGCCCTCTCCTCCTCCTTCTTCTTCTCCTCCTCCTTCTCCTACTTCTCTTCTCCATCTTCTCACTTCTTCTTCTATACATACTCTCCTTCTTCTTCTTCTTCTTCTTCTTCTTCTTTTTTTTTTTTATTTTTTTCCTTTATTTATTTTTCTTTTTTCTTCTTTTCCTTTCTTTCTTTTTCTTCGAGGCCGAGCTCGTCTAGCCGTCATCGGGGCTCGACCTTGTGGGGCCACCACAAGGTCGGCCTTGCCTTGGTCGGATAGTGCCTGGTGAGCAAGCCTCGCCAACGGTTAGGTTGAGCCTCGCCCAGGCTAGGCGAGGCTCGCTAGTGGGGGGGGGAGGCCCAAACGAGGCCCGCTTGGCCACCGGTGAGGCTCGGCCTTAGGCAAGGCTTGCCAATGGTCGGGGGAGGCTTGGGTGAGGCCCGCTTGTCGGTAGCTGGGCAAGCCTCCGGCGAGCTTGCCGACAATCGGCGGCGGAAAGGGGGGTAGTAGTGGCGGACGACAATGGTGGTAGTGATAGCACTTGAAGAACAAGAGAGAGGGAAGAAGAGCAAGAAGAAAGAAGAGGAAAAAGAAAAAAAAATAGGTTGACTTGATTATAGAGTTGTTCTCGGGAACAAGAATCAACTTTTTTTTTTTTTCATTCTTGATTCTACTCCAAATCAGTTCGCAGGAATAAAAATTTCACCCAACGTAATTCTGTTCCAAAACTACTCCCAGGATTAAAAGAATAGAAATAAACACTATTTGGCAAGTTAACAATTAGGCCCTAAGAAAAAAGAAACAAACAAATAATACTATTATAAGACTACGTATATGCGTTGACATGGGCAAAATATGTCCACAAATTTGGTTCAAACAAGTTGTGGGAAAGACTCCGGGAGCATACAAAGTATAAAATCTATAAAGAATGCTGGTTTCATTCATAAGGCTGAAGTAGCTCCACTCAAGGAGCACACAAGTTTCATCTAACATGGCTTCAGTGATGTTAAGATTCCTTATAGTACTTGTTTTATAAGTTACCAGCAGAGTAAGGAACTTACCAACTTCAAGCAGAATATAATTTACCACTCAAAATGAAAACTTAGCCATGAAATTAGTACCATAATAGTGAAATTAGTAACTTGAAGTTCATTGACCATTTCAGAATTGTATCGTCCTCTTGTTGGTAAGTAAATAGTTCACCTTGATAAAAAAGGTTGCCACTCAACTTTTACTGAAACTTGTACAGTGAACAAGTTTGGTGAATTCTTATCATGGTAAAAACAGCTATCTACAATATCATTTCTAAATAAACGTTTCCACTTCCACATGGCACTTTTTTACATGTTTTGCATCAACAATGGCATGAAAATCCACAAGAGGAAACACCATTGCCAGTGGAAGTGAGCAATGATGTTACGGCTCATTTGGATATTGTAAGGATTTGGTTCAATAAGAGTGGGGAGTGATTGCTAGGGTTAGAGGGCTTGGACTAGGAATGACTCCTGATGGCTTCTAGAACAGCAAAGGGGACATGAGTGAACCACGCGGAACAGACAAAGAGTGATTTATAATATATATGTGAAAACTAGAATTAACTCAGGGAGGTGCTTTTTGATGTAGCAGCAATTTGGAACTTTGAGGTTAAACTTGCTTAGGTAGAGGCACTATGAGGAAGGGTGACCTCTTGAAAAAGTACTCACTTGTATGCCAAATGACAAAATCGTGAGGCGCAGCATAAGATGGGCCAAAACAGATAATTCCTCAAGTGAGTTAAATCAATGTGTCACATATACAATCGCCAAGCAAATGCCAAATTGTTAAAAGCTTAAGAATCAATTTTACATGTTGCTAGGGATGCACAACAAAAAATGATTGATCAATCAATTATCTTTAAAAAATGACTAAATTCAATGAGTCATATCAATCATCTTTAAAAAATGACTAAATTCAATGAGTCATTTTTTTCGTGAGTTGAGGGCATCATTTTCTTTTAAATTTTATAAATATTTTTATTGATTAAGTATGAAATCTAGTAAAGTTCAATACTAAACTTGTCAACCTATTTAGGAAGTTGCCACCAGCATCAAACTTTTATTGGTGAAATTAACAAATTACTAGTGAAATTAGTGGCTTACTTTTAGCTCAGTGGAATTTACCAGCATTGTATGGAATTTATCAACTTTGAGTGAAATAGTAAATCATCAAATTTTCAAACTTAACAGATGGACCACTTGTAAAACATTAGAAGACTTGATAAAAATCATTATTTTATATAATATTTCATGTAATGTCAACATGGACATCTCAAGTGCGATAGATTTTGTTTGAGCGAATGTGACGACCTATTTTTTGGGGCGCCTACTTACGTGTGAGCGCATGCGAAGCTAATGGCTCAACTAAGTCTATTAGACTTAGCTCTCCCAAGCCCACCAATTCACTACTTTTGGTATAGGTTTTAACCTGTAAATTAATTTCAAATATGAGTCGTCACTATTTGATTTGGGATAGGTTTTATGAAAACAAAATATGAAATATTTCACTCTTGCACAACTAGAGAAACTACGATTTTTGATTACACTAATTAATCACTAATGCTTTTACCTAATCTTGTTTTAATATTTTTGATTTTGAGTAAAATCAATTAATCACTTTTTATTATTTTTTGATTTTATTTTTATTTGTATTATTAAAATAATAATATATTATTAAAACGACCTGGGTCGGATTCCCGGAGTTGGGACCGACCCGACTCGCCACACACCGGTAGGGATGGGCCTGAGGTGCGGCCAGCCCGAATACTCCATCTTTTTTTTAAACAATCAAAGCCCACTTTCCAAACAAATCAAGGCCGCCCACCACTCTCTCCCCAGCAGCTGAACCCTACCCGGCCATGCCATCCGACGTTCCCGACCCGGATGCCTCAGCGACGGGACGCGATGCTGCCCGAACAAACCGACGCGGACGACACCGGCGTCGCCTCGGCCCAAAGCGGTAGCTAGATGGACGTCATGACAAGGCCGGAGCTCGCGGTGGCTGGACGGCCGCAAGCTCCGGCTAAGCGTGCCCAAACAGGGCAAAGACAGAGGTCGAGAGGGAGCTTACGGTCTGGCTTGGGGACGGTGCGACGGTGGTCCGTTGGTGCAAAGGTTGCCGGAGGCTCGCCTTTGCTCTCACCGGCTCTCAAAACTCGCCCTCACTCAGATCTCTCTGTTCAGATCTCACTCGCTTTCGGGCCTCCCCTAATGTCTCTCAAAGGAAGTCGTCTGAGCTCGCTCCTTCCGTGTGTCTTTGGCCTTCCCCCCGATGCCCTATTTATAAGCAAAAGGGGGACCGGTCGACAGAGGCTTCGGCCGCCGGTCCTTGGTGCGCCGACTGCCTTGGTGCGGCCGAACCGGCGTCTCATCCACTTGCTTTGCTTTGAAGGTGCGTCCCATCCGCTGCCGACTTACTCCTCTCTCTTCCTTGTAGGCCGTCCTCGAGCGCGTCGTCATTGCCGCTCGTGAATTGCAAAGGCGGAGGGGGGAAGGAGGAAGGAAGAAGAAAGGAAAGGGGCTGGGCCAAAGAAAAGAGAAACGGGCCTTAGGCCCGTGCGGGGAAGAACAAGAAGGAGGGGCTGGGCTTTCACGCCTAGCTCCATAAGAACCCTTTTCTTTTCTTTTTTTTTTTTCTTTTTTTTATAAATAAATTATCTGAAAAGAAGTGAAAAATAAAGGGGAAAAAAAAGGAAATAAAGCTTAATGGATGCAAATAAAAATTAAGACCTAATTGACGCGAAAATCATTTTTGTTAGGGCCAAATTTGTCCCTAATTTTCTTATGCAATTTAATTCTAAATACTTAGCCAAAATTTATGTGTCAACAGTGGAGAGCAAGTAGTCACCCGGCCTTCAATGACGGGACGTATGAGATAGGATTGGGCAAAATAGAAATTTCTATTAGTGTACGCTGGTTCAGTTTAAAGGCTGATGTAGCTCTGCTCAAGGAGTGCGCATACTTTCATCTGACATGGCTCCTGTAGTACTAGGAATTGTCCTAGTACTTGTTCTGCTTTTGCTTTTCGCCAAAGCTCAGACTGCCAGCAATGTTACCTCGGGCTCCTCTTTGACGGCGAACGACAGGAACACTTCCTAGCGTCCATGCTTGGTCGGGCCACGACTCAATTCGTTCTCCTTAGGATTTTGATGATGCTACTAAGAAATAAAAATAATCCCGAGGTGGATATTTTTAAATCACTATGCTAATGATGTGTGTATTGAAATGAAAAAAAACGAGGTGAGGAAAATGATGTCAAAAGCTTCAATGTTTTCCTCAAGTCGAATCTTCCATGATGTAACAAAAAGCACAATCTTCTTGAGTGCAATAGATGTAGTGAGAGGCATGGATGTTGTTAGATAATGCAAATTCACATATCTTTTCTAAGGATTAACAAATTAGATCCCTAATTTCATGAAACGTTTTGAAAAATTTGATAGCTGAAAATTTAGGTATCGGCAATGAATCCAAAAAAAAAAAATCATGTCTATCCAGCACAATCCATGACCAAACCAAGCTCCTTCCAAGTTCATCCATCTCTAATCTTCATCCCTTTCCATCCTAAAAGGCATTCGGTCGTGGTCTGTTTATCACATGACAAGCATTGAATCAAAGTTTAAAGTCGAGTATGCTAGCTTGCCTTGCCCTGATGGGTGTCCATAAGATTTTTTTTATTAAGTTATTGATTTGATACTTCATTGATCCTCTATAAGTTTTAAATGCTTTATATTTTTTTAGAACAAGTGTATCAAAAGTCATAAAAGTTATTGTAAAAGTGTAATCGAGTTATGAAACTTTTCAAAAGTGCAATCGAATTTTAAAACTTTTCAAATTAGTTCAATCAAATTCCTCTATTAACTCCGTCTAATTTTGTTGATGAAGAAAAAAAGCTGACCTGGTTTTCTTTTTTATTATTTTTGAAAAAAGAGGTGCGGCTGAGGTTGCTATGTTAACCATTTCTGAAAAAAAAATTGAAAAAAAAAAATTGAAAGGAAAGCTGGCTTGAGACATCTGCTGGTGATGCCCAAAATAGTTGGCGCAAGCTCTCATTTTCACTTCTCTAATTCTATCAAAAGCCATTCTATAGCTCTTTTCGTATTTTGGCATTGAAATACTCTACTGCCAATTTAAATAGAGTACGATACCATCATTCAGTAATCTTGGACATATCTCTAGTCCTTTCTTTACTTGAAAAATTAATTTTTTTCTTTTTGTTTAGAAAATTCAACAATATATTTAAGAAAAAAAGATAAATAATTTGGTGATAGTCTTGAATGTACTGTGAGAATAAAGTCTGTTCTAGACCACAAAAAATCAAATAGCAAATAATTATGAATTGTTGTGATGTCTACTCGTTTTTTTAAGAATTTGTGACTTACAACAAGTAGTTATTCTCATAGTAGTCTGTTATGGTAACAAAACCCTATTAAAAACACCGATGACTTCCTTATTTTTGGTGAATTGGGCCATTTTTCAGAATTACATTACCTTCTTTGGCTTCACGAACTTGATTTTCTCACCCTCCCCTGTTCCATTCTTATATTACTCGATTATCTTTCTTGTGTTCATCATTGTGAAAGGGATTTTGGTGTGCCAGATGTTTACGTCGCTTCCCTAGCTCAGCTTTGCACCAGGGATGCTCTCCTCTTCGTTTAGCTCAACTTCTGCATATACAGCTACTTGACATTCGGTGGCTTCCTAGTTTCACTCAAAAATCAGAATAGATCAGGGTAAGGGATCACGATTGATTTTTCTTCTCGTCTCTTGCGGGCATTTGTTGTGATACTTTCATGTGACAGGGTGCGTATTTATTGTAATAGCACCCTGCTCTAGTTGTACATGTTCTTTTATGTATTTATTTTAATCTTGACGCTCTTTTATTGCAGAGATCGCCTGTCGTGTTGGCATTGCACCCGACCCTCATCAGGAGGAGATGGAAGAGATTAAGACTACAGTTTCCCCGTCTATTAAAACTAAGCATTCAGGAATTTACCCAGGAAAATTCCTACAGGCCAGGTTTTGGGTGAAGCCACTCACTATAAGGTCAGGCCCTGATCGAACCCTACAGACCCTGGAAAATTAGCCCTTCGCCTTACTAATTGAGCATTGTGGAAAGCGGCAAGTTGTAATTTATTTGCCGTACGAATGTATGGACAAGAAGTTTTGGGTGGCATTATCATTGCGGGACGGGAATACTTCTGCTGTGACTGAGATGCTAAAGATGTGGAGGAGTCTTGACAGTAAGATAAAAATGTGCAGAAAACTGTAGATAAAACTCTTACTCAATAATTTATATACAGGAACACTCCCTCTGTGTACTTTTTTTTTTTTTCTGATCCTTCGATAAAAAGATTCATTCTCTTCATAAAAAGAGGAGGTAGAACCAATAAAGATTTCTTTTTCAATTCATCCCTGGAGTTATGCGACACCAAATTGCTTCTAAATGTGGTAAGTTTCGCGTGATGTCATTGAGTCCACGAGAATATGACATTGCACTGTGACATCCATTTAACCAAACATATAAGTTTGAAACCTGGAACTCTCATATGCAAATTTTTGTAGGGTATCTAGAGGATTATGTACATTCATCATTGCTGTTATCATTCCTCTCTAAGTTCGCACAAGACGGCACAATGACACCGATAGCATTGATCAGGCACATGCTTGATGCGAATTTCTCCGTACATTCGAGCATATTCAATTTCCACGGAGCGACTTGTAGTCGGTTTGAATTCATAGGGATTGAACCAGCACCTTCTACTTCCATCCTTTCGCCTCATAAAGTCTCCAACTAAACGTGTACGGCGACGTCGTTTGGTCAAAGTCTTCCAAATTTGTGCGTTCCTTGTAAGGTATCTGCAGGGTTCCTCGTTGACCGCGAACGACGGGAACACTTCCTGGCGTTCTTGCTTGGTTAGGCCGCGACTCAATTCATTCTCCTTAGGATTTTGATGATGCTACTGAGAAATAAAAATAATCCTGAGATGGATATTTTTAAATCACTGTGTTAATGATGTGTGATTGGAAATGAAAAAAACGAGGTGAGGAAAATGATGTCAAAAGCTTCAATGTTCTTCTCAAGTTGATTCTCCCACGATGTAACAAAAAAGCACAATCTTTTTATTGCAATAGATGTAGTGAGAGGCATGACTGTCATTAGATAATGCAAATTCACATATCTTTTGCTAAGGATTAAAAAATCAAATCCCTAATTTTATGAAACGTTATGAAAAATTGACAATGAATCCCCAAACAAAAATCATGTCTATACAGCCCAATCCATGAGTAAACCACGCTCCCTTCAAGTTCATCCATCTCTAATCTTCATCACCTTGCTGTCCTAAAAGGCATTTGGTTGTGGTCCGTTTATCACAAAACAAGCATTGAATCGAAGTTTAAAGTCGAGCGTGCTAGCTTGCCTCGCCCCAATGGGTGTCCATAAGATTTTTATTAAGTTATTGATTTGATACTTCATTGATCCTCTATAAGCTCTAAATGCTCAATATTTTTTTTGGAAAAAGTGCATCAAAAGTCCCAAAAAGTTATTACAAAAGTGCAATCGAGTTATGAAATTTTCCAAAAAATGTAATCAAGTTTTAAAACTTATCAAATTAGTTCAATCAAGTCTCTATATTAACTCCTTCCGATTTGGTTAATGAAAAAAAAAGAAACTGACATGTTTACTTTTTTTTTTTTTCAAAAAAGAGGTGCTACTGAGGTTGCTAGGTTAGCCATTTTAGAAAAAAAAAATTAAAAGGAAAGTTGGCTTGAGACATCCGCTGGTGATACCCGAAATCGCTGGCGCAAGCTCTCACTTTCACTTCTTTAATTCTATCAAAAGCTATTCTATTGCTCTTTTCGTCATTTGGCATTGAAATACTTTACTGCCAATCTCAATAGAGTACTACACCATCATTCAATGATACCTCTAGTCCTTTCTTTACTTGAAAAATTGATTTTTTTCTGTGGTTGGAGCAGTCGATGATATATTAAAAACAAGGTAAATGATTTGGTGATAGTTTTTAATGTATTGTAAAAATAACAGTTTGTTTTGGACCATAAAAAACCAAATAACAAATAATTATGAATTGTTGTGATGTCAACTTCTTCAAAAATTTATGATTTATAACAAGTTGTTATTCTCATAATGGCCCAAAAATTATTATACTAACAAAGCCCTAAAACAACGATGACTTCCTTCTTTTTAGAGAATTGGGCCATTTTTAGAATTACATTAACACCATCCTCCTTTGGCCTAACGAGATTGATTTTCTCACCCTCCCCTGTTCCATTCTTATATTACTCGATTATCTTTCATATGTTCAAGTTTAACCCGTGAAAGGATTCTGGTGTGCCAAATGTTTATGTAGCTTCACTAGCTCAGCTTTGCACTAGGATGTTCTCCTCTCCGTTTAGCTGAATTTCTGCACATGCAGCTACTTGACATTAGCTTCCTAGTTTCAGTAAAAAATCAGAGTAGATCAGGGAGGGGGATCACAATTGATTTTTCTTCTCGTCTCTTGTGGGTGTTTGGTGTGATACTTCTGTGCCACCGGGTGCGAATAGCATTCTGCTCTACTTGAACATGTTCTTTTACGTATTCATTTTAATCTTGCCTGTGGTGGGCATATTAACAAGACATGATTTTATACCCGAGCATGTGTTGGCATTGCACCCGACCCACATTAGGAGCAGATGGAAGAGATTAAGACTACAGCTTCCCCGCCTATTATAACTATTTTAGCATAACCAGTCGAGCATTCAGGAACTTTTCCAGGAAAGTTCCTTCTCAATCAGGCCAGATTATGTGGGATTCATGCAGGATGGAGCTTATTGGAAGCTCCTAATTATAAGGTCAGGCCCTGATCGGACACTAAAAACCCTGGAAAATTAGCACTTCGCCTTACTAGTCGAGCATTGTGGAAAGCGGCGGGTTGTAATTTATTTGTGGGACGATTGTATGAACAGGAAATTTTGGCTGGCACAGAAATACTTTTGCCATGACTGAGATGCTAAAGATGCAGAGGAGTCTCGGCAGTAAGATCAAAGATGCGTAGAAAACTGTAGATAGTTACCTCTTTTGCGGTAATTTATATACAGGGACACTCCCTCTTTGTGAACTGATCACTTATATTAAATGGAAACCAAATTGCTTTTTAGATGTGATAAGTATTGTATGATGTCGTAAACTCCACGAGCATGATATCTTGATGTCATCGCGACATCCATTTAACCAAACTTTTGTAGGGTGTCTGTAGAATTATGTTCGTTCATCATTGTAACCATTCCTCTCCAAATTGCACAAGACCTCACAACGTCGCCGTGGAAAGCATCCATCGGTTGCATGCTTGATGAAAATTTCCACGTGTGTTCGAGCATGTTCAATTTCCACGGAGCAACTTGTAGTCGGTTTGAATTCATGGGGATTGAATCTAACTGCTGGCCCTGCCTTCTTTTTCCATCAATTTCATCTTAAAAAGTCTCCAACAAACATGTACGACGAAGTTCGATCGAATTTTTCCAAGTGCGTTCTTTGAAAAGTATCAAGGTCCCGCCAAGCTTCTGGAGCAGGGTCGCCTTATTCTAAATTTGACAAGTTCTCTTTCACCATTGATTTCTATAAGAAAAAAAGGGGAAGAATAAAGAAAATGAAGAAAGATAAATTCACAGAGACATTATTATCAGAAAAATTAATATCGATGATATTATTATAAGAATTGTTTAAGAAAATTTGATGGATATATCAATAGAACTAATAAGATACTTCAAGATAAAAGAAACAAAATCAAGTAACTCATTATATACTCTGAAATGGTTTATTAATTGCTGCTAAATAAATGGTTTATTACCAAAAAAAAAAGATTGACTAATAAAATATATGTACAAATATCACCTTCTATTTTAATTAAGCATTTCTTTTTACTACAGGTGGAGCTTTTATAAAACTTCAGACCATATGGCAAAATTATTATTCTAGATAGAAATATGTGTTTTTTTTTTTTGGTCAAAGATAGTGATAGATATATGGGCAAAGGCTGTCCACAACTTTGGTTCAAACTCGCTGTGGAGAAAAGGAGGAGCAATTGCATCTACGCGGAGGAGGAATGGTCGCCTCTCTCACCTGCCATGAACGACCGGACGTACGCGAGAGACTCTGGTGGCATGGAAAAGTGTAAAAATCTCTATAAGAACGCCGGTTTCATCCTTAAGGCCGAAGTAGCTCAACTCAAGGAGCACGCCTGTTTCATCAAACATGGCTTCAGTTATACTAGGAATCCTTCTCGTACTCGTTCCACTTCCCCTTTCCGCCGAAGCTCAGACTGGCAGCAACTTGACCTTGGGCAACTCGTTGACGGTGAACGACCGGAACTCTTCCTGGTTGTCGCCATCGGGTGAGTTCGCCTTTGGCTTCCGGAGAATGGGAGCAGGAGCTCATTTGTTGGCTATATGGTTCGAGAAGATAGAGGACAAGACCATAGTCTGGTCAGCGAATGGCGATAATCTAGCGCCCGAAGGTTCGAAAGTCCAGTTGACCGCCAACGGCGGGCTGGTGCTTACCGACCCGAGAGGGAGAGAGCTGTGGTCTTCTAACCTGAACGCCACTGGCTTAGTGTATGCGGCCATGCTCGACACGGGGAACTTCATCCTAGCGAGCGCAAGCCACGTCAACTTGTGGGATTCGTTCAGCCGACCAACGGATACGATACTGCCTACGCAACAGTTAGATTTGGACGCTGTTGTTAGAGCTCGCTATTCCAAAATGAATTACTCCAATGGGAGATTCATCTTCACACTGCAAACCGGCGGAAATCTCGTGCTCTATGCCACTCCTACCCCGCTGGTCGTCTCAGATGCATATTGGGCTACCGGCACCCGAGGTAATGGCTTCAGGTTGATATTCAATCAAAGTGGTCAGGTCTACCTCACGGATAGGAATGGAAAATTACTCAATAAAGTCACCTCAGACGAAGTTCCAACCAGCGTATTTTACCAAAGAGCGATCCTCGAATATGATGGGGTCTTCAGGCAATATATCCACCCAAAGATGGCAAATTCGAGTTCTGGCTGGGCAATGGTCTGGTCGATGGTCTCTTCCCCAGTCCCTTCAAATATATGCACGAGTATGAACCGAGATACTGGTACTGGAGCTTGTGGCTTCAACAGCTACTGTACTCGTGGAGACGATCAGATTCAGAGGCCCCGATGCCACTGCCTACCTGGATATACTCTGTTAGATTCGACGAACGAGATGAACGGATGCAGACAGGACTTCGCACCACAGAGTTGTGACGAAAGTAAGCCTGAAACAGACCAGTTTGTTTTGCGTGAGATGCTTAATACAGGCTGGCCGATGTCTAATTACGAGCGTAGCGAGTCACAAACCGAGCACTGGTGCAGACAGGCTTGCTTGGCTGATTGTTTTTGTGCAGTCGCTTTTTTCAAAGACAGAAAGTGCTGGAAAAAGAGGACGCCTCTTTCAAATGGTAGGATGGATCCTGGCGTGGGTGGAAAGGCTCTGGTCAAGGTCAGGATAAATAACTCAACTTCAAAAGCTACAGGAAATCGCCAGAAGAAATCCAAGAATTTGACTCTGATGATTATCGAATCAGTGCTGTTGAGTAGCTGTGTGTTTGTGAGCTTGCTTACCTGTGTAATTTATAGAAGTTCCCGATCTAGGGATTATAAGTTCTTACAACCAGTCCAGATCAACCAAGCCACAGGCACACGGACTTACACTTATTGGGAGCTTCAAGAAGCGACGGATGGATTCAAAGAAGAACTAGGTAGGGGTGCCTTTGGAGCAGTGTACAAAGGTGTTCTTGGATCCGAGGATACCAACTTTGTGGCAGTAAAAGTGTTGATGGCATGGACCGGAGAAAGTGAAAAGGAGTTCGAAAGAGAAGTGAGTGCAACTGGCCAAACTAACCACAAGAACTTAATGCAGTTGCTTGGATTCTGCAATGAGGGTCAACACCGACTACTGGTGTATGAATTCATGAGCAACGGCTCATTGGCGGATTTTCTATTTGGCTCTTCAAGGCCCAGCTGGTACAAAAGAGTAGAAATTGCATGTGATGTTGCGCGGGGCTCTCTTACTTGCACGAGGAATGCACTAGGCATATAATCCACTGCGACATCAAGCCGCAAAATATTCTTCTTGATGGCTCTCTCACTGCAAAATATCAGATTTCGGATTAGCTAAGCTCTTGATGGCAAACCAAACACGAACCACCACCGGAGTCGAGGAACCAGAGGTTATTTAGCGCCAGAATGGTTCAGGAATATGCCTATTTCTAGCAAAGTAGATGTTTACAGCTTCGGCATTTTGTTGGTTGAGCTTATCTGCTGCAGAAAGAACTATGAGCTGAAAGCGGAAATTGAAGCTCAAATTGTAATGGTCGACTGGGTTTATAACTGCTACCACAACGGGAGTGTGCTTCAGCTAGTGGAGAGCGATGAGGAGGCGTCAAGGGACATAAAGATGGTAAAAAGACTTGTGATGATAGCATTGTGGTGCATCCAGGAAGATCCGGCTTTGAGGCCAACCATGAAGAAAACTACTTAGATGTTGGAAGGAGCGGTTGAAGTCCCAGTACCACCAGTTCCAAGCTTTTTTACCACTTCAATATGATTTTACTTATTTAAGACAACTGTAGTCTATAATCATGAAAAATATCCATATCGTTTGTAAGTGCTATTACGCCAAATCAAATATTTTCACAATGTCTTCACATGGATCCTGCTTAAATAAGCTAAATCTTCCTAAAGTTTGATATTCCCTCGCAAGTATCCAACAGAGAACATGTTGACGATTGTCAGCAGAAAGGATTGCATGCGAGGCCGCATGCAACTTTGAAGAGAGATTTATATTGTTGAATGATCAAGTAACTATATGAAATGATGCAGAACCAGTCACTGGTAAATTGAAAGTCACGGGCATTCTTGTGTTGAATCTCTTAGGAATTCTACGTGGATCATATTCCTGTATGTCACGGGAAAAACTAATGCGGCTCCATCAAAGCATTTTCCAATCGATGATTTTGCTTCATAAAAATTGCATTCGATGCAGTAGAACATTGTTTCAACCTGACCCAAGCAAAGTAGATCTTCTCTGCTAAATTAGATGATGAGAACCGTATGGAAGTTGCCGGTCCTCAAGGCATGAATCGGGTGCCCGGAAATCCCAATTTCAATAGCTCTGCTGCTTTTTTATTCATACAGAAGGGGACTCTCACTTCCTTCGGGCGACCAACTTGTCATAGCCCAAAAAATCAGTCCGCAAATCACGTAGTTGGAAGCATAATCAGACGAATTTTCTCTCAATTTTTCCATTTGAGAACTTACGGTAAGCAACACAAGGCAGACAATTTTCTAAGCATACATATTCCCTTATAAAATGATCATTGAAGATCTTGTATATATAAACAACTCGGCTACGGTCATGCCATTCCATAACGGGTCCAAACAGGACGGGACTGGACAAGGAGAGATCTCGAAGATCCAAATCCAATAATCAATCTGCACCGGAGAAGTGTTAAAGGGATCGATTTCATAGTTGTCTTAGTCAGCCACGGCGTCTGCCAGCTCGTTCACCATCATTTTCATGTCATATTCTCGATTCGATAGGACGGACGATGTTTTGGTCAAGGGCTTCATCTTTCGTTTATTTTGCTCCGGAAAAAGTCTGCTTGCGCCAATTTCATAGAAGTAGGTGAATGCCCCTGTTCATGCAGCTGGCGAAGCAGAAAGTCATTAGACAATTAAGAGCTTGTTTCCTCTGCATGCATGCATGAGGCCATTCCATTCAAAGAATATCCTTCCTCCATGTCCAATGCACGCTCAATTTAAGAGCATGTGGCCCAATATCATCTTCATGTGGCCGGCCCCGGTTAAATTATCTGGAATTAGGGTTTGGCGTTGCTGCTTGGTTCGGCCACAACTTGGTTCATTCTCCTTAGGATTTTTGATGATGCAAATTAGAACTAAAAATAATCCCAAAGGTGAATATTTGTAGACCGCTGTGTTGATGATGTATGAGTGAAAATGATATCAAAGGCTTCAATGTTCTCGTCAAGTCGAGTCTCCCATGATGTAGCAAAAATCACAATCCCCTTTATTTGCGATGAAATGTAGGGAGAAGCATGAATTTTGTTAAATAATGCAAATTCACACACGCCCATATATATATATAATTTTTTTCTAAGGATCAACCGATTAAATCCCTAATTATAGGCATCAACAATTAGTCCCCAAGCAAAAACCATGTCTATCTAGCATGAGTAAACCAAGCTCCGTTTAAATCCATTCATCTCTAATCTTCATCACCTTGATGTCCTAGAAGGTTTTCGTTTGTGGTTCGTTTATCACATACAGAGCACTAAATCGAAATTGAAAGTAGAGTCTTTACCTTACCTCTCTCTGGTGGGCATCCATAAGATTTTTTTAAAGTTGTTGACTTGACACTTCATCGATCTTCTATAAGCTCTAAATGCTCTATATTTTCATTGATCTTCTATAAACTCTAAATGCTCTATATTTTTAGAGGATAAGTCTACCGAAAGTTCTAAACTTATTACAAAAGTGCAATTGAGTCATAATGTAAACCAAACAGCTTTTAGATGTGCTACATTTTGCATACTGTTGTTAAGTCCATGAGAATAGGATAGTCATGTCACCGCAACATCCATTTAATCAAACGTACAGGAGTTTCGAAACCCGGAACTTCTACAAGCAAACTTTAGTAGAATATCTGCAGAATTACATTCATTCATCATTGCTGTAGCCATTACTTTCCATGTTGCACAAAGACCTATCTCATTCAAGGTATTGATCACCACAATGCCACGGACCATGGTCCGCAACTATTGAGCGCATGCTTGATGCAGGACGAAAAAGCAAATTTCCACGTACATCCGAGCATATCTACAATTATGATTGAAACATTCAATTTCCATGAAGTAGCTCTGTAATCGGTTCGAATTCGTAGGGATTAAATCAACTGCGAGCCCTGACTTCTTCTCCATAACTCATAAAATCTCCAACTTAACGTGTACGACGTTTGGTCAAAGTCTTCCAAATTCATGCTTTTCTTTGGAAAATATCAGGGTCTCGGCAAGCTAATGGTGCAGACTCGCCGTATTCTAAATTTGAAAGTTTTCTTTCACCATTGATTTCAATAAAAAAAAGGGAAAATTAAAGAAAATGAAGAAAAATAAATTTACATAGATATTATTATCAGAAAAATTTAATATCAGTGATACTATTATAAGATATTCTTTTGTAAACTTTGCTCAGTATATTAACAGAACTAATAATATACTTCAACAAAAAAGAAACTAAAACAAGGAATACTATCGTAGGATAATTCTAGATATATGTGTTGACATGGGCAAACTCTGTCCACAAATTCGATTCAAACATGGCTTCGTTCACAAGGCTGAAGTAGCTCAAGGAGCACGCAAGTTTCATCTAACATGGCGTCAGTGATGTTTGGAATCCTAATACTCGTCCCACTTCCACTTTCCGCCAAAGCTCAGACCGGCGGCAACTGGACCTTGGGCTCCTCCTTAACAGCGAATGACAGGAACTCTTCCTGGCTTTTGCCATCGGGCAAGTTCACCTTTGGGTTCCGGAGAATGGGAACAGGAGCTCATTTGTTGGCTATATGGTTCGAGAAGATAGAGGACAAGACCATAGTCTGGTCGGCGAATGGTGATAGTCTAGCACTTGAAGGTTCGAAAGTCCGGTTGACTGCCGACGGCAGACTAGTGCTTGCCGACCCAAAAGGAAGAGAGCTGTGGCCTTCTTGCCTGACCAACCTCTTTTATTAGTTCAATATGATTTTGATTATTTAGACATCCGGTTTCTGTAATAATGAATAGTATGTGTATGGTCTGTTAGTGCTACTATGCAAGAACAAACCTTTTCATAATATGTTCACATAAATCTAGCCTAAATAAGCTAAATCTTCCTAAAGTTTGACATGCCCTCGTGTTGGCAATTGTCGGCAAAATTGTGAAGAGAGACCTAATATGGTTGAGCGATCATGCAACTACATCGAATGATTTTTAACTCATAGGCATAATCCTTTTGGCAACCAACTTCTTATAGACCAAAGAAATCATGTGGTTGGAAGCATAATCAAACCAACTTTCTTCCCGATTAATCCGTTGAGAAATTGCGAGAAGCGACAAAAGGAAGACAATATTCTAAGCATACATATAACTTTCCAAATGATCATTGGAGATCTTGTATGAACCACTCAGCGAGCTACAGTTGATGCCATTCGACGATGGGTCCAAACTGGACGAAACTGGAAAATATACCAAGACAATTGGAAAGATCCTGAAGATCCAAATCTAGCATCGATTTCATCATAAGCTTATAGGGTTCGACTTTGTAGTTGTTTTTGTCAGCTATGGGCTCTGCCAGCTCGTTCACTATCATTCTCATGTCATTTTTATTCAATAGGACGGATGATGTTTGGGTTAAGGTCGTCGTCTTTTGTTTGTTTCACTTTGCAATAGTCTACTTGCACTGATATTATAGTAGATGAATGCCCTTAATGCACCTGGCGAAGCAAAAATTTGTTTATTCGGGTATAATAAAAAGTTTAAGGGGAAGGGAGATTACTCTGAGTTACGGCTACAGCATAACATGGGTTTAGAAGATTTTATAATTATCGTGACCTCTTTTTCGGCGCCTACATTAGGGCAGGCGCCGGTGGAGAGGCTAATGGTTCAGCTAGTTCTATTAGGCTTAGCCTAGGCTAGTCCAAACTCACCAATTCACGACTAAATGGTTTGATATTTTTTACCTATAAGTTAATCTTAAAAGGGAATCGCCACTAATTAATTTGGAGTGGGTTGATTAGAAATCCAAGCAAAATATTAGGAGGAATATTCGTTCATGCGCACCTAGAGAAATTATGTTTGGGGACTTGATTATATTAATTAATCACTGATGCCTGGTACTTAGTCTTATTTAAATCTTAAGGCTTTTTGGATTTTTGAGGGGTTTCCATGCATTTGTAGAGGAAAAACATTTTCTTAGGCATTTTTCTATTAAAAAACATTTTTTTGGATTTTTTGATCCTTTTTGAAAATATAAATCGTTTTTTTGGCTTTTTCTTATTTTTGGAAAATTGTGAAAACATAGGATATTTTGGATATTTTATTTTATTTTATGAAAATAATTTATAATTTATAATTTTTTTATTTTGATTTTTTATTATTTTATTAAAATATTATTATAATAATATAATATATTTTAAAAAACGACTGGGTTGATCCGACCGGGTCGTCTACGGCTGGCTCGACCGGGCTCGGCGCTTGGCCCAAAAGGGCCTGAAACGTGGGCACAACCCGTAGTTTCCCTAAAAAATTCCAGGCCCGCATCCTCCCAGGCCCACGTACGTTCAGCTCACAAGACAAACGCCCGGCCCGAGTTCCGAACCCGGCTCGACGACTCGACTCGCTCGACGACACCCTAGAGTGTCGGGTTACGCGTCGACCCGGCCGACCCGATTTTGCAGCCGTCGCGCCTTCGTGGTCCGGCTACGGCGGAGGCGGCGGGGAGCGGTGGCTTGGCTGCTACGACACGGCTACGGCGGAGACGGCGGGAGGGGAGTGTCCGAGCGGGTTGAGGGTGCCACTAGAAGGGGGTTTTCCTTGGCTTGGACAGGCTCGAATGGTGACGGTGCTACGGCGGGACGACGTAGCAAGGGCGGCCGGCGGTTGGAGCTCACGCAAGCCAAATGGCCGTGAGTTCCGGCTCAACCCACCTAGAAGCGAGGTAACAAACAGGGGGGGAGTCGGAGATGTTCACTGGTTTCGGGGATCCCGACTGGGGCTCGTCGAGTGGCAAACGGTGTCAGTGAGGCAGGAAGCAATGGTGGGCAGGAGTCGTGGCTGGTCGTTGGGGAGGGAGCGGCACAGCGGTGGACGACGTTGGGGCCGCGAGTGTGGGCAGCAACTGGAGGGACGCGATCTGTCAGCGTCGTTGGTAGTCGAACGGCAGCGGCGGCCAGCCTAGGGCTGCGGCCGAGCTCGATAGACTCCCAAATCTGGCCTTTGGCCGACCCCACCCTCGGATCTTCAGAGGACCCCTCACTCAACTCGACCCTCTCCCTCTCTTCGGCCTTGTCTTAGATGTCCGGTTGGTCGGCTCTCGGGCCCCCGATATCTCTCGGGGAAGTGATCGGAGCCAGCTGCCGTGATCCTTCTCGGCCGTGATTTCGACCTCCCCGAGCCGGGAGGGGGCGGTCGGCGGAGGCTAGGCCGGTGGTCCTTGGTGCGCCCGATCGGCCTTCCTCCACCGGCCGAACCGGTGTTAGTCCTTCCCCTTCCACGAAGGCCGGCTCGCCATCAACGCTCCGTCCCCACCGTCTCGCGGCCAGACGTTGCTGCTCGATCCGCGTCCCGGCATCACGCACGTCCGGCCTCCGGCGGGTGCTGCATATCTGGCCGGGGAAGCAGACAAACAGGGGAAGAAGATGAGGAGGGGAAAGGGAGCTGGGCCTGGAAAAAAAGGCCGGGCCCCGAGGGCCCGCGTGGGGAAGAGAGGAGGAAGAGGGCTAGCGGCCTGCTGCTTCTTTTCTTTTTATTATTATCATCTAAAAAAGAAAATAAAGATTAATAGATACCAATAAAAACTAAGCCCTAATTTAAAATACGTAGGTGAAATTTAGGTGTCAACAATAATGGATCTATAGATCGCCTACCAAAGGGGACTGTCGGCAATGGGATTTTAACTCCAACATGGTGCGCAAAGAGTTCGAATCTTACTTACAGTGAAGTAGAAATTTATTGCACATAAACATGGTAAAAATACGAGGTGCCTCTTGTCACTAAAAAAAATCCTTAAGGTTAAAAAACGAGGTGAGGAAAATGATGTTGAAGGCTTCAATGTTCTAGCCAATTTGAACTCCCACGGTGTAGCAAAAACCACAATCCCCTTAATTGCGATGAAATGTGGGGAGAAACATGACTGTTGGTTGCTAAGGGTTAAGAAATTAAATCCCTAGTTTTTATGAAAATGTTCCAAAAAGTATAATAAGCAAAAATTTAGATGTCAATAGTGATGTCCCAAGCAAAAGCCATGTCTATCTGGCCCAGTTTGTGAATAAACCAAGCTCCATTCAAGTTCTTCCATTTTGATCGCCCTCTGTGCATTCGTTGAAGGTTTAGGGATTTTCCGTATTTGCATATTTTCGTCAATGGCTAGAGGTACGTCAATCCTTACATTTCCGCAAATCGATCCCAAATTATGCACGTATTTGTATGACAATGATAGATTAGGATCATCAAGTTTTATTTAAAATTAGTCTTACAGTTGGTACCAGAGCATATTTATAATGTTTGCCTTGATAATTTTTTTTTTTTTGAATTTCTTGTTTATTTTCATTGAATTATGTATGGGTAAAATTCGGATCTTTTATGGCTTGGAACAGAATTTCAATTTCCGACCAAATTTAGGCAACCTACCACGCGATAATGGATTTGCATGGTCACATTGCCATTAGGAAGAAAAACCATTAAATTATTCGGCATATTACTGGTCGTCGAAGGTTAATGGAGTGGTGAAATTTTTGTGGTTAGGGTTTTAGGGCAAATCGTTTTAGGCTTAATTCCGGTCAATATATTGGTCGTTTTTGCTGGATCTTGAAACTATGTGTTCGTCTCGACATTTTCTTCGAACCCATAAATCAATTTGATCGGACATGGGCGATGGAAGAAGACCCAAGTAGCGGAACGGAGGTGGTCGCAGTGGAAGAAGTGGCAGAAGAAAAATTCCCGAAAAGAAGGCCTCGGGCATGTGTGATGCACATGCCCGAGAGCCTACAGCAGGCACGTGTGTTGCATGAGACCGAGAGAGGAGGCGCAGGTGCGTGCATTGCATTCACCCGAGAGCCGCGAATTGGCGTGTGTCGCGACCAATTTTTCGGGTGATGTAAACCTAGGGTTTGGCTAATGGATTGTTAAGCCTAGACTTAACTCGGGCTCTTCCAAGTCCATACCAATTCGCGATTTTCGGTTCAAGTTCTTAACATGTAATTTTTTAATTAGGAGTCGCCACTAATATATTTTTGGTGGGTCGATTAGAAACCCAAGTAAAGTAACGGGAGTTTTACTTTACTCCTACGAACCAGAGATTTGGGTACGGGAACTTGATTACACTAGATTTCTCTAATGCCCTTTCGGTACCTTTCTCTTTATTTTGAAAAATGTTTGGCAAGCAATTTGGATTGATTTTAAATTTATTTCCCTAACATGTGAGGTGATCATGCGGATGCGCAATCCACCAATTTAACACCCAGATAAACAATAAATAAATTGCAAAAACTTACCTCAAAGCAACAAAATCATCTGCAATGTTAAATTAAAATCCACATCAACAACCCTAGATATGGTTTCTAATTAACACACAATTTCTTTTTTTGTCTTCACTTAATTAATGAAAATCATGCAATATGCAATGCAGTATTAACTAAATGATCTAATTCTAATGACATGCAATTTCTAATCAAATGGACTCAGCAACAATCACTAAATGGCATGCATTTCATGAATCTAATCCTAATGACATGCACGTGACATTTTTTATTTTCTTTTTTTCTTAAAAGAATGCAATCTATCCTAAAGATTAAAACTAATTTATTCTAAGACACTTTTTGTATTTTTTTTTTATGAAATTCGAAATTAGAAAAATGTAAAAATTTATCTAACTAAATTAAGATTCTATCCAACTTATAGTAAGGACCCTAATTAAAACCAAGATATTATCTTAACTTAGCAATCTCTAGCCTAAGATGCAGTCTTTCTAAATCATTCCAAATTTAACATGAAATGTGCAAATGATGCCCTAATTCTACATATGCATGATGATGATTTTTTTAATTAATTTAAAATGTCAAATAATTAAACATGCAATTTAAGCTAACGATACAAAAATCTAACATCCTAAATTTATGTCTTTTGGTATTTTTTCATTTCGACAATTTAGAATAAATAAAAATGCTTAGTCTAAATATGTAGATTACCCTAAAGCATGCGATATTCTAATTTGAAGCTAAACTAACTCAAACATATTTCAAGATAAAAAAAAAATTAATCAAGATGAGACAAGCACCGAGCCATTCAGAATCATCAAAGATACCATATCCATTGTTCAAATTTGGAAACGATATCTACTTAACTTGGTTGTTTTGCTAGTACAATCGATAAATTGATCTTAAGCCTTAAAGATCAAAATATTAATTTTATTCCCGCGTGATTAACTATTCCATCTAAAGCCTTATAGATGGAATAAAAAATTATATGCGGTTGCGAATTAGGAAATAAATCATAATTGGGAGATATGTCTATCACTCATAGATATGCACGTTAGATATTAATAGACATATATTAGGCAGTAAAATATGCAAATATGCTAGAGATGTGCATCTTACCTAATCGAGGATATTCTTCCCAAATTTGGACCAAGTGCAATCGGACCGAGATCGCGACCGGTTTTTTTTTTTACGGCGAACGGGGGCGAACGGGGACGACGCTTCACGTAAGAGTCGTCACGGCAAGGAGTGAGCTCGGTGGGGTTTTAAGGAAACCTGCAAAGCAGAAATTTCTTGAGCTGTAGAGAAGGCCGCTTGTGGCGTTTGTCCCAGCGTGGATCGTACACGATTTTCCGAAGGATTTGTGTTCTTTTCTTTAGCTCTTGTTCTCCACGTTTCGCAATCCTCACTGAGTCTCACCCAGTTGACATCAGGTTCATGATGGTGCGTTGTGGGTGATGGTGGGATCTCTCGGTAAAGGATGACCGTGGGCTCACGGTCAACGAACCTGCAAAAATAAGAACTTCGGGATCGACTTGGTTCGGATGCGAATGGGAACGGTGGCTTTACGGCTCGAATGGCCAGCAACTTGTCGTTGGGCAAAGATCAAAGCAGCAACGGGTCGTCACGGGCTATTTGAACACGGCGGGGGCAGCAAAGGCGACACGCCAAGGATAGTCACGGTCGAGCAAGTTCGCATCCAAGGATAGAGATGATGACCAGCTATTCCGAAGACTCGGATTGAACAGCTGGTGATGAAGAGAGGTGACAGGCGTGTCCTCGATTGGCAGATCCCCAAGAGCCACCTCCCTCTTTGTTGTCTTTTATCCTCTTTTGATGAGTCAACTTATCGATGACACTATGACGGTGCTTACCAGTTGGAGATGCGAGCGATGGAGAGCAGTAGCAAAGACACGTCACGGCTACCGTTGGAGCACAGCGAGACCCGAGGGGACAATGTGAAGCCGCGACTGGCTACTTTGTTGCGAAGTTGCTAGAAGTGGTGAGAGGCAATCGCGTCGGAGGTGCGACCACTGGTCTGGTCGCGGAGAGGGCGCTGGCGTGGAGAGTTATCTCGTCTGAAAGCTGGCCGAGATCTCTCCCTCTCTCTTACGTGATTTTTTATTTCACGAATTTGTGGCCGTATATTCTCAATTGTCTGGCCCCCATCTTTGTTGACTATTGACCTCTGAATATGAGGACTTTCTCTCGTGTAATGGCTCCTTCTGTCTTCTTTACACGTGTTGATCTTGTCGAAGAAGAAAAGGCATGATGAAGATGGGATTTCGTTGATTCCTGAGGACAAGTGGTGCGGCACAGGTGATGCGGGCAGTGAGATCAGCAACTTAGCGTTATCGTGGAATGAACAATAGCTTCGTCGTCAACGCGGCTAAACTAGAGCAGCAGCATCGTCAAGGTTGAAGACAGCGAGCTCAGCACGGCAAGGCTTGTCGCTCGTCGACAAGTTGTCACGGATGATGAGAGCGTGGGGGTAGTGACGACGTGGGTCTCGGCCAAAACTTGGCCAAGAGAACTCGCGTTCTTACCTCTCTCTCTCTCTCTTCTCACGTATATCCCTACATGTGGCCGTGTGTATCAATATGTGTGGCCTCCTCAAACAAATTGCACGCGGGGTATTATATAGGTCTAAAAAATGTATCTCTACGGTTTATATATTTTTTCCTTTTTGTTCGCGCATGATACCCCTAAATATATCGTTGAAATATATCCACCTCGGGCAATATTCCCTTTTGTATTTTCACATATTCTATCCAAAATTTTCCTTTTTGCTCGAAAAATACATAAGTGTATATTGCCTAAAAATATGAAAAGCTTGAACGGAATATGTGAAAAATCTTCCCTTCACTGGCAGCCTAAAATAAGATAAAACAAAATGAAAATAAAATGCTTCTAAACTATATGCCATGTGTTATTTATTTATTTTTATTTTAGTAAAAATTAACCCAAAAATTGTGCAAAAATTTAGGTGTCAACAGCGTGCGCGCAACCGTTTTGCCCCTCTATAATTGCAAAATTCCGATTCTGCCATTGTCTGCATAAAATTCCGATTTTGCCCCTTCTGACTTGAAAATTTACGATTTTGCCCTTTTGGGTGTAAAATTCCTATTTTAACCCTTAAAAGTGAAATTCCAATTCTAGCCTTGTGTGTAAAATTTCAGTTTTACCCCTTTTACACGCGATTTTATTGTTTTACCTTTATATGCAATTTTATGAATATTTTCTCATAAAATTAATGTCTAGTGATTTGTATATATTAAATTAATTAAAGATTAGCCACAGCATCTTTGATTATATTAGATTATATACATTTAGAGCCTTTGGATGACATATAGTCAAAGACAATAATTATGATTAGTCACATTAATATTATACATTTTCAATATATTAATGTGATTAATTTAGGATGAAATATTATCTTATCTTTCTTAATTTATCCACAGGGATTAAGGAAGGGAATATAATTTGATAGTTTCATCATGAAGTAATTATGAATCTATTTAAATTAGAAACTTAGCCCACATGCAATTTTTGATGTTATGTGATTCATATTTTTATAACATATTTTACATTGATAAAATATTATTTAAGTTTGTTTGCCTCATATATATTGATACATAAGCTTTTCTTTGATTATGATACAGTCTTATCATCTATGATTAGTTCTGGTATAGTTTTTCTTGAGCTTAATGGAAATAACTATAAAAAAAATGGAGGGAATTAGCTCTTTTCCAATTGGGGTGCATGGATTTTGATTATGCTCTATGGTCAAACGAACCACCTGAACCTACTGAAAATAGCACTCAAGTTGAATATAGTCTTTATGCTCAATGGGAGCAGTCCAACCGTCTCAGTGTAATGTACATAAAGACGAAACTTTCTGCTAGTATTCGTGGTTCAGTCATTCAGCATACCAATGTTAAAGAATTGCTGGAGGCTACTGATGCACAATTTGAATCTTCAAAGAAAGCACATGCCATGACCCTAATTAGGAAGTTCTCATCGTTGAAGCTTACTAGTGTAAGAGATGTGTAGGAGCATATCATGAAGATGATGGACATTGCAGCTCAGCTGAAGAATCTTGAGGTTGGGATATCATAATCCTTTCTTGTATACTATATTTTGAACATCCTCCCACAAGAGTATGCCATTTTCAAGATCTTTTACAACACACATAATACTAAATGGTCAATCAATGAACGCATGACAATGTGTGTTCAAAAGGAATAGAGGCTGCTAATGGAGAAAGGAGAGTGCTCATATGGCAACACATGATAAGTATAAAGGGTAAAGCAAACAAAATGGAAAAAATGTAAGATGCCTCTACCTCCCCAAGCTAGTGTTAAGAAGGAATCCAAGTGTTTCTTTTGTAAGAAGAAATGGCACATAAAAAAGGATTGCGCGAATTCAAGATATAGCTCAAAAGAAAGGTACCCAACTCTCATGTGTTTTTTATAAATTTAATATGGTTGATGTGGGTCACAACACCTGGTGGATTGATTCTGGTTCTACAATCCACATTTCAAATTCCTTGTAGGGTTTCAAAACTAGCGGAAACCAGCGGGAAGTAAACAAAATATCTATTAGGAAAATAAGATGCGCTCACATGTGGAAGCTATTGAGACATGTGGATTAGTTCTCAATAGTAGTTTGTTTTAATTTTAGAAATGACCCTTTATATTCCTAGTTTTTCTAGGAATTTAATTTCAGTTTCAAGACTTATGCATTTGGAATACTCTTTTGAATTTTTAGGTTTAACATTCAGTTTATCGTATAAATTTGAAATTGTTGGGAATGGTATTTTGTTTGACAGTCTCTTTTGAATTAATTTACAATACAATGCCATTTATAATGCGATTCGCGTTCACGATAATGCTGGTATAAAGCGATGTGTTGTGAATGAGGATTTCTCTATGTTGTGGCACTGGATATTGAGACATATCTCCATAGATAGAATTAAACTATTAGCAAATGACGAAGTACTTAATACTCTAGATTTTACTGATTATGACACTTGTATGGACTGCATAAAAGGAAAATAGACTAACAAGTTAATAAAATGTGATAAGAGAAATACAAAAATATTAAAAATCATACATACAAATATTTGTAGTTTGGATATGGACTCAAATGATCAGAGATACTTTATCTCTTTCATAGATGATTATTCACAATTCATGCATCTTTACTTGTTTCGTAATAAGTATGAATCATTGGATGCCTTTAAGGTTTTTAAAACCGAAGTAGAGAAATAATGTGGTAAGCAATTTAAGATTGTGAGATCGGATAGAGATGGAGAATACTATGGTAGATACATTTGCGAAGTTTCTTGAAAAGTATGGGATTATTGCTCAATACACTATGCCTAATTCTTTGGACCAGAATGATGTAGTAGAAAGAAGAAATCGAACTTTATTAGATATGGTGCGGAGTATGCTCGGTAGCTCTAAATTTTCTAAGTTCTTGTGGACCGAGGCTCTCAAAACGGCTGTGTACATATTGAACTGAGTTCCAACTAAGGCCATTCCAAAGATGCCTTTTGAGCTATTAAAAGGTTGGAAATCGAGTTTGTGACATGTGCGCGTTTGGAGATGCCCGTCTGAAAGAAGAGTCTATAATCCACAGGAATAGAAGATAAATCCAATGATTATAAGTGGGTATTTTATTGGATATGCCGAAATGTCCAAAGGATACAGGTTTTATTGTCCATCTCACACTACTAGGTTTGTGGAATCAAGAAATGTTAAATTTCTTGAGAATAACTTGATCAGTAGGAGCGATCAATCCAGGGACCTTATTTTTGAAGATCATTTATATACTCAACATTCCTCATTAGGTACTAGATTGGTTGTTGTTTACAACGCGCCTTCAATTCAACTGGTCGTTGAGCAACTAATCATTGAAAATCCACAACCTGCTGATATTGATCCGGTAGACCCAACTGTTCAGCAATTACCAAATACTGTTGAGCTTCCAGTTGAACAACAAACTATTTAGGAGAATGTTTATGCAACATTAAGAAGATCTATTAGAATGAAGAAATCAACAATCCATAATGACTACATTGTGTATTTATAAGAATTTGACTATAATGTCGGAGTTGAAAGTGATCCTAAGACGTTTTCATAAGCCATGAGTTGTGATAAATTCAATTTATAGTACAATGCCATGAATGAAGAGATGAGTTCTATGGAATCAAATGAAGTCTGGGATTTAGTTAAGTTGCCTGATGGTATAAAAGCCATTGGTTGTAAATGGGTATTCAAAACTAAGAATAATTCATTAGACAATATTGAGAGATACAAAGCCAAATTCGTTATCAAGGGATTTACTCAAAATGAGGGAATCGATTACATGGAGACATTTTCTCCTGTATCTAAAAAAGATTCTTTTCGTATTATTTTGGCATTGGTTACTTATTTTGATATGTAGTTATATCAAATAGATGTGAAAACAGCGTTCCTCAATGGTAAACTAGAAAAAGTAGTTTACATGAAACAACTAGAAGAATTCTTCTCTAATGCTAGTGAGCATTTGGTGTGCAAGCTTAAAAAGTCTCTATATGGCTTGAAATAAACATCCAATCAAGGTTTCATGAGGTCATCTCTTCATTTGATTTTGTAGAGAATGTCATAGATCAATATATATACCAGAAGATTAGTAGGAGCAAAATTTGTTTCCTTGTGCTATATGTAGATGGCATTTGACTTGCAACTAATGACAAAAGGTTGTTATATGAACTGAAACAATTTCTCTCTAAGAGTTTGACATGGACGATATGGGTGAAGTATCTTATTTCATTGGCATTAAGATCCATAATGATAGATCTCGAGGTATATTAGGACCATCTTAAGAAACCTATATCAATAAAGTCTTAGAGATGTTTCAAATGAAAGATTGTTCACAAAGTATAGCACCTATTGTGAAGGGTGATAGGTTTAATTTAAACCAATGCCTGAAGAATGACTTTGAAAAGGAGCAAATGAAGAACATCTCATATGCTTTTGTTGTTGGAAGCTTGATGTATGCTCAGGTCTACACTTGACCTGACATTGCCTTTGTTGTGGGAATGTTGCGAATATATCAAAGTAATCCAGGTATGAACTACTGGAGAGCTGCAAAGAAGGTGATAAGGTACCTTCAAGGAACAAAGGGACACATGCTTATGTATAGATGGATGGATAGCTTGGAGGTAGTTGGTTACTCGGATTCAGAGTTTGCTGGTTGTGTTGATTCCTGTAAATCAATATCGGGATATATTTTTATGTTTGCTAGCGAAGCTATATCCTGGAAGAGTGCAAAACAGACCTTGGTTGCCACTTCCACTATGGAGGCAGAGTTCGTTTCCTGTTTTAAGGCCATTCTCAAATGGTGTGTGGTTGAAAAGTTTCATATTAGGGCTTAGAATTGTGGAGTCTATTGCTTGGCTATTAAAAATATTTTGTGACAATTCAGCTGCAGTTTTCATGGCTAAGAACAAAAAATGTGGTAGTCAAAGCAAGCATCTTGATATCAAGTATTTAACCATCAGAGAACATGTTAAAGAGAATAAACTGGTCAAAGAACGCATAAACACCAGATTGATGATAGCTGATTCTTTAACTAATGGCATGCCACCAATGAGTTATAAGAATCATGTATTTAGAATGGGCATTAGTCCAATCATGTAAATTTTTCTTTATATGTAAGAAATTGTAGAAATTTGATTCATTTATAATTTTTTTTCTCAATACAGTTGTATACATTCAGTTATTTTGAGAAAAACAATTACATTTGACCTGGAGAGTAAACATAAGGTTTATTCATTAAGTTACTTAATCATATATGGACTGATGAAATGCATTATGATACATGGAAGATAATACTCGTTATAAGGGGACTCATCACCGTGATCCATGTGTTTTATTTCAGGATAAAGTTTATGTGGGTTTGGGTTAATATTTTATTTGATGGAATATTAGAATGAAGTGGGAGAATGTTGTAATATATTTATTATTCTAAATATGATCCCGATATTGTATTCTCAATTAATTCCAATTTATTGCCTAATTTGTTACTTGTATTTATTACGTGATATTTGCTTGTTAATATGTTACCATAATGATCTTGATGGAAAATGTCGATAACATAAGAAAGGGAATAAAATGTCAGGTCGTTTAATTCAAACCCTATCATTACAGAAAACACACCATCAGGTTTGAGGGATATTGGCTAGTGGAACAGGATGTATAGATATAATGATTCCATTCGCAGATCAATCACGCTCCACGCATCTATTTAAGGTTTGGGGATTTTCCATATTTACAGATTTTCATCAATGGATGGAGATATGTCAATCCTTACGTTTCCGCAAATCGATCCCAAATTATGCATGTATTTGTATGACAATGATAGATCAGGATTATCAAGTTTTATTTAAAATTAGTCTTACACTTCCATCTCTAACCTTCATCACCTTGACATCCTAAGAGGTATCCGGTCTTGGTCCGTTGACCGAGCATAGAATAAAGTTTAAAGTTGAGCATGTTAGGCCCTGTTTGGTAACCATCCAAATAGGGCCAAATTCTGATTCTTTGTTCTCGGGAGTACTTTGGGAACACATCGTATTTGGTAAAATTTTTGTTCCCAGGGAACAGATTTGGAGTAGAATCAAGAATTAAAAAATAAATAAATATGATTCTTGTTTCAGAATCAGAAAAAAGAATAAAAAAAAGTGGAAGCTCAAGTTCTCTCCCCTCCTCTCCTTCATTGCTGTTCGCCACTGTCCATTGCCGCCGTTCGCTGCCGCCATCCGCCGGTCGCTAGCAATCAATCCGGCGAGCTCGTCGGAGGCTCGCTAAGCCAGGGCGAGGTCCGATGAGCTTGTTGGTCGTTAGCCCAGCCATTGGTGAGCCTCGGCGGGGCTAGGCGAGGCTCGCTTGGCCACCGGCGGGGCTAGGCGAGGCTCGTTTGGCCACCGGCGGGCTAGGCGAGCCTCACCGGTGGCTGGCGGGCCTCACCCAGCCCCAAAGCAAGGTCGGCTTGGCCATCGGCGAGGTTGGGCGAGCCTCACCCAACTGCCGGTGAGGCTCGGCCGACGAGGGCCGGTCTTGTCGAGGGCTGGCAACGCTTCGATGAGGTCGCTGGCCCTCGTTTGGCCGATCGCGGTCTAGCGGCGGCTTGAAGAAGAAGAAGAATAGAAGAAAAAGAAAAAAAGAAAGAAAAAAAGAAAGAAAAAAAAAAGAAAAGAAATAAAGGAAAAAAGTATAAAAGTTATTTAAAAATTAAAAGAAATAGATTTGGAACAGAATTAATGAGTACGGTATCAAATACACTTCTATTCCAGAATCAGACATTTTGGACAGTTACCAAACATCTTAAAATGCTTAGAATCTGTTCTCGAGAATAGAATTAAAAAAAAAATCATTTCTAATCAAAATCTATTCCCGAGAACAGAATCGTTTTTAAACGCGCCCTTAAATTTCCACGCTCCGATGGATGTCCGAAAGATTTTTATTAAGTTATTGACTTGATACTCCATTGATCCTCTATAAGCTCTAAATGCACTATGTTTGTATGTTATTAGTCTATTACATGTCCTAAAACTTATTATAAAAGTGTAATCAAATCCTTAAACTTAAAAATAAAAATAAAAGTACAATCAAATTTTAAAACTTTTAAATCAATTTACTCAAGTTTCTACATTAATTCCATCCTATTTGGTTATCAGAAAAGTTATGCGACTCTTTTTATCATTTTTTAAAGAAAGATGTGTTGATGAGGTTGCCACGTCAAATATTAAAAAAATAAATGAAATAAAAAGAAAAATAATTGATTTCAAGATTTTAGAAAAATAAAATATTGAAATAAAAATTTGGAAAAAAAGAAGAAGAATCAAACATACAAGAAACTGAGAAGGATAGCATAGATGCAGTAAAGGTGGTGGCGGCTCAATGGCCACCCATGCATCAACGAGGGGCCAACGTCCCACACCAGACTTATGTAAGCTAGTGCGACCCTTGCTACCACCTTTGCATTTTGAAAATAAAAATAAAAATAAAAATAAAAATAAAGTAAGCGTGTGGGAGACAAGTGAGCCACCCTCGTCACTTGTCAACAGGGACCTTGCCACTAGCTACTCTCGCTCCTCCGACAATTACGGCCGCGACCTTGCTCAGATGTACGACAAATGATGACCCTGGCACAGATCTGAGACGATGATCATGGCCCACTAAGAAGATCGAAGGAGGAAGCGGTGTTTGGCCGCAGGTGGTGAACCTTTAGTGAATGGCGGATTTGAGCGAGAATAGAGATCTCGTTGCCATGAAAGCTTAAGAACCAGCACCAGCTATGGCTGTGAAATGAAGTAGCTGAATGCAAAAATTGATGGAGTCGATTCTCGAGAATGATTTGCTCTTGAAGTTTTCTTCTTTTTCCCTAATTTTATTTTTCTAGAGTTTCAAAAACAATTGATTATAGTTTAATTGCAACATCCAACATTTAGCTTTAATATCTTTTAATATTTTCTTCTAAATTGGCTGATGTGACATCTATATCAACCCATTTTCTTTTAAACAACAATGAAAAACTATATCAACTTTTTTCGATAGACAAATTTAATAGAGTTAATAGAGCAATTTAATGTACACAAATTTGATGTATTCAAATTTCCACAGAATATATGCCAAATTATGTCCATCTATCATTAATGCAGTCATTCCTCTCCAAGCTACACATGACTCAATTGCAGTCTAAGCAGCAAGCATTAGGTCACCCCAATGACACGGCTCATAATTGCGTTGAGTACACCGCTCACGTCGAGAATATTCCTTGCCTCACTTACCACCTCCGGCAAAGGACAATCCAGCGGCGTGCTTCAGAGCATGAGGAAGAAGAAGGAGAAGGAGAAGGTAATTGTTTGCACGGGGAGAACCTCTATCGCACAAAACAAAGCAGTAGATTTCTCATGGATAGACGTAGCCATCTCCTGCATTTCCCTGCAGAAGACGACAATGGAGGGAGAGCACCGGACAGTGTGGCGAGGGTGTGCCGACGTGTTAGTTGCCGGGGTGGTGTTAGGTGTGTTGTGTGTTGGTAATTTGTTTATAAAACAAATGAAGAGGTGCCTTGTCCCACATCGAAAAGATGTGAGTGCGCACGTGGACAAGATTTGGCACTAACCAATGATCATTATTTTTATTTATTGAAAATTCGGATTATTTCTATAAAAAATTAATTATAAATTCTTATTGAAACAGTGCAGCTGTTCACAAAAAGTTACAATTATTTATTATTATTTATTTATTTAATTATTTTTGAATTTTTTTATGTCTTTTCAACATAACCTTTAAGACGTACTTGTTCACGAAATGTTGTCTTTGTTCTTTTGCAACCTTTTGAAGGGTTGCCTCTATTCGAAAGACAAAGATAAGTACGTTTGTTTTGAGATTAAACATATATTTTCTTTCATTTTTTTGTTTTCTTTCAAGAGAAACTACAACCATTGTTTCTAATTGTTTCCCATGAGAGACCTTGGAGAAATACTAGAATTGCTATCTAATATTCTCACTTGAGATTTTGTTGTATCCTGGAGGAAATTTGCCAGTGACCATTAGCAACGTAGTGGAGCAAACAAATCTTTAAAGAAAGTGATATCATGGCTCAAAGTCCGACTTGAGTACTCTAAAAAAATCCGACTTCATTGTTCTACCCAATTCGAAGTCATATTTTTCCAACAATTTTAAGGATTTATCTGCGTAACAATGGAGTCAGAGTCGATCAAAGTTATAAGTCTAGATGTGGTGAAACAAGATCGCACGAGCAAGAGAGGTGAAGTTGCTGGGAAGCCATTTACAATGTAGAGTGCGCTGACCAGGATGTGGGACTTCATTGCCAGGGAAATATGGATCCTTTTTTGCTGCCTCCTTCGCTCTAATTGTTGCCGCGCTTTTATAGATCCCAATATTATATTATTTGATGGCATCAATATTTTTAGCACTGAATGGGAACACTGCAATGTTTCTTCGGATTGCGTCTCTTGGTTATTTTGTGCATTAGTGCAGGATATCTTCTTTGATGGGGAAACGGTGGTTCATCGAGGAATGGGTCATTTATCATGCCTGAATTGGCGTGTAGCGCTGGTTCATCTACGACAACAATAGCGAGGATGACATAGACGACATAATCGAGTCCCTTGCCAACGTCGATTACAACATTTCGAAGCACGTGTAGCCGTAGATTAAGATGCAAGAAGCCAAGTTTGCCCATTGAGCGATGCAGGCACCAAAAACAAGTGAGTGGGTTGGGTTCATCGACGTGGACAAGTTCTTTCACTTGCCAACGGGTCTGCTCCTGGATGGCTTCCGTGCTCGTCGGCGTCGGCCATAGTTTCAAAAGAGCTCAAAGCATTCTGCTTCATGGCTGAGAACCTAAAGAGACTGGATCTCGATCGAGACCTTTCTGTTGGCCACGACTCCGATCGTCAATGATAACCGAAGCGTTTGTCATCAACCCAATTGCCAATCTATTAACAAGGTCAGTTCACGGACTCGGCGACTTCTGACAAGGCCTTTCGGTGCCTTGTCCGTTTTAGTCCGATCTCGCCGGTGCTGCTCTAGTTGCTCACCAACAATCATGATGGTTTTTTTTTCGAATTCTCCCTGTTTCCACCTTGTTCAAAGATTCGAGCGGTTTTCGGATCCGCCGGAGAACCAATCTTGGTGCTTCCTTGCTCTGCATGAGGGTTTTGTGACGGTTTAAGCGGTTTTCTTTCTCCTCTCCTCGTACCTTTCCCCAAACTGGGAATTACTCGTAATTCCGCTTTTCCATTCTTGAGTTTCAAGTCTTGACATTTTCTGACTATCCATCAATATTTTCTTTGATGTTACCTTACGCGAGGTCTCTGTGCCGCTCTACGGACTTGGTCGAGCAGGGGCTCGATGTGGTCGGTTCATACAGAGTACAACAATGAGATGGCTATTGGAGAGGATATCCGGCCCTTTAACGCTCCCTGCACGGAGGATCAGGCGAAGTGGGAGCCTCCGCTTCGCAAAGGTCACCCATCATGGCCAGAAATTTTGGATCCCAATTTGAAGCGTGGAAATAAGATGCTTCCATTGCGTGTGTGAAAAGTGAGCGAAACTGAATCATATGTGGAGGACAGGGAAATCAGGATATCATCCAAGAACCGAGTGGTTTCGGCCACCACTATTTTAAGTCTTCCTATGGCTCCATCTACAATGTCACCGAATGATAGTCTGGTGGATGTGTTTTGAACTCCTCTATCTCATTGGATCTGGTACATGGATCTGATCTTCCTGTGGTTGATCAATCTATATCTCTCAATGCATCTGGATGCAAGACCCAGGCATTGCATCAGGAGCAAAATGAGGCTGGTGATCAAGATGACAGTATGGTCGAGGATGGAGAATTTGTTCAAGAGAGGACCATCTCGAAGTCACAATGGGCATTTGATAGTGATTCACCGAGTCTTATCTGTGCATCCGATGACGAAGAAATGATACTAGAGAATAGAGCATTGGTCACAAAGAGGTCAAAGAGAGTGGGGAGTTTCTTCCAGAAGGCAAATGTTGGGTCATTCATAGATGTTTTGGAGGATTACTTGAGAATGTACTAAGGTATTGCTTTTTTGCTTATCGGCTTATATGCTAAGGTATGCGATATTTTTATCTCCATGTTTAGCATGTAAACTTCTACACTATTTTTCATTGAGGGTTTCATACTTGCTCTTAGTCTTTAGTCATCTTTTGGCGTGTGTGTTCAATTCCATGTGTGGGATAATGATAGAATTGAAGAGATGCGATATGCCCCTATTTAAAACTTCAGTAACAAGAAAATGGTACGCATGTGTATGCTTGAGCTATTGATCGTTGTAGGCGGTTGACCAAGAAAGGTGAGTTCAATTGCAATGCATTACGAGATTGACATGAGTGTGTGAATTTTGAACTAGAACTGGAAGGTGTCTATAGAATTTTGGTATCGTGTGATTGAGCTAGACTTTCAGCCTTGATTTGTTTCATGCTTTAGTATTTTTGAGCCATGCATTCAAGCACAAGATTAATTGGAATCGACTTGATTGCTTGATGTCCTGGATTAATATGTGCACGGATGTTTATGTTATTATGGGCTTATGCAAACACATAAGCAGTGTCATGAAGATTCGATTCAATCATATTATCTAATGGTTTCAAGCATAATAATGTTAAATTTATGGTTTTGCCATTGCTTGCAATTTGATGAAGAAATGAGGTATGGGTCTGATTATACCTTTTAGAAGGTTTCGGATTATGCGATGATGTTGATTCCATTCCTAGAATTGTCGGTATCTTCTTTTCGCCTCTCTCAATTCCAGTTTATGCACTTTTGATACCTCGATACTTGATTCGCTCGCATTTGCTGAATTGTTTGAGAATGTTCTTACATGCATGGGCTGATATGTAGTGCTCTATTTATGGAGGCAATCTAGAGATACCGAATGGGTTTTTTTGCGGTGTCCCTTGTTTGGTTCTAACATATTCTATTTGCTGTCCTTGCCCCTCATAGATTTGATTCTAAGGAATAGCATAAATGAGCCAAGAGAAAAATAATAATAATTACATTGTTTTTCTATTTTGATGAATGTATTTCATCGAGGATGAAAATTTGATGATGCATAATTTCGATTAATTGCCTCTTGGAATATTCTTGAAGTGGGGGTATGTCTGAAGGGGACTTTGGAAATAATATGATCGGAATAATTGAGACTAAGAAGTATCTAGCTCTCATTTTCAAAATGAAAGATTCAGGGGAAGTAGATACTATCTTAAGTATTAATATATATATATATATATATATATATATATATATATATATATAGTGGGGGTTATTCTTTGAGCTAAAGTGATTACATGAAGAAGATGAGTACTCCATTTGATTCCTGGTGGAGAGTTTTTAATGTGAGTGATATTGGTCTTTAATGTATGCGATGCATTATACTAGACCCGATATTACTTTTTATATATGCAAGTTGAGTAGATATACTAGTAATCCAATTATAGAACATTGAAAGGCTATTATTAGAATTTTTTGGTTATTTTAAGAGAACCTAAAATTTGTGATTGTTCTATAATAATTATTCGGTTGTATTATAAAGATACACCGATACTAGTTGGATTACAAGTATGGGAGATGAAACTTCTAGATGAATTTTCATATTACATGAATGTGTTGTTTCTTGGGCGAGCAAGGAACAAATGTGCATAATTCACTCAACTATAAAATTTGAATTTATTGCTTTAGCGGCAACCGGAAAAGAGGCTGAATGGATTAGGAATTTGTTGTTGGACATCAAATTATGGCCTAATCCTATGCTTCCTATTTCTATCCACTGTGATAGTTAGGCTACTTTGGCAAAAGCCTATAATAGCACCTATAATGGTAAGTCTAAGACATGAATATGTGAGACAATTGATTAAAGATGGTACCATAAAAATTGTCTATGTGAGGTTAAGTAATAATCTTGCCGATCTTTTGACGAAATTTTTACTAAGAGACATGGTAATAATGACCTCATAAGAAACGGGGCTGAACCCTTTAATTGAAATCACCAATAATGGTAACCCGACCTTTTTTCTAGAATATCACTAGTTACAAGGTTTAATGGGTAAAAACAAGTTATTGACTGTGATTGTTTGATATTGACATAACCTTGATATGAGAAGTCAATATCGTATGTTACGTTTTGTAAGCTGAATTGAATTCTTAATGAAGTATGATACAACTATGTAATGTGTTGATAGTAACAAAAACACATGGTAGATACTTCACCTATATGAACTTAGGAGTGGTTCCGCTTCTTACGAAAGTTAGGGTTGCTTTCTAGAGAGCTCATGAAACAGGATCAAGCACAATGCCATAATAGTGCGGAGTAATATAGAACTTCTCGCTGAAACAAGAGATTAGTATATGTGCGGTATGTCCGGTTCTATTATATAAAAGTACAAGTTTAAAGCTGAGCTACTTGTCATTTTGATAGAGCTTTGAGATACTTGCACTAAGTAAAGGTTTAACTCGAAAGAGACCTTTATGTATGTATATTAATTTCATGGAAATTTTGGCTGTATATTTCTAATGTTTTATTTCTTGTTTTGTTTTATAAACAAAAGTGGGGAATTGTTGATAATTTGTTTATAAAACAAATGAAGAGGTGCCTTGTCCCACATCGAAAAGATGTGAGAACGCACGTGAACGAGATTTGGCACTAACCAATGATCATTATTTTTATTTATTGAAAATTCGGATTATTTCTATAAAAAATTAATTATAAAGTCTCATTGAAACAGTGCAACTGTTCACAAAAAGTTACGATTATTTTTATTATTTATTTTCGAATTTTTTATATCTTTTCAACGTAACCTTGTTACGACGTACTTGTTCACGAAATGTTGTCTTTGTTCTTTTGCAACCTTTTGAAGGATTGCCTCTATTTGAAAGATAAAGATAAGTACGTTTGTTTTGAGATCAAAATTAGACGGTTCGCAATCACATCCACTGACTGCACGCATGCTTGATGCGGGACACCACAGCAAAATGATACTGTGAAGGAGTGGAAGAAGGATCAAACATCGAATGAAAAACAACATATAAACTAAAATTTTATTTAGCAAAGAAAATCGAAAAGTAATATACATGGAGAGGGGTAGAGAGAGAGAGAGAGAAATAAATAAGTTTTTGTACAAAAGAGCAATGAAAATAGGAAGTAAGATATGAATTATAAAAGTTGGATCCCTTGACTTCTGCGCATGAGGCTTGCATCTGGAAATGGGAAGAGGGTAGGGAGAGAATGGCGTTTAATAAATAAATTATTTTCTCAAAAAGAGCAATGAAAATAGAAAAGTAATACATGAATTATCAAAGTTTGATTCCTTGGCTTTCGCGCATGTCCTGCCATAATCATCTCCCCGTCTTTCGATGCTTAGCACATGAGGCCTGCAACCGCACATGGTGAAGAGGGTAGATAGAGAATAACTTCTGCAACTCCACATAAGGTCCGCTACCATTTCTTAACGGTTAAACCTTGTAATTAATTAAACTTATCAATTTGTCCATCTTTGGATAAAATATTTACCTCGTGGACGAGTTGTAGTTAGGTTGGCAAAACAGTGAGCATATTTTAATATGACCCACGTATTGAAATGTTCAATTTCCACGAAGTGATACTGTAATAGCTTTGATTTCCACGGGAATCGAATCCTTTGTATTTTGGTAAAAAGAAAAAAACATTCTCCTCTCTGAAAATCTCCTCCTCTAAACCTAAAAGATGTTTCGGTCGAAGTCTTCTAAATTTGTCTGTTTCTCTTTGGGAAATTTCGGGGTCACGGCCAAAGCTTAATGGTCCCGCCCAAGCAGACATGCCTTAATCGAAATTTCCACGTACGGGGGATTGATTAGGAGTGTTGTTTTTTCTTGTGAAGTCCATTACCGATCTGATTAAAGTCAAAATTAGCGGTGATTAGGTAGTGGGGTGGCGGGGGAAATGTACTTTTTTTGGTCGGTGGGGAAATGTATTTCAGACGCTTTTCTTGTGCTTTTCTTTTGCTTCTTTATTTACTATTTTGAATTGACACCTAAATTTCATTTTTTTTTTTTAATTAATTAAGTTTTTTTTTACATTTATTTGCCTTTTCGGATAGTAAATAATAAATAAATAAATAAAAAACCAAAAGAAAAACAAAAACAACAGCCCCCCTTTTTTTCTTCACGTGGCCTCGTGCGACTTGGCCCCACCCCCTTTACTCCTTCTTCTTCCTTCTTCTTCTTCCCTCTTCTTCTTCCTAGCTCCTTCTTTCTCCGCCTCTGTAGTTCACGCAGAAGACGGCGACGCGCGCAAAAGGATGGCCTACGGCCAAGGGGAGTAGGCCGACGTCGGCCGGAGGGGATAAGATTGGGCACCATCAATGCCGAGCACGCTTGGCTGGAAAGCTTGGATGGGACGCCGGTCCAGCCAAGGAGAACCGGCACGCGAAGGGGACCGCCGGTCGGCTCCGTCAACCGGATTTCCTTCGCCTATAAATAGGTGGCACAAGCATCATCGGAGGGTGTGGCAAGCTCGGAGATCCTTCACTAAGAGACATCGGGAAGGATTGAAGGGCAAGCGCAAGAGAGAACTCGGATCTGGCAGCCCACCTTCTACTGAGAGACTTCGGGGAAGGCCGACCACAAGTGACTCCGAGAAGGTCAGATCCGGCCGGTGGAGGCTCGGATCTGGCCTGACTGAGAGAAGATCGAGGCCAAGGAAGGTCCGGATCGAGATCTACGCCGATCTGGTCTTTTTTTTGCTGCTGTTGTTGCCGCCGAACGCCATCGCCTCGCAAGTCCCGACGTCGTTGCCTCGAAGGGTTTGTTGTCCCCCGCCTCGACGCCGTGCCGTGATCGATCCGCCAACAGCCGCGCCAGATCGGGAACCGAGCTGAGCTCCCCGCCGTCATTGCCCAATCTTGCACCCACCAGCCCCCGTTTTCGCCGCGACCTCCATCGCGAACCGCCCTCCTGCCGTCACCGTCCCCGTTCGTGAGAAGGTAAAAAAAAGCGTCATTGTTCATCGTAGCCGTCTTCCGTTGACCTAGCCGTCGTCGCCGTCGCCATTGTCACCTCCGTCGTCGCTGCTGTAGTCGCCGCCACCGTTGTCACCTTCGTCGTCGCCGTCGTAGTCACCGTCACCGCCAAGCACCTCGGTTTCCCCCCCTTCGGCGCCGCGGATTTGCAAACCCTAGGGTTTGCGATTTTCCGAGTCGTCGAATCGGATCCAGGTCTCGGAACCGGGTAGGGTTTCGCGAGATTCCGGGGTGGCGGGAAGCTAGGTCGCAAGGTTGGGTCGGACCTGGGTAGGGTTTCGAGGGGAGTCGGGTCGCGGAGTGGGCTGCCGGGTCGGGTCGTCAGGCCGGGCGTCTGGGTCCGCAGAACGCCGATTGCGTGTGGGCCGCCACGAGGATGGGTGTCCCTTATTTGTGGGCCGCGATAAAAAAAAAAATGGAAAAATCTGAGTCGGGCCCGCGTTTCAGCCCGTTTGTGTCTCGGGTGGACCAACCCGCGGATCCGACCCGGGATTCGTTTTATATTATTATTTTTAATAAATAATAAATAATATTAAAAAAATCAAAAATAATTTATTTTCGAAAAAATATAAAAAATGTTTTAATTTCCAAAAATCAAAAATATTCAAAAAATGTTGGAAATGTTTTATTTTCTAAAAAATCGAGAAAAATAAAAAAAAATCAAAAATTTTGAAAAATATTTAAAATTATTTTATTTTCAAAAAAAAAAAAAAAAAAAAAATCCATATTTTCCAAAAAATGCCAAAAAAAAAAAAAGCCAAAAATTCATGAAAAAGCCAAAAAAATTCAGAAAAAGCCAAAAAGACTTGTATTTTTCCAAAAATCCAAAAAAATCCCTTTTATGTCCAAAAAATGAGAAAAAGACTCAAAAATATTTTTCCTCCAAAATGCATGGAAAATCCCTCAAACATCCAAAAACCTTAGGTTTAAACAAGATTAGGTACCGAAAGGGCATTAGTGATTAACTAGTGTAATCAAGTCCCCGATCCTAATTTCTCTAGTTGCGCAGGAGCGAGTATTTCTCCCGATACTTCGCTTGGGTTTCTAATCGACCCACCCCAAACCGATTAGTGGCGACTCCATTTTAAAATTAATTTATAGGTTAAAAATTTAGACTATTAAAGTCGTGAATTGGTGGACTTGGGAGAGTCCGGGCATAACTAATTTCAGCTGAGCCATTAGCCTCCTTAGGCGCCGTACCCGATTGCGGGGGCGCCGAAAAAAAAAGAGGTTGCGACAGCTTGGTGACTCCGCTGGGGAAATTTGAGGACTTAGGCCATTTTATCTTGTTTAAACCCTTTATTGACTTGTTTTTTTTTCTTTTGTGCAGGGTAATAGCTTAAAGTTTTTTTTTTTATTCTGTTAAAATAAAATGTTTTGTGATTATAAACTGCTGTGCATCCTTAAATGTTTTAGCACTACACATGGCACACACAACCCGGCCGCCGGACTTGGGCCGCCATAGGATTTCTAGGATGGTGTTAAGAAAGATACGACCTCGAACGCGAGACTGCGATGTAGAGGTTGCCTTTCTTTTCCCCGAATTTCTTAGCCGAGGTTAGGAGGGTATGCTGCTAACGCGAGATTGCGACGGGCGGATATCCTTTTAATCTCAACAATCCTTCTCGAGTTAGAAATCGAGCCGCACGTCCCACGCATGTCTTTGTGCTTGCCATTTTTCTTTAAAAGCAAAAGTAATTTCTTTACTTTTACTCAGTCTTTTTATTTGGCCCATGGCAATTTAGGATAAGCTTTTCAAGTCCCAGTTTATATGCGATGGGGAAAGACGATATCCAGTTCATTCCTACTCCCAAGGCGGAGCTCTTCAGATGGTGGGGTCAATTAGATCAGTTTGCCCAAGAGCGTGTGAAGGCCAAAGTCGGTCATCTCCTATCGTTGATCCAAATCACTGTTCGTCCTGAAGTCATACAAGCCATGGCACATTTTTGGTGCCCGAAGACAATTACTTTTATATTTGGTAGGTTTGAGCTAACCCCAACCCTGGAAGAATACAACATCATCACTGGAATGCCTCTTGAGAAAAAGCTTGTCAGGCCATCGATAGGCATCATCCCGATACGTGGGTTAGCGCGACTTTTAAGAACTGAAGTCCATACTATGATACAAATTCTTGAAGATAACCATAATACCTGCCCACTGGAATTTATGAATGCATGTTTCCAAAATCAGCCTATGACCCAGAAAAGTGAGATTTTCCTCCTGGCCTTTTTCGGGCTCATCATCTTCCCCCATCAAAGAAATGCCATAACTCCCAAGATGGCATGGATAGTTGATCAGATCTTTAAGAGGGGGGAATTATGTCAACATGATTTTAATTGAAACATTCTTATCCTTTAATCGTTTTAAAGACAACTCGGAGAAAATCATGCGAGCCTCTCCTGAAATTTTACAAGTCTCGTTCTTTTCTCACCTAAGCGAATTTCGAGACTTCATGCGATCATCTCGAAACAAATGCTTTTGAAAATCCATTACAAAAATTTATGGTTTTAGGACCGTATATTCCCAATCAAAGCTGTTTAAATTGGGTAAACTTCCTAAGAGACCCAGCTCCTGAGGCATTCCAATGGTGTGCTGGTTGGTTCCATGAAAAGAGAGCTCGCTTTCGCTTACATAAGCGTGATCTCCCAATTCCGTTGCTTGGCCTCACCGGCGCCATTCTCTATCACCCTTATCGGGTGGCACGACAATATGGAGCCCTTCAGGAGATCCCATCGCCTTCCATCAGGAAGATCTCTTCAGTTCTTTTCAATACAAGCCGTGACTACGCATTCGAAGTTTCTACCGCTCAGGAAACCTGGGACAAGTGCCATCGCAAAAGGATTATGGTACCTGAAGGGCTTGAGGGAGAAGAAAAAGCCCACCACGCCTCCATGTCCTACATCCACAACCATCGTATCCCGACAAAATGGAAGCCATCAGTCCCTCACTCAATCGAGAGAGCAGCCAGCACGAGCAACACGAGCAAGAGGCTCATGGAGAGGGATTTGGGAATGGACTGGATGCACACCTCGAGCCGGTCAAGGAAGCAAGCGTCCTCGCAAGAACAAGGCTCCCCGTCGCATATAAATTAGCAATCATGTGCCCCTTAGTGTTAATAGTGTGAAAGTTTTGTCCCATTGTTTAGGGACTTTTGTTTAATATCTAGTATTTCATTCTCATTTCAATTTCAAGTTTTAGATGTTAGGAGTTGGCGGTCTATAAAATCCTCTTTTGATAAATAAAAAAGTAGTTAGACCATTGCCATGGGTCAATCTTTGTTTACTTTCGTGCTCATTCATTGTTTTCACAACGAACAGGTAATTATGAATCGCCGGCCACCAATAGCTCGCGAATGGCCTCATGCATTAGGGCCCGATCAGAATGATGTACAAAATCGCCTCATTAACATTGAAGACGGCGTAGGACAGATGTCCATTGTCCTTCAACAACTCTCGAGACAAATGAAATCCACTCAAGCTGAGCCCAACTCTGTAGTTGCCGTCATGACACCCGTAAATTTGCCAGAAAATAGCCAGTACCATAGACAGTTTGAAAGGATCATGAAAAAGTTAAGCCAATTGCAGGAGCGAATCCCATGGACTGTCCAATTACGCCGGCATTGAGATCCCCGAAAAACTCAAAGCACCCGAATGCGAAAGGTATGCGATACCTTCCGCCCAGAGACCTATTTGCAGGCCTACTTGGTCCGAAGGATGATTCAATCGTACCAATCGAGCTTGACTGGCCCCCGCCTTGCGATGGTACATTATCGGGAAGATTAGTCCCCTTAAAACCCGGAGGGAACTAATTCATGTTTTTCACCAAGAGTATAATCTTGACATCACCTTGCCCTACGAAGAGCCGATGATCGCGGAGCATGAGGAACCGTTAGTCGAGATAGGAGAAGAGCATGTCAATGAAGCCTTGCATGATAAATGGGCAGCTGAACAACACCCTGTTACTGGAAAATTTCCCACTAAGAAAGACAAGGAGCCTTTATACGAGATCAAAGACACAGAGCATGTTCAAGACCGGGGCACGACTGGACAACTCCCCAAGCTTACTCCAAGAGCTAGGGTCCAAAGAATACCAACCCCTATCAACCTGGAAAGTGAATCAGACAGTGAAACTCTAATGTCTCTCACTTCCCTTGACAGAATCAAGCTGGCAAAACGAAGGGCCTTACTCAAAAGGTCTGGACCAGAAGCCAAGAAAAGAAAGCCTAAGCAGATCAATGCAGCATCTGCCGACGAGCCACCGCACCAAAGCTTCGAGCATTCCCAAGAATACAGCTTTGAAGGCTACCATCCCCTAGAATACAACCCCAAGGACTTCCAGCGTTATTTCGACAATGAAACTGACGATTCATCGTATAACTGTTTCCTACTCTCATCCGGGGATGAAGGCCCGTCAAAAGAGGAAGCATACGTCTTTATCCGCTACGATCCTAACGAAGTACTAAGCTCGTCCTCTGACCATGAGGATAGCTTCAATACTTCATCCTCATTCGGAAATTTTGACCAAGAAGAAAGCAATGGGGTAATCTCGGTAGAATCCAACTTCCCTGAAACAGAAAAATTCACCACTACAACAAGATATGCAAAGTGGGAAAACCAAAGTGGCCTAACCAAGATACATCAAGCCCGTCTTGCGCTCATAGGATCATGACCCCTGAAGAGATGTGGATACCTAATCTCCGCAAGTATAATGGCACGACTTGCCCCGTGGCCCACTTGCAGTACCTCCATGCTGAAATGAGTCGGTACTATGGCCCGATGTCATTCACAACTCAGGCCTTCCAAGAGAGTCTTACGGGATCTGCATTACAATGGTTCATCATAGCTGATATCTACCTCATGAGAGATTGGAATGAGCTGTCTTCGCATTCCCGCTTCAAGTATCAAAGCCGATTGGAATTGAAGTGCCTTGTCAAAACTTGGTTCACTTCAGAAGAAGACCAATGGAGGATTTCCGAGCATATGCAAGGAGGTGGGAGGCTTTTATGATGCAAACTTACCCTCAGCTGGCCAAAGAAGAAATGATAAAGCTATTCATAGGGGCTTTACCTCGCAAGCATCGTTGTTGGTTGCATGGGTTGCATTTCCATAGCTTCAATGAAGTGGTCCTCTCATGTGAATACTTCGAGTCTACTGGAGGCGAGGAACTCAAAGGCGCTTGATTTCAAAACCAACACTATCAAAGCACTCCTTTACACAGGAGTTTTCATGGGTTTTACTTGTTTTTATAATTTCATGTTTCTTATCTTATCTAGTGTGCTACGGTTGTATTTTCCATTCCAAGTACTCTATTGTACAGTTATAATATTTTGTTTTAAGAGCATGAGGCGGTACTCCAAACCAGCCCGGTGATGCTATCCAACCATGAAAAAAAATATATCATCCAAGGAGAATACTGAGGGCTGGGCTTCCTCATGCTTTTTCTCCCCCAAAGACGTATTTTGAAAATAAAAATATTTCATCACCCAAAAGCTTTTGTCAAAACAAGACAATAAATTTAATCATGTTTGTCTTTCTAACTCACTCACTTCATGTCTCGAAGATCATTCCCATCCCCTTTGACTTAGTGTGACAAAGGCATTTGAAAGCAAGCACATCATGTGAACTAGCCAAATTCAAAGACACCATGCCAAGAAAATGGGGCAAATAGAAAGAATCATCCATCCAAAAAAAGGGTAATTTAAAAATATAATTTGGAAATGATGTCCTCCTCTCTTCTATTTACATGAAATGAAAGATAGGACGTAATAGGTACAAGCATACGGTTGAAATCAAGCCATCCCAAGAGCTGTACACTCCACCTTGCTCCTGCCCAACTCCTTCACAAGCCGAAGCAATATCCTTTCCCCACAATGTGCCCGAGCAACAGAATTGTGGTTTCATCAATGGGACTTCCAGCTTCGACAAGTCCAGAAGCACAAGGAAGGGATCTTTTCTCTTTCTTTGAATTGCTCTTTGTCAACAAGGAAGAAATCTAGATAGTTGAAGCGGTCTCTAGCCCCTATTCAAAATGAGGACCTAGAAACCCGACTTCCTATTCGACGCATGCTCTCGCAAGAAGTAATTGCCATCGAGAATTTGGGGTTTTGATTGTCCATCTCAGATTCCATAGAAGCTTGAGGTACATGACTTTGCCCAATGATGCTATAGTTAAAGACGAAGGAGAAATTCCACGAAGGAAGGCATTGAAGATGAATCAACGACCAGCAATCATACATACATGGTCACAAGTGAGGAAGGCCAATCGAAAGAAATGTCAAACTATGCCAAGACGAAAAGGCTGTCATCGACATTCAAACATCATCAAGAGTCAGCAAATACAAACTTTGGAGAAGAGTAATTTGGTATCGTTTCCAATACTCCCCCCTCTTTGAATTCACTTTTGACATATTCCCCCTATTGGCAGGAAGCATCAGGATTCAAGAGCCAAACTTGATGGTTAGGTTTGGCAAATCAATATTGGCCAAGCTAGTACATGGAAATGACCCACATCAAATTCACCTGGCTTCGTGTAAAAAGACATGTCATCCAGGAGCCAATTAAGAGAATAATTGACCTAACGAAGCAAGGGACATAGGACTTCGGGTCCCCCCTCTCACTTCAAGTTCACCCAATCATCTGCAAACAATGAAGGGTAAAGTTGTATCGATTCCAGTTATTCGACTCTTGAAAGAGTTCATGACTAACACATTCCCTCTTGTTTGTTGCAGGATCACCTAATTGTCAAAAGCAAGGATAACAAATCATGTCTTGTTGCAATGCATCAAAAACAAGGATAACAAATCAATGAGAGGCATGACAAACTCTCCTAAACGAAATGGCGTCTCAAGTAATCGCCAAAGCAAATGACAGAAAATCTTCAGGCCTCAACTCACATTTGATTTTGGCCGAGACTAATTGATCTACTTGTACATCTTCTCTTCTACAAGGGCAAAAGTGAGATGCCCGATCAAATTCATAATCCTTGGCTGATCATTCATATGTCATATCCCTAATCAATAGGACAATCATCGACACCCATTTGTGAACACCCCTTTGTGAATAACCCTTTTGATATTCAAGATTTAACATATTTGGAAACACCATTATGTTGACCCTTAAAGCTATTAATAAGGTCTTTTTGAGCAAAAACCATTAATTTGTTTTGAGAGTACAAACTCTCTCATGTTTAAAATGCTGCATGCCTTTTCCAAATAAATTTTTGCGTGATGATTTTGTCTATCTAAATCTCTGATTCCATTGAGAATTATTAGAATAGATAGCTAAATGAAGAATACAAGATTAATCGAGCATGCTGGATGAGGCGCGTCAGAATGATGAAAGGCAAGCCATATCCTACACACAATCCCCCATCTATACACTTGTGAGATGAGTGCAGAAGATTCCATGGCTGCAGGGTAAAGAGTTCTCTCGCGAATGGTACGATAACCAAAATAGTGAGAGGCATTCCATCGCTCACCCCATTGAGCCCCATACATTGGTGAAGCTTCTCTCATACCCTCGTCAAGAACCACCCCACATTGGGTAGAGTGAAGGCAAATCAAGCATCACAAGGTGAGAAGAGAGATAGAAATTTTCTTGCTCGCACTTGCATCAATCTTCGGGTGTCTTTATTGCATATGAACACTCGCATTAATTTAAGTGCCCTAGAATGACGAAGAGCAATTCTTTCTCTATGCACTTGTATTCATTGTACAACCCAAGTGAGTCTGTAATTTTACCCTCACATGGAAGCAAAACAGAAGTTACTGCCGTTTGAGCAACATAATCAAAAGCGGAGCGCAAAAGATGAAGACTCAAGAGTCTAACAAAGGCGTTTGATTGAACTTGCCAAGATAGTTCCTCAACAACAAGAATGAAAAAACATGGGCATAAAAAAGCAGTGTACCTGGTAAAAGCAAGGTCAATGCCCATAAATGAAGAACTTGAATAAAATAGGGGCATGAAAAAGCAGTATGCCTGGTAAAAGAAAGGCCAATGTCCCTCAGTCAAAAATACAGCCAAGAAAATGTTGCTATTGTGGTCCATAGAACCTCCATTTGGTAGTGAGAAGAAAAACTGGTGACAAATGCCAAGGCAATCACCAGCTCTCACCTTTTTACACACGAATCAAGCCTACATTGCATCCCATTGTAAAAGTCTCTTTAGACTATGGCACTTCAATTAACGTAGGATTTCATATGTGCATAAGCATCACTCGAAGAAGTGCGAGCAAGATTATTCTATCTCTTTTCGCAGGGTTCTTGACTTGTAAACCTGGAGATGATCGTGCGGCAGTTCTTTCAAAAGCCTTGACCTTGATGGTCCCCTTTGATGAGCCACTGACCAAGACTTCATCACAGTTTCAACAAAGACCTCTCACATTGGTAAAGTCGTACCGTTTGCGAGAATACTCGGACCCCTGTTGACATGATGACAGTGAGATAGTGTGGTCCTTATAAATCCTGCATCAATGGTCATGATAGCCTTTTCCATGAGAGTGAGCAAAAAGTCCTTTCAGACTGAAAGTCCCTCATCTGGCATGCTCAAGACATCTACATTCTAAATGAAGGTTGTCTTTCAAAATCTTCCCGGTGGAAATCAGATGATGCAAAATTGACAAAGTTATCATGCATGAATCTCATTTGAACTCATGAATTTACAGCGTATACAATCATGTGTGCATATTGTGCAAATAGCAAACATACTCTTAGAGATCAGAGATATTGCCAGATAAGCATATCTCTATCCCTATTTGCCTTAAAGTACCTACTGTACTCCTTCTTGACACTCGACCTATTCGAGTCATCCCTTGAGTTTGGGTGCATTGTCAGTACCTATTGAGTCGTCCCTTGACAGTTTCGAGGGTATTGCTTGACTGACCAAGTATCCCTTTATCGTTGAATACCTCTAAGTATCCCTATTGTCTTTGAGTACTGGTCACCGTTCGGATACTCCCTTTTCCTGACACTCAACCTATTCGAGTTGTCCCCAGAGTATTGATACTTGTGATTGACCAAGTATCTCTTGGAACACCTACTACTGTCTAGGTATCCCCATATTGTCAAGTACCCATCGTTGTCTAGGTACTTCCTTTTCATGACGCTCAACCTGCCCGAGTTGTCCCCAAAATAATATAGTAGCTGTTCAAGCATTCCATTGCTTTGCTTGGCACCGCCATCTAGGTATGCTTTCTAGCACTTGGACCAGCCTGAGTGGTCTCAGATCATATCATTAAATACTTGTGTTCATCCGAGTATTCTAGTGCTTTGTACACTTGTGGCTACCAGGTGTTCCAGCCTTTTAAGTGCTTGGCCATCCGGGTAAGCCTTGTGTACCATTCAATTCCCTTATAATACCAGGAGGTGAGAGACCTTCAAGAATATTTGGGGCACGTCTTCAATATTCCCAATACTAGGAGGTGAGAGACCTTCATGAATATTCGGGGCACACCCTCGATATCCCCTTTACCAGGAGGTGAGAGACCTTCATGAATATGCAGGGCACGTCCTCGATATTCCCCTTTACTAGGAGGTGAGAGACCTTCACGAATATCCCAGGTACGCCCTCGATATTCCCATTACCAGGAGGTGAGAGACCTTCATGAATATGCGAGGCACGCCCTCGATATTCCTATTACCAGGAGGTGAGAGACCTTCACGAATATCCTAGGTACGTCCTCGATATTCCCATTACCAAGAGGTGAGAGACCTTCACGAATATATCATGTACGCCCTCGATATTCTCAATTACCAGGAGGTGAGAGACCTTCACGAATATCCCAGGTACGTCCTCGATATTCCCCTTTACCAGGAGGTGAGAGACCTTCACGAATATGCGAGGCACGTCCTCAATATTCCCAATTACCAAGAGGTGAGAGACCTTCATGAATATCCAAGATACGTCCTCGATATTCCAACTACCAGGAGGTGAGAGACCTTCATGCATATCCGAGGGCATGCCCTCAATATTCCCAACTACCAGAGTGAGAGACCTTTTCCCAATACGTCCTCGATATTGCTTTAGGAGGTGGGACACCTTCACAAATATCCAAGGTATGTTCTCAATATTTCCAATTATCAAGTACCCTTCGATACTTGTGAATGCCCAAGTATCCCCCAAGAATTCATACTTGTGATCATCCAAGTACCCCTTCAATGCCTATGGTAGCCAAATACCCATTTTGACGCCTGCAAATGCCCAGATACCCTTCAGGTTAGTACTTGTGAATATCCAGGTACTCTTTGATATGCTTGTGAATGTCCAGGTATCTTCCAGAATTGATGCCCTGAGAAAGGTCGGCACATCCTCCCGAGAAAGGTCGAGTTCCAACTGGTGTTTTCGACAGAAGTTAGACGCCCCACAAATCGATGCCCTGAGAAAGGTCGGTGCATCCTCCTAAGAAAGGTCGGGTTCCAACCCGGTGTCTTTGTGAAGTCGACACCCCAACAAAATAGATGCTCCGAGAAAGGTGGCGCATCTCCGAGAAAGGTCGGGTACCAACCGGTGTCCTCGATACAAATCAGGCACCCACAAATGAGATGCCCCGAGAAAGGTTGGTGCATCTCCCGTCAGTGCGACCGAAGAAAGGTTCGGGTCCTAGACAAATCATGGATTGTTTTAACAGGCGACCGAAGAATGGTTCGAGTCCTGGAGAAGCAACTTCTCGTCACGGCGACCGAAGAATGGTTTGGGTCCGAGACAAACCACTGATTACTCCAACAGGCGATCGAAGAATGGTTCGGGTCCTGAAGGAGCAATCTCCCGTCAAGGCAACCGAAGAAAGGTTCGGGTCCTAGACAAATCATGGATTATTTTAACAGGTGACCGAAGAATGGTTCGGGTCCGGGAGAAGCAACTTCCCGTCATGGTGACCGAAGAATGGTTCGGATTCGAGACAAACCATTGATTACTCCAACAGGCGACCGAAGAATGGTTCGGGTCTTGAAGGAGCAATCTCCCGTCAAGGCGACCGAAGAAAGGTTCGGGTCCTAGACAAATCATGGATTGTTTTAACAGCGACCGAAGAATAGTTCGGGTCTGGATAAGCAACTTCCCGTCACGGCGAGAAGAATGGTTCGGGTCCGAGACAAACCACCGATCACTCAATAGGCGACCGAAGAATGGTTCGGGTCCGAGACAAACCACTGATTACTCCAACGGTGATCGAAGAATGGTTCGGGTCCCGGAAGAGCAAGTCTCCCATCAAGGTGACCGAAGAAAGGTTCGGGTCCTAGACAAATTATTGATTGTTTTAACAGCGACCGAAGAATGGTTTGAGCCCTGGAAAAGCAACCTCCTCATATCACCAGGTAAGATGATGCCTTGATACTTGCCAAACTCGGGGTTCACACCCTATCTCACTCACTCCCGGTAAGTAACTACAGGTATCTTCTTATCTATCTTTGTATATGTAATGTTATATTGCTCTTTTTTTGCATAGAACAATAGGTTCTAAATAAAATATAATCTACTACGCATGCATGGATAAAATTGAGGCATCAGTCTGTCTTTGAATGCAACCTCTGTGAGCTCACCTTCAAAGAGGGGCAGCTGTTGACACCTCAATTTTAATTAGGTTAATTTTATTAATTAAGTTTTTAATTTATTTTGTCTTTTCGGATAAGTAGATAATAAAAAAAAAAAAAAAAAAAAAAAAACAAAAAAAAAACAACAGCCCCCATTTCTTCACGTGGGCTTGAAGGCCCGACTTGGCCCCACCCCCCTTTTCTCTCTCGCGAGCCCGGCCCCCTTCTTCTTCTTCTTCCTCCGCTCCTTTTTCTCCACCTCGCATCTCACGTGCGGTGGCCGGCGACGCACGCGAAGGATGGCCTACGGCTGAGGGGAGTAGGCCGACGTCGGCCGGAGAGGGGATAAGATTGGTGCACCATTAATGTTGAGCACGCTTCGCTGGAAAGCTCGATGGGACACCGGTCCAACCGAGAACCGGCGCGCGAAGGGGACCGCCGACGAGGCCCTTTGTCGACCGGATTTCCTTCGCCTATAAATAGGTGGCCACAAGCATCATCGAAGGGTGTGGCAAGCTCGGAGATCCTTCACTGAGAGACATCGGGAAGGGTTGAAGGGCGAGCACAAGAGAGAACTCAAGTCGCGAGCTAGCCCACCTTCCACCGAGAGACTTCGGGAAGGCCGGCGGCGAGCGACTCCGAGAAGGTCAGATCTGGCCGGTGGAGGCTCGGATGTGGCCCGAGTGAGAGAAGATCGAGGCCGAGGAGGGGTCGAGATCTACGCCCGATCTGGTCCTTTTTTTTGCCGTCGTTGTTGCCGTCGAAGGCCGTTTGCCTCGACCAAGTCCCGACGCGCGTTGCCTCGAAGGGTTTGTTGTCGTGTTCCCCCCCCCCCAAGCCATTGCCACGTGATCGATCCGCCAACACCGCACCAGATCGGGAACCGAGGAGCCGCCGTCATTCCCCCGCCATCTTGCCGCACCTACAGCCCCGTTGTTCGCCGCGACCTCCATCGCGAACCGCCCTCCTGCCGTCGCCGTCCCCGTTCGAGAGAAGGTAAAAAAAGGCGGCATTGTTCATCATAGCCGTTTTCCGTTGACCTAGCCGTCGTCGCCGTCGCCGTTGTCACCTCCGTCGTCGCCACCATAGTCGCCGTCGCCGTTGTCACCTTCATCGTCGCTGCCGTAGTCGCCGTCGCCGCCAAGCACCTCGATCCCCCCCTTCGGCGCCGAGGATTTGCAAACCCTAGGGTTTGCGATTTTCCGGGTCATCGAATCGGATCCGGGTCTCGGAACCGGGTAGGGTTTCGCGAGATTCCGGGGCGGCGGGAAGCCAGGTCGCGAGGTCGGGTTGGACCCGGGTAGGGTTTCGCAGGGAGTCGGGTCACGGAGCGGGGCGGGTCGGGTCGTCGGGCCGAGCGTCCGGGTGTCTCGAACGCCCGGTTGGGCAGTTGCGTGATCTCTCGTGGGCCCGAGGATGGGTGTCCCTTATTTGTGGGCGGCGATAAAAAAGAAATGGAAAAAAAAACTTGAGTCGGGCCCGCAACGTGTCTCGGGTGGACGAAGCGGGTCGGACCCAACCCGGGAGCCGACCCGGTTCGTTTTTTTTATATTATTTTAATATATTTAAAAAAAAATAATATTTTAATAATAAAAATTAAAAAAATCAGAAAAAATAAAAATGTTGAAAAATTTATTTTCTAAAAAAAAAAAAAAAAAAAAATTCCAAAAATGTCCATATTTTCCCAAAAAGGTCAGAAAAAGCCAAAAAGAAAATGATTTATATTTTCAGAAAAAGATCAAAAATCCAAAAAAAAAAAATGCTTTTTATGTCAAAAAAATGAGAAAAAGACAAAAAAATATTTTTCCTACACAAATGCATGGAAAACCCTCAAAAATCCAAAAAGCCATAGGGTTTAAACAAGATTAGGTACCGAAAGGGTATTAGTGATTAACTAGTGTAATCAAGTCCCCGATCCTAATTTCTCTGGTTGTGCAGGAGCGAGTATTTCTCCCGATACTTCGCTTGGGTTTCTAATCGACCCACCCCAAACCGATTAGTGGCGACTCCGTTTTAAAATTAATTTATAGGTTAAAAATTTAGATTATTAAAGTCGTGAATTGGTGGACTTGGGAGAGTCCGGGCATAACAAATTTCAGCCGAGCCATTAGCCTCCTTTAGGCGCTCGTTCAGTCAAAGTCTTCTAAATTTGTTTGTTTCTCCTTGAGAAATTTCAGGGTCACGACCGAAGATTAATGGATCCGCCCAAGCAGACCTGCCTTTTTCTAAATTTTCACGTAACTGGGGACTTCTTAGTCAACTGATGTGGTAATGCACTAACAATGGTAGCAACTTACCATCAATAAATGCAATGATAAATCATTAACTTTTTTTAGAAATTTATTACTCAAACCAAAATTTAGTGGTGAAATTTATAACTTTCATATAAAGTAATAGCTTACCATATTATAAGGTAGTAATACCAAGTTGTCCAATTATTTAGAAATTGACCATTTAAAACTAAATGGTAGCAGTGAAATTAGTAAGTTACCACATAAGTCCTTACAAGTTACAAGTTAGTAAATTTCTAATAAAGTGACAAATTTTCTGTTGGAAAGAAAATCATGAAGAAATTACTCAAATCTCTCTCGAACTTTGCAATAGTATATATTTGCCCTTGAACTTTAAAATTGTTACTCCATTCTGTTAGCGCGTGCAAGGCACATGCCTTTTAAGGGGTAAAAGTTTATTGTCATCTTGTTTATGGTAATATAAAGAAAATGGAGAAAAATATATCTACAAAATAAAATGATAGATGAATCAATTATATTTGAAAAAAATGACTACAGATTCGATATATCATTTTCTTTTATGAGTCGAGGGCATCATTTCCTTTTTAAATTTTATAAGTATTTTTGTTAATTAATCAATATTTAGAAAAAGCTCCACAATTGAAATCGGTAACTTAATAATGTATTGATGAAACAAAAATTTACTGTTGAAATTAACAAATTACTTGCAAAATTAGTGGCCTGCTTTTAGCTTAGTGGAGTTTACCAACGTGATATAAGGGCCATCCTCTTCCATCCCTTTCATCCCATAAAGTCTCCTGTACGACGACGTTTGGTCAAAGTCTTCCAAATTTGTGCCTTCCTCGAAAAGTGTCCGGGTCAAAGTTCTTTCAGTATTAACTTCTATAAAAAAAAAGAGAGTGAAAAACAAAGAAAATAGAGAAAATGTAAATTTGCTAAAACATTATAATCCGAAAAAAAAAATAAATATCAATGATACTATCATAAATTATTTTTATTTAAATGTTGATGAAAATATTAATGGAACTAATAAGATACTTTAAGAAAAAGGAAAAAAAGGCCTCAATAACAAAAAACAAAAAGAAAGATCAAATTACTAAAATTGGATGCTCATCATACACTTCTAAATGGTCTATTAATACAAAAAAGAAAAGGTTGAATAATAAAATATATTTACGAATATCACCTTATATTTTGATCAATCATTTCCTTTTATTACAGATGGAGCTTTTATAAAACTTCAGACCATATGGTAAAATCATTATTTTAGATAGATATATGTGTTTTGTTTTTGGTCAAAGATAGTGATAGATATACGTGTTGACATGGGCAAAGGCTGTCCACAACTTTGGTTCAAACTTGCTGTGGAGAAAAAGGAGGAGCAATCGCATCAAAGCGGAGGAGGAATGGTCGCCTCTCTCGTCCGCCGTGAACGACGGGACGTACGGGAGAGACTCTGCTAGCTTGGAAAGTAAGGAATCTCTATAAGAACGCCGGTTTCATCCGTAAGGCCGAAGTAGCTCAACTCAAGGAGCACGCCTGTTTCATCAAACATGGCTTCAGTTATACTAGGAATCCTGCTAGTACTCGCTCCACTTCCCCTTTCCACCGAAGCTCAGACCCGCGGCAACTTGACCTTGGGCTCCTCGTTGACAGTGAACGACCAGAACTCTTCCTGGCTGTCGCCGTTGGGCGAGTTCGCCTTTGGGTTCCGGAGAATGGGAAGAGGAGCTCATTTGTTGGCTATATGGTTCGAGAAGATAGAGGACAAGACCATCGTCTGGTCAGCGAATGGCGATAATCTAGCGCCCGAAGGTTCGAAAGTCCAGTTGACCGCCAATGGTGGGCTGTTGCTTACCGACCCGAGAGAGAGAGAGCTGTGGTCTTCTGGCCTAAACGGCACTGGCTTAGCGTATGCGGCCATGCTCGACACGGGGAACTTCATCCTAGCGAGCGCGAGCCACGTCAAGTTGTGGGATTCGTTTAGCCGACCCACGGATACGATACTGCCAACGCAACAGTTAAATTTGGGAGCTGCTCTAACAGCTCGCTATTCCGAAATGAATTACTCCGCCGGGAGATTCTACTTCAAGCTAGGAGACAACGGAAATCTCGTATTCTATGCCACGCCTCACCCGTACGATGCCACAGATGCTTACTGGGCTAGCGACACCGTCGATAGCGGCTTCCAGTTGATATTCAATCAAAGTGGTCAGGTCTACCTCACAGCTAGGAATGGAACGGTGCTCAGCCATATCACCACAGAACCAATTCTAACCAGCGGATATTACCAAAGAGCAATCCTTGAATACGACGGGGTATTCATACAATATATCCACCCTAAGACGGCAAATTCAAGTTCTGGCCGGCTTATTGGCTGGTCGAGGGTCTCAGTCCCAGTCCCGAATAATTTATGCGAGAGCATCACCCAAGAGATTGGCAGTGGAGCTTGTGGCTTCAACAGCTACTGTACTCTTGGAGATGATCTGAGGCCGCGATGCCAATGCCCACCTGGATATACTCCGTTAGATTCAACGAATGAGATGAATGGATGCATACAGGACTTCATACCACAGAGTTGTAACGGAAGTAGGCCCGAAACAGACCAGTTCGTTTTGCGTGAAATGCTCGAAACAAACTGGCCAATGTCCGATTACGAGCATAGCTGGGGACAAACCGAGGACTGGTGCAGAGAGGCTTGCTTGGCTGATTGTTTTTGCGCAGCCGCCATTTTCGGCAATAATTATTGCTGGAAAAAGAAGAACCCTCTTTCCAATGGAAGGATGGGTCCATGGAACAACGCAAAAGCTCTGATCAAGGTAAGGATACATGACACGACTTCAAAATGCACAAAAAACGACCAGAAGAAAAACAAGAATACAACTTTGGTGATCATCGGATCAGTGCTGTTGAGTAGCTCTGTCTTTGTGAACTTGCTTTTACTCCTCATTACCTATTTATTATATAGAAGCTTACGATCTAGGGATTCTAAGTTGTCACCACCAGTCCGAATCAATCAAGTTACAGGCATGCGGACTTTCACTTATCAAGAGCTTCAAGAAGCAACATATGGATTCAAAGAAGAACTGGGTAGGGGTGCTTTTGGAACAGTGTACAAAGGTGCTCTTGGATCCGAGGATGCAGACTTTGTGGCAGTAAAAGTGTTGGCGACAAGGACTGGAGAAAGCGAGAAGGAGTTTGAAAGAGAAGTGAGTGCAATTGGCCAAACTAACCACAAGAACTTGGTGCAGTTGCTTGGATTCTGCAATGAAGGTTAGCATCGACTACTGGTGTATGAATTCATGAGCAATGACACTTTGGCAGATTTCCTATTTGGCACTTCAAGGCCCAACTGGTACAGAAGAATAGAAATTGCCTGTGATGTTGCGCGGGGGCTCTCTTATTTGCACCAGGATTGCACCAAGCATATAATTCACTGCGACATCAAGCCACAAAATATTCTTCTTGATGGCTCTTTCACTGCAAAAATCTCAGACTTGGGATTAGCTAAGCTCCTGATGGCAAACCAAACACGAACCACCACTGGAGTTAGAGGAACCAGAGGGTATTTAGCGCCAGAATGGTTTAGAAATATGCCTATTTCTAGCAAAGTAGATGTTTACAGCTTCGGCATTTTGTTGGTTGAGCTCGTCTGCTGTAGAAAGAACTACAATCCGGAAGCAGAAATTGAAGCTCAAATTGTGCTAGTTGGGCATATAAGGATTGCTACCACGACGGGAGCGTACTTAAGCTAGTGGAGAACGATGAGGAGGCATCGAGTGACATAAAGAGGGTGAGAAGATTTGTGATGACAGCATTGTGGTGCATCCGGGAAGACCCGGCTTTGAGGCCAACCATGAAGAAAATTACTCAAATGTTGGAAGGAGCTGTTGAAGTCCCAGAACCACCAGTTCCAAGCTTTTTTACCACTTCAATATGATTTTGCTTATTTAAGATAACTGTTGTCTGTAATCATGAAAAATATCCATATCGTCTGTAAGTGCTATTACACCAGATCAAATATTTTCATAATGTCTTCATATGGATCCCGCTTAAATAAGCTAAATCTTCCTAAAGTTTGACATTCCCTCGCAAGTATCCAACAGAGAACGGGTTGATGATCGTCGCAGAAGGGATTGCATGCGAGGCCGAATCCTCAGGTCATGGATCGTTGACTTGGAATCCCAATTTCAATAGTTATGCTACTTTTTTATTCATACAGGAGGGATACTCACTTCCCTTCGGCAACCAACTTCTTCTAGACCAAAAAGATCCTAGTCCGCAAATCACGTAGTTGGAAGTATAATCTGAGGGTGGCTAGCAGGTTTAAAGTTTGAATTGGTGATACTACAATATCTTGACAAATTAATAAGGGTTCAGATTCTGGAATGCAGTAGCACAGACTTTGAATCACCCAGTAAGTGTGCAATAAACAATAGCAATAAACAATAAGTGTTCAGAGAAAATAAAATTGTACACGAAATTTATAATGATTTAGTTTGGATTAGGCCCACGTCCATTCTCCTACGTTAATAGCATACTGGTTAGATTCCACTAGATAACCAATGAATGGTCTCGGTCAAATTGTGCTGCTTATACCCAAACGCTTCTATCCAAAGCTGGTGCTGCTTATACTCAGGTGATATGACTCACTATTATACACCAAAGCACACACTTAACACTGTCAACAAGTCTCAAATAATAATAAATTTAAGCTCACAAGGTAAGCATATGTGGTCAAAGTTCGCTCAGATTTTGGAATTGTAGATTCAATGCTTTGTTTCTTACTGGCTCCTCGGCTCTAGTATGTGGTCGAAGTTTGCTTCTTTATTTACTATTTTGAATTTTTTTTATATTTTGAGCGTTTTGCATGATGATCTTCTGGGTCCCGCTTCACTTTCATGACAATCACATAAAAAAGACGGTCAAGCGGTCGTGATCCGTAAGCAAGCATGAGATAGTGTTTATACAGTTCGGCATGAGATCGTGTTCATACAGTTCGGCATGAAATCGTGTTCATACGGCATGCATACTTCATGTAGGACACCGCTGCAAATTTCCACGTCCGTACACGCACCGAAACGTTCAATTTCCACGAAGTGACCTGCAATCGCTTTGATTTCTGCGGGAATCGAATCTTCGTGTTTTGGTCCAAAAAAAAAAAATTCAACTCCCAAAATCTCCTCCTCTCTAGAAGACGTTTCGGTCAAAGTCTTCTAAATTTATCTGTTTCTCTTGAGAAATTTCTGGGTTTAGGTCAAAGTCTTCTAAATTTATCTGTTTCTCTTGAGAAATTTCTGGGTCGCGGCCGAAGCTTAATGGCTCCGCCCAAGCTGACTTGCTTTTTTCAAAATTTCCACGTATGGAGAAACTAAGAAACACGCCTACTCCAGTCATGTTTCGTGCATGGCACTTTTCGAATATGATTAAAATGTGATTATACCATGTAACTTGTTGGTCAAAGTTCCAACCTAAGTAGCACCGACAAGTGACACGCGATATGATACATCGATAAGTTATTTAAAAAAGAAATAGAGAATTCCGACATATTATGACACGTTATATATTAAATTTATATTATCATTTTATGATTATTTCAATCAAATTAATTTAATTCAAATTCATAAATAAATAAATAAATAATAGAAGCCTAGAATGAATTTATACTAAAAATATTAGTCCACCATCAATTAATATTATTCATTACTTCAATTTGACAAATTTAATTCAATTAAGACAATTCATAAAACTTGGAGAGAGGAAAAAAAAACAAGCTATACACATTTTGGACTTACGTGTTAGACTTGTCGGAAGAAAATAGAAAAAAAAAACTTGGAAAGTGAGTTGTATCACGGAAAGTAAGACTCAAAAAAAAAAAAAAAAAAAAACTAGCTTTTTCTTCTTTCCCCATTTATTTTTTTTTTATTTTTTTATTTTTTGGATATATACATTTAAAAATCATTTATTGAAAATTTTTAAAATTGACCCCGTGTATTGGAATCATGTGTAAAAAATTCACATGTCGGAATTCCAATTCGAGTGTCGGGAAAGTTGACTAAGTGTCATGCCCGGATCATTCGAGCACGTGCTCATCCCTCCTTGGTCTATTAATAGCGATGTGCCAGGGACTTATCGCCGACTCATTCATTTAATATACACATGCGGAAGCAGATATAAATCTCCAAACAATAAAACAATAAGATAGGAAAACATGGCCAATTTTTATATTTTTATCTTTTTATAAATACACAGTTATATATATATAAGCCTTCAAAAAGGGATCGGCTTTTAACAAAAGAGAATTGTCCTATGACTAACTCATCAGACAAGTTCGCCGGGTCTTCGGGCTTCACCTCCTAAACTCTGAGCTTTAGTCCTTCACAACCATCATCTATGGACTTGAAAATGGTTATACAAAACTAGTGAGACAATGTCTCAATGGGTTTTACCCCATAAGACTTGATTAGGAAAGAAATATGCCTTAGGGGCTATCTAAGCACAATCAAGCGTTAGAGGGCTTACCTTGGCCTCAGTTCCTTCATGCAAGTCAGTTCAAATAACATACACTAGCAATCACATCATTCAATCAAATAGATCGAGCCATCGATCAATCACTCAGTCGATTACATGTCATCGAGACCATCACCCGGTCATTTCAATCAATACTACTTATAAGTCCGATCATACCCAGAACTGCTTGTTATAAGCCAATAATAGGTAGTATAGCTCGCTGAGAAGCTACCTTAAATATATATATATATATATATATTTATATTCGCCATAAGCTGTCTCAATTTCTAATATAGTATATTATATATGATCACCGAAGCTATCGCAATATAGTATACATGCTCACCAAAAGCCGCCAGCCATACTCTCATGGTATGCTGAAAATAATATATGCTCGCCAAAAGTTGCTAGATCCACTAATCTACTATTCTAAGGCCATTTTTCCATTTTTATCATACTCGATAAAATATCGTGTGTAAGTACATGGTCGGCCTTAGCCAAAATACAACAATTTTCTTTCCATAAATCCTACCATTTTATATAGTCCACTAAAATATTTTTGGCGTTATAAACCGGCGCTCGGTTATTTTCCAATCAATTACTGAAATAATTAATTTAGGAATAAAATCCTAAAATCTCAATTAAATCAATTCAGCACCAATTATAGCTCAAAGAAATAAACGGATTGCGTTATAATAATCAGCATAAAATTCTGGTCGTCAACTATCCCAACCTAATTTTCAAAAAATAATTAAATAATTAAATAATTACAAAAATATTAAATAAATGCAATAATCCAATTGAGGCCCGTAATGCCAAATTGGAAGCCAAAATGGACCCAGAAAATTTTCGAGATTCGTTCAATAAATAATAGAGCGTGTCTACTTGCTAACTACATTAACCGTTTGCCTAACATGCATCAGTAAATCTCTAATTTAATTACTCTAATCTAATATATCCACTTAATTGCACTTAATTAAATCTAAACAACCCCTAAATATAATAACCAACTAAACAGGGATTAGTGAACAAAACTCACTTGTGAAAAGCGAAGATCGGTTCACCGCGAAGGGGGCCGAACTTGGGCTCGCGATGACACTGACAGGCTTGGATTGGGCCTTAAACCGGCCCAACAAATCTTAGCCCAAGCTGAGATTAGTTGCTGAATTGAGCTAAGCTTCGAATTGCTAGACTAGGCTTCAAGTGGCGCGGGCTTGGGATTTGCTAAATTGGGCTCGGCTTCACGAGCTTGGCTTCAAATGGGCCTGACCAAAACCGAAGATGGGCTGCTCCTTAGGTTGAACTGAACTAAACTAAACTGAACTGGGCTGAAATGGGCTTGCTACTGCAGGGCTTGTCTTCGGATGGGCTGGGCTTGCTGAAGTTGCCGAGCTGGACCGAAAAGCAGGAGCGGATGGGCTGAACTGCTTCAAGTTGTGGGCTTATGGGCCCTAGCTGGACTTCAAACGAACTGGGGCTTGCTGGCGTGATCTGCTTCGGAGGGGTGGACTGCTAGCCGAACGTGAAGGGGATCTATGGAGCTGCAGAGAAGGGTTGACGGTGGGAGGTGCTTCGGTTGATGGTTGACTGAGGGTGACGATGCTGAGGACGTGGCAACCAGCGTGAGCTGCTAGGGGAGCTGCTCATGTCTTCGCGCGGTGCTGACGCAACAGAGAGAGGGACACGGATGAACGGCAGCTGCAGGTCAAACTTCGGTAGAGATGCTGACCGAGCAGGGGTGTGGGCTGGGCTGAGTGAACTCGTGGCTTCGCTGGCGGAGGTGTGCTAGCAAAAGCTTCAAATCTTCACCAAATTTCCCAAATTTGATGTCCAATATCGTAGAAGAAAAAGGTCATACCATTTCTACAAGTGTCCATCGCCAAATAGCTCAGCTTGGAAGCCCAAATTTTCCTTCAATTTGGCCATCCGAATTTCCATTAATTTACGAATCGTACAAAATGATTTTCTGTAAAAATCTCGGGACCTCTGAAAATTATTCGGAGGATGAGTCGACATTCCTAAAATAGACCGTGACATAACAGAACTATCAATTTCTAAAATTGGGTTCAAATTCGCGGTTAATTTCAATCCGATGCGGTTTTAACATAACCTAGTCTACCGGATAACTTTTAGGAATTTTTGGTGCAATTGACCTGTGATCGATTTATCTTGAGTCACAATGTACATCTCCGACACATTGGCGACTCTCGGTTGTCGTGAAAATCTCAAGATTTCAATTACGGGTACCGGGTACCAAAACGATAAAAAAATCGGTTTAGTGCCGATCGATGGGTATTTTGCAATCAGGTGGATCACTCACACTCTAATCACATATCTCAGTCAAGTCAACCTATCTACGGTCTCTGATCGATTTCAACAGTGCCATAATAACCCTTGCAGATCAACACGGTCAAGCAGTCAATTCTTAATCGAATTCTCAAGTCCATTGCATTTAGATCCCTTAATTGCTTCATCAGATAGTCTAGTTATCTCGTGAGTGATCAACTTAGAAAATAACACTATTTGTGCATTAACGAAATGCCTGATTTATTTTATTTTTTATTTTTTTGGTGATCCAGGAACCCTATACAATCGACAGCCAACGAGCAAAGCCTAGGGTGACACTAGCGGATGACCCACCACCCCGACGTCACACTTAAGAACCTTAGCGACCCCTCTGGGATTTGAACTTCTCATCTTCGTGAGGGGGAGAGAGCCCGAAGCCAACGACACCACCTCAGGTGGTGGTATGCCCGATTTACTTAATCAAAAATGAAATCTAAAAATTCAGTCTATCACACTAAGTGTCAGATTTTCCGACACGTGTTGACTGAGTATTCTGGAGTGTCCGAGAGTGTTAGACATGTGTGGAGTGTTCGACACAACACGAAAGCGCTCGAAGAATGTCGGTGCTTCGCAAGTTCCAACCAAGTGATGGTGATTTACAGACAATGTTAGCAATTCGCCAACATTAAATGGCAGAGTTAATTACCACCTTTCTTAGAAATTATCACTCAAAATTAAAAACTTAGCAGTGAAACTAATAATTTAAGAGTGAATATGGTAAATTACCAATATGGGTCTCGTTATAAGTTAAGTTACTAAGAAAGTAAGGAATTTGCCATTGGAAATATAACCTTGGTTATTAACTTACCATGGGAATAAGTGACTCACCAACGTAGGCCCACTTTTGGCATAATAAGTCGCAACAATTTGAGAGATTTATTAACACCAATTCAATCTTAAATTGTAAAACTCCCTCGTTAAAGTTAGTAAGTAGCAGTGAAATTAGCAACATGTCTGCTCTCCCTTAAGGTAGTAAGTATCACGTAAAGTACGAAATTTGCCTACTTAACTAATTTAGGAGGTTGTCTTTGGAGATTACCAGTACAGTTAAGGATTGTAAAAGTAGTAATTTTTCGAAGTAAGCTTGCTTTTAGCTTAACAAGTTACAACTGGTGAAATAATAAATTATCAACTTCTTTAGAGATTGACCACCTATCTGATGAACCCACTTGAAAAATTTTAAAGCACTTGAGAGTTCACTACTTGACGTAGGGGTGATAACATCATGATTCCACTATAGAGTTACTAATTGCTTGACGGGCTCACTTGTAAAATTATAAATCACTTGGTGATCTGCCACTATATACCAGATTCTAACGAGATAAAATCTTCATTTTGTATGTTAAAGCACTGGGTAATCTAGATAACGTTACTATTTGAGGATGATAACATCATTTTATCTTTGGTTAGTTACTAATTGACCAAAAGGGCCTCATTGTAAAACTCTAGAAAACTGTTTTGTATTTTCCTGATAATTTACCGGTTAATTGACAGTTTTCCTTAAAAAATATAACTTGCTAATCTACTGCTAGGTGTCGAGGTGCTGGATTTATAATCTTGTTGACAGGTGACGAGAGACGCTCTCGAATTCTATAAAGAGCGCTGGTTTTCATCCTTGAGGCTGTAGTAGCTTGACTCAAGGAGCACCTGCAGTTTCATCTCATATGGCTTCAGTGATGCTCCGAATCCTTCTGCTGCTTGTTACCCTTCCACTTTCCGCCGAAGCTCAGATCAACGGCAACCTCACCTTGGGCTCCTTGTTAATGGCGGATGACAAGAACTCTTCCTGGCTGTCTTCGTCGACGAGTTCACCTTTGGGTTCCGGAAAATGGGACAAGGGGCTAATTCGCTGGCAATATGGTTTGAGAAGTTAGAGGACAAGACCATTGTTTGGTCGGCGAATGGTGATAATTTAGCGCCAGAAGGCTCGAAGATCCAGTTGACCACCGACGGCCGACTGGTGCTAGCTGACCCAAATGGAAGAGAGTTGTGGTCTCCTAGCCCAACTGTCGCTGGTGTAGCGCATGCGGCCATGCTTGACACGGGAAAATTTGTCCTAGTTAGCCAGAACTACGTCAACTTGTGGGAGACGTTCAGCCAACCGACCGACACGATACTGCCTACGCAACAGTTAGATCAAGGGACTAAAGTTAACGCTCGCTACTCTGAAATGAATTACTCCACCGGGAGATTCCACTTCAAGCTAGGAGATGACGGAAATCTCGCATTCTATGCCACTTCTAACCCGTGGCTTGCCTCAGATACTTACTGGGTCAGCAACACCAAAGATAGCGGCTTCGTATTGATATTCAGTCAAAGTGGTCAGGTCTACCTTACAGCTAGGAATGGAACACTGCTCAAACTTATCACCTCAGACACAGTCCCGACCAACGAGTTTTACCGAAGAGCAATCCTTGAATACGATGGGGTCTTCAGGCAATATGTCCACCCTAAGGGGGCAAATTCAAGTTCTGCCTTGGCACTGGGCTGGTCGATGGTCTCTTCCCCGATCCCTCCAAATATATGCTAGAGCATCAGGCAAACTACGGGTTCTGGAGCTTGTGGCTTCAACAGTTACTGTGCTCTTGGAGACGACCAAAGGCCTCGATGCCACTGCCCACCCGGATATACTCCATTAGATTCAACAAACCAGATGAATGAATGTAGGGAGGACTTCGTACCGCAGAGTTGTGATGGAAGTAGGCCGGAAACAGACCAATTTGCTTTGCATGAAATGCTCCGTACAAACTGGCCAAGGAATGATTACGCAGCACAAACCGAGGACAAGTGCAAAGAGGCTTGTTTGGCTGATTGTTTTTGCGCAGTTGCTATTTTTGGCGGCAGCGGAACTTGCTACAAAAAGAATCCAATGGAAGGATGGATCCTAGTGAGGATGGAAAAGCTGTGATCAAGGTCAGGATAAATAACTTGACTTCAAAATCTACGGGAGATGGAAACAAGAATTCCACTGATTATCATCGAATCGGTGTTGTTGAGTAGCTCTGTGTTTGTGAACTTGCTTCTACTCCTCATCACCTATTTAATTTATAGAAGGTTCCGATCTAGGGATTCTAAGTTGTCACGACTAGTCCAGATCAACCAAGCCACAGGTATGCAGACTTTCACTTATCAGGAGCTTCAAGAAGCAACAGATGAATTCAAAGAAGAACTAGGTAGGGGTGCTTTTGGAACAGTGTACAAAGGTGTTCTTGGATCTGAGGATACAAACTTCGTGGTAGTAAAAGTGCTGGCAACAAGGACTGGAGAAAGGGAAAATGAGTTTGAAAGAGAAGTGAGTGCAATTGGCCAGACTAACCACAAGCACTTAGTGCAGTTGCTTGGATTCTGCAATGAAGGTCAACATCGACTACTGGTGTATGAATTCATGAGCAACGACACTTTGGCAGATTTTCTATTTGGCATTTCAAAGCCCACCTGGTACAAAAGAATAGAAATTGCCTATGGTGATGCATAGGGGATCTCTTACTTGCATGATGATTGCACTAGGCATATAATCCATTGTGGCATCAAGCCCGAAAAATATTCTTCTTGATGGCTCTCTCTCTGCAAAAATATCAGATTTCGGAATAGCTAAGCTCTTGATGGCAAACAAAACATGAACCATCACTGGAGTCAGAGGGACCAGAGGTTATTTAGCGCCAGAATGGTTCAAGAATATGCCTATTTCTAATAAGGTAGACGTTTACAGCTTCGGCATTTTGTTGGTTGAGCTCATCTGCTGCAGAAAGAACTATGAGCCGGGAGCTGAAATTGAAGCTCAAATTGTACTGGTCGACTGGGTGTATGACTGTTACCTCGATGGGAATGTACTTTCGCTCGTGGAGAGTGATGAGGAGGCATCAAACGACATGAGGAGGGTGAGAAGATTTGTGATGACAACATTGTGGTGCATCCAGGAAGACCTGGCTTTGAGGCTAGCCATGAAGAAAATCACTCAGATGTTGGAAGGAGCTGTTGAAGTCCCAGTACCTCCATTTTCAAGCTCGTTTATCAGTTCAATATGATTTTTTTTTTTTTTTTTGTTTAATGTTGTTGACTTGATAATTCATTGGTCATTCATAAGCTCTAAATGCTCTATTTTTTTATATGATAAGTATAATGAAAGTTCTAAACTTATTGTAGAAGTGCAATCGAGTCATAATGTTAACCAAATTACTTTTAGATGCAGTAAGTTTTGCCTGATGTTGTTAAGTTCATGAAAACAATATCGTTACGTCACTCCATTTAGTCAAACATACAGAAATTTCAAAACCTGAAACTACTATAAGCAAACTTTAGTAGAATATCTGCAGAATTATGTTCATTCATGATTGTTGCAACCATTTCTTTCCAAGTTGCACAAAGACCCGTCTCATTCTAAGCATTGAATCACCACAATGCCATGGACCACGGTTTGCATCCATTGAGTGCATGCCTGATGCAGGACGACCAAACAAATTTCCTGGTACGTCCAAGCATATCTATGATTATGATTGAAACATTCAATTTCCACGAGGTAACTTAGTAATCGGTTCGAATTCGTAGGTACTGAATCAACTATGAGCCCTGCCTTCTTATCCATAACTCATAAGGTCTCCAACTTAACGTGTATGACGTTTGGTCAAAGTCTTCCAAATTCTTGCTGTTCCTTGAAAAATATGAGGGTCCCCGCAAGCTTGTGGTTTAGCCTCGCCGTTTTCTAAATTTGAAAGTTTTCTTTCACCATTGATTTCTATAGAAAAAGGGGAAAAATGAAATTTAAATTGATAAAGATATAACCATCAGAAAAATTTAATATCAACGATACTATTATAAGATAAATTTTTGTAAACTTTGTTGGGTGTTGGTTTGCAAAACAAACAAAAATGCTTTTCTTATTTGTCCCACATAAAAAAGTTAGGATGAGATAGGCCACTTAATATGTGAGCTTTTCTAGTTTGCTTAGAAACAAGGTTAGGGTGTGGGCTATACCTCATAATACCCGCATGCCAGATGCACAAATAATTACGTGATTATTAAGTGCACTTGACTTGCTCGCGCTATGATTAGCGCTAATCCCCTATATTTTTATTTTATTCCATATGGTTATCTTGTTTCCATATGATTATCTTGTTAATCAAAACGTAGTATTTATTTTTTTTTTAGCTTTTTTTTTAGAAATTATTAAATTTGGAATTTTTTTATTAAAAATAGTAATATTTTTAATTATTGTTTATTCCGAATTTTTATATCTTTTCAAGTTGTCGTTTGGAAAACATACAGTTCAATTAGCAACCTTTCGACTAGTCTTTTGCAATCTTACTAGTTCATTTTGCAACTTTTCCCGAAGGTATGTCTTTGTTCAATAAGATTGACATAAATATGTTAGGTTTTGAGAAAACGGTTCGCTAGTATTTTTTTTTTTTCAAGTCTTCTTTCCAAAAACTACAACCATCTTTTGGAATTGTTTTCCTCAAGAGATTCAAGAAAAATATTAGAATTGCTATATAATATTCTTATCAAGACTTTGTTGTATTCTAGAGGAAATTTGCTGGTGACCATTAACAACTTTATGGGAGAAAATAAATCCTTAAGAAAGTGATATCATGTCTCAAAATCTCACTTTATTGTTCAACCCAATTTCAAAGTCAATTTTCCAACAAACTTTGCTGAATATAAAAATATAACCAATAAGATACTTTAAGGGCGCGTTTGATAACCATTTTTCCCGATAATAATTTCTAAGCAAAAGAATGCATTTGGTAATTGCACAAAATTTCTAATTCTTGAATAAAAAAAGAATAGAAATGTGTTTGATAACTACATAAAATTTATATTCTAAATCTTTTTCAATTACCTTTTTAGATGAGTGCAAATTTGATATTGAATTCTCATGGATTACTCACCAATATAATTGTCTTCTTATAAGTGAAGAAATCATATTATATTTTATTATATTTCCAATTTAAAAAGAATTTGAATTTAGAATTCTATTCCATTCTAAAGTTCTATCAAATCATAGAAATTCTATTGATTAATTATATTTATACTAAGTAATAAAAATATTAACTGATCAAATTTTGATTAATTCTATTGAATATGTATTCTATATATAGCAGAATTTCAATTCCTACTTCAAATCATTTTTTTATTTTTAAAATATTTTTATTTTTATTTTTTCCTTTATTTATTTTTCTTTTTTCTTCTTTTCCTTTCTTTCTTTCTTCTTTGAGGCCGAGCTTCTCCTCGTCTAACCGTCTTCGTCGAGGCTCGACCTTGTGAGGCCACCGCAAGGTCGGCCTCACCTTGGTCGGATGACGTCGAGCCCCGCCGACGGCTGGGTTGAGCCTCGCCCAGCCAGGCAAGGCTCGCTAGTGGTGGGGGGAGGCCCAAACAAGGCTCGCTTGGCCACCGGTGAGGCTCAGCCTTAGGCAAGGCTTGCCGGTGGTCGGGGAGGCTTGGGCGAGGCCTGCTTGTCGGTGGCTGGGCAAGCCTCCGGCGAGCTTGCCGACAACCGGCGGCAGACAGCAAGGGGCAGTAGTGGCAGACGACAATGGTGGTAGCGGTAGCACTTGAAGAACAAGAGAGAGGGAAGAAGAGCAAGAAGAAAGAAGAGGAAAAAAAAAAATAGGTTGACTTGATTATAGAGTTGTTCCCGGAACAAGAATCAACTTCTTCTTTTTTCATTCTTGATTCTACTCCAAATCTGTTCAGAATAAAAATTTCACCCAACGTAATTTTGTTACAAAACTACTCCCGGGAATAAAAGAATAGAAATAAACATTGTTTGGCAAGTTAACAATTAGGCCCTAAGAAAAAAGAAACAAACAAATAATACTATTATAAGACTACATATATGCGTTGACATGGGCAAAATATGTCCACAAATTTGGTTCAAACAAGTTGTGGGAAAGACTCCGGGAGCATACAAAGTATAAAATCTATAAAGAATGCTGGTTTCATTCATAAGGCTGAAGTAGCTCCACTCAAGGAGCACACAAGTTTCATCTAACATGGCTTCAGTGATGTTAAGATTCCTTATAGTACTTGTTTTTTAAGTTACTAGCAGAGTAAGGAACTTACCAACTTCAAGTAGAATATAATTTACCATTCAAAATGAAAACTTAGCCGTGAAATTAGTACCATAATAGTGAAATTAGTAACTTGAAGTTCATTGACCATTTCAGAACTGTATCGTTCTCTTGTTGGTAAGTAAATAGTTCACCTTGATAAAAAGGTTGCCACTCAACTTTTATTGGAAACTTGTAACAGTGAACAAGTTTGGTGAATTCTTATCATGGTAAAAACAGCTATCTACAATATCATTTCTAAATAAACGTTTCCACTTCCACATGGCACTTTGTACATGTTTTGCATCAACAACAGCATGAAAATCCACAAGAGGAAACGCCATTGCCAGTGGAAGTGAGCAATGATGTTACAGCTCATTTGGATACTGTAAGGATTTGGTTCAATAAGAGTGGGGAGTGATTGCTAGGGTTAGAGGGCTTGGACTAGGAATGACTCCTGATGGCTTCTAGAACAACAAAGGGGACATGAGTGAACCACGCGGAACAGACAAAGAGCGATTTATAATATATATGTGAAAACTAGAATTAACTCAGGGAGGCGCTTTTTGATGTAGCGGCAATTTGGAACTTCGAGGTTAAACTTGCTTAGGTAGAGGCACTATGAGGAAGGGTGACCTCTTGAAAAAGTACTCACTTGTATGCCAAATGACAAAATCGTGAGGCGCAGCATAAGATGGGCCAAAACAGATAATTCCTCGAGTGAGTTAAATCCAATGTGTCACAGATACAATTGCCAAGCAAATGCCAATTTGTTAAAAGATTAAAAATCAGTTTTACATGTTGCTAGGGATGCACAACAAAAAATGATTGATCAATCAATTATCTTTAAAAAATGACTAAATTCAATGAGTCATTTTTTTTCGTGAGTTGAGGGCATCATTTTCTTTTTAAATTTTATAAATAATTTTTATTGATTAAGTATGAAATCTAGTAAAGTTCAATACTAAGCTTGTCAACCTATTTAGGAAGTTGCCACCGGCATCAAACTTTTATTGGTGAAATTAACAAATTACTAGTGAAATTAGGGCGTGCATGGAAACGCTCCAAAAAACGTTTCGGAACACTTCGTACGAAATTAGGCGTGCATGGAAACGCTCCAAAAAAACTTTTTTTGTTCTTTTTTTGTTTTTTTGTTCCCGTAACAAAATTGGAGCAAAAAAGAAACACAAAAAAAGTTGTTTCGGAGAAAAGAAACACTTCTTCGAAGCCAAAAAAGAACAAAAATTTATTCTCTCTCTTCTCTTTTTCTTCCTTCTTTTTTCTTCTTTTTTTCTTCTTCTTTTTTCTTTGGCTGGTTGCCGGCCTCGGCCATGGCCGGCGACCGGCCGTTGAGGGTTGGCGACGCCGTCGAGGGTCGGTGACCTCGCCGGAGCGTCGCGGCCCCCGCCGAGGCTCGGCCTCGCCCGTGCCAGCGACGCCGAGCCTCGCCGGGGGCTGGCGACGCTCGGCCTCGTCGAATGCAGGGGCGAGGCCGAGCTCGCCCAGCCAAGGCGAGGCGAGCTCGCCGAGGGCTGGCGAGCCTCGCCGTGGCCGGGCAAGGCTGCCGACCCCGTCGGCCGGTCGTCGGAGGCCGTGTGACCGACTGGAAAAAAAAAAAATAAAAAGAAAGGAAAAAATGAAAAATAAAATAAAAATGTTTAAAAATTAAAAGAAACAAAAAAAGGAATAAAATTTACCAAACGTGTTTCTATTCATTTTTTATTCCTGGAACAAACGTTACCAAACGTTCTTTTGTTCAAAAATTGTTCCCGAACAGAAACACTTTTTTTGTTTGTTCCCTCGGAACAAAAAAAGAACAGAAACGTTACCATTCACACCCTTAGTGGCTTACTTTTAGCTCAGTGTAATTTACCAGCATTGTATGGAATTTATCAACTTTGAGTGAAATAGTAAATCATCAAATTTTCAAACTTAACAGATGGACCACTTGTAAAACATTAGAAGACTTGATAAAAATCATTATTTTATATAATATGTCATATAATGTCAACATGGACATCTCAAGTGCGATAGATTTGGTTTGAGCGAATGTCACGACCTCTTTTTTGGGGCGCCTACTTACGCGTGAGCGCATGCGAAGGCTAATGGCTCGACTAAGTCTATTAGACTTAGCTCTCCCAAGCCCACCAATTCACTACTTTTGGTATAGATTTTTAACCTGTAAATTAATTTCAAATAGGAGTCGTCACTAATTGATTTGGGATAGGTTGATTATAGACCAAGCAACATACTGCGAGAAATATTTCACTCTTGCACAACTAGAGAAACTAGGATTAGGGACTTGATTACACTAGTTAATCACTAATGTGCTTCCGTACCTAATCTTGTTTAAATCCTAAGATTTTGGATTTTCAAGGATTTTTCCATGCATTTGTGGAGAAAAACATATTTTTTGGTCCTTTTCTATTTTTTTTAACATAAAAAGTATTTTCAAATTTGTTTGATTTTTTTTTTTGAAAGTATAAATCATTTTTCACTTTTTATGAGTTTCGGGGTAAAATATTTTTGGATTTTCTGATTTCTGAAAAATAAATTATTTTTATTATATTTTGCTTTTTTATTTTTATTATTAAAATAATAATATATTATTAAAACGACCTGGGTTGGATTCCTAGGTTGGGACCGACCCGACTCGCCACACACCAGTCGGGATGGGCCTGAGGTGCAGGCCCAGCCCGGAATACTCTTTTTTTCTTTTTTCAAACAATCGAAGTCCAAACAAATCAAGGCCGACCACCTCGACTGGACGATGCCAACGTTACCGAGATGCCTCGACTAGACGAGATGCCGCCCGAACAAACCGACGCGGACGAACGACGGCCCAAACGGTAGCTAGATGGAGGTCAGACAAGGCCGGAGCTCGCGGTGGCTGGACGGCCGCAAGCTCTGGCTAAGCGTGCCCAAAACAGGGCAAAGACAGAGGTCAAGAGGGAGCTTACGGTCTGGCTTGGGGACGGTGCGACAGTGGTCCGTTGGTGCGAAGGTTGCCGGAGGCTCGGCTTTGCTCTCACCGGCTCTCAAAACTCGCCCCCTCACTCGGATCTCTGTTCGAGATCTCACTCGCTTTCGGGCCTCCTCTAATGTCTCTCAAAGGAAGTCGTCTGAGCTCGCTCATTCCGTGTGTCTTTGGCCTTCCCCCCCGATGCCCTATTTATAGGCAAAAGGGGGGCTGGTCAACAGAGGCTTCGGCCGCCAGTCCTTGGTGCGCCGACTGCCTTGGTGCGGCCGAACCGGCGTCTCCTCAGTTGCCCACTTGCTTCGCTTTGAAGGTGCGTCCCATCCGCTGCCGACTTACTCCCTCTCTCTTCCTTGTAGGTTGTCCTCGAGCGCATCGTCATTGGCGCTTGTGAACCTGCAAAGGCGGAGGGGGAAGGAGGAAGGAAGAAGAAAGGAAAGGGGCTGGGCCAAAGAAAAGAGAAATGAGCCTTAGGCCCGTGTGGGGAAGAACAAGAAGGAGGGGGGGCTTTCACGCCTGACTCCATAAGAACCCTTTTCTTTTCTTTTTCTTTTTCCATTTTTTTATAAATAAATTATCTCAAAAGAAGTGAAAAATAAAGGGAAATAAAGGAAATAAAGCTTAATGGAGGCAAATAAAAATTAAGACCTAATTGACGCGAAAATCAATTTTGTTAGGGCCAAATTTGTCCCTAATTTTCTTATGCAATTTAATCCTAAATACTTAGCTAAAATTTAGGTGTCAACAGTGGAGAGCAAGTAGTCATCTGGCCTTCAACGACGGGACGTATGGGATAGGATTGGGCAAAATAGAAATTTCTGTTAGTGTACGCCGGTTTCAATTTAAAGGCCGATGTAGCTCGCTCAAGGAGTGCGCATACTTCATCGACATGGCTTCGTAGTACTAGGAAGGGTGCGTTTGGAATCAACTTTCCAAAGGACTTTGGGCTTCTAAAGATACTTGGGCTAAAGCTGGAGTGATTGGGAACAATTTTAAAATTTCCATTAGGCCAAAGCTGGCCTTCTCAAGGCTGAAAGCCCAAGGCAGGTGAAGGGGTGCCTTGGGCTTTCAGCTTTCTCGGCATACAAGTGACACTGTTCACTTTTTTTTTCTTCCAAAACTGTCCTCAACTACTCTTGATTTTTCCGGTTTTGCCCTTGTCATGGTACTATTCATCTTCTTCTCCGTTGAAGGCCGACGACGTGTTCCTCGAAGCCGTGAGCGGCCGGGGACGGCTTCGGCATGGTCGCGGTGGCCCGGGCGACCGTCGGCGGGGAGTGGTGCAACCGCCGCCCGCCCGGGTCGCGGCGAGGTTTGGGTTGCCGACCTCGCCGCAACCCAGATCGAGGCGGCGAGGTCCTCCGCGACCTCGCCGCCGAGATCTTGGTCGTGGCGGTCGCCGGAGGTCGCGTGACCTCGCCGCGACTCAAATCCGGGGCGGCAAGGTCGCATGACCCCGCCGTGACCCGGATCGGGGGCCGCGAGGTCGCGGGAGGACCTCGCCGCCCCTCGAACTGGTCGTGGTGAGGTCGGCGACCCAAACCTCGCCCCAGATCTTGGTCACGGCGGTCGTCGGAGGTCGCGCGACCTCGCCGTGACTCGCATCCGAGGGCGGGGAGGTCGCCCGACGTCGGCGACCCTCCCGGTGGTCTTCGGTGGTCGCCCGACGTCCGGCGACACCGCCTTACGGACAGTCTTTTTTTTTATTTACTTTTTAGATAATTTTTTTTTTTATCACCAAAGCCCTTTGTAAATATAATTCCCTCAAACACCATTTTGCTCAAAGGTACTTCAAATGGGCTTTCAAAATATAATTTACCAAACACACTTTGCATTTTGGAAAATACCTTTAACTCAAAGGTGTTTGCATTTTCCTAAAGACCTTTTCCCCAAAGACTTCCCAAACGCACGCGAAATGTCCTAGTACTTGTTTTGCTTTTGCTTTTCGCCAAAGCTCGGACGCGACAATGTTACCTCGGGCTCCTCGTTGACGGCGAACGACAGGAACACTTCCTGGTGTCCTTGCTTGGTCGGGCCACGACTCAATTCGTTCTCCTTAGGATTTTGATGATGCTACTAAGAAATAAAAGTAATCCCGAGGTGGATATTTTTAAATCACTATGCTAATGATGTGTGTATTGAAATGAAAAAAACAAGGTGAGGAAAATGATGTCAAAAGCTTCAATGTTTTCCTCAAGTCGAATCTTCCATGATGTAACAAAAGCACAATCTTCTTGAGTGCAATAGATGTAGTGAGAGGCATGGGTGTTGTTAAGATAATGCAAATTCACATATCTTTTCTAAGGATTAACAAATCAGATCCCTAATTTCATGAAACGTTTTGAAAAATTTGATAGCTGAAAATTTAGGTATCGGCAATGAATCCCAAAAAAAAAAATCATGTCTATTCAGCACAATCCATGACCAAACCAAGCTCCTTCCAAGTTCATCCATCTCTAATCTTCATCCCCTTTCTATCCTAAAAGGAATTCGGTCGTGGTCTATTTATCACATGACAAGCATTGAATCAAAGTTTAAAGTCGAGTATGCTAGCTTGCCTTGCCCTGATGGGTGTCCATAAGATTTTTTTTTATTAAGTTATTGATTTGATACTTCATTGATCCTCTATAAGTTTTAAATGCTTTATATTTTTTTGGTACAAGTGTATCAAAAGTCATAAAAGTTATTGTAAAAGTGTGAGTTATGAAACTTTTCAAAAGTGCAATCAAATTTTAAAACTTTTCAAATTAGTTCAATCAAATTCCTCTATTAACTCCATCTACTTTTGTTGATGAAGAAAAAAATCTGACATGGTTTTCTTTTTTATTATTTTTGAAAAAAGAGGCGCGGCTGAGGTTGCTATGTTAGCCATTTCAGAAAAAAAAAAATTTGAAAAAAAAAATTGAAAGGAAAGCTGGCTTGAGACATCTGCTGGTGATGCCCAAAATAGTTGGCGCAAGCTCTCATTTGCACTTCTCTAATTCTATCAAAAGCCATTCTATAGCTCTTTTCGTCTTTTGGCATTGAAATACTCTACTGCCAATTTAAATAGAGTACGATACCATCATTCTAGTCCTTTCTTTACTTGAAAAATTAATTTTTTTCTTTTTGTTTAGAAAAGTCGACAGTATATTTAAGAAAAAAAGATAAATAATTTGGTGATAGTCTTGAATGTACTGTGACAATAAAGTCTGTTCTAGACCACAAAAAAATTAAATAGCAAATAATTATGAATTGTTGTGATGTCTACTCGTTTTTAAGAATTTGTGACTTACAACAAGTAGTTATTCTCATAGTAGTCTGTTATGGTAACAAAACCCTATTAAAAACACCGATGACTTCCTTCTTTTTGGCGAATTGGGCCATTTTTCAGAATTACATTACCTTCTTTGGCTTCACGAACTTGATTTTCTCACCCTCCCCTGTTCCATTCTTATATTACTCGATTATCTTTCTTGTGTTCATCATTGTGAAAGGGATTTTGGTGTGCCGAATGTTTACGTCGCTTCCCTAGCTCAGCTTTGCACCAGGGATGCTCTCCTCTCCGTTTAGCTCAACTTCTGAATATACAGCTACTTGACATTTGGTGGCTTCCTAGTTTCACTCAAAAATCAGAATAGATCAGGGTGAGGGATCACGATTGATTTTTCTTCTCGTCTCTTTGCGGGCATTTGTTGTGATACTTTCATGTCACAGGGTGCGTATTTATTGTAATAGCACCCTGCTCTAGTTGAACATGTTCTTTTATGTATTTATTTTAATCTCGACGCTCTTTAATTGCAGAGATCGCCTGTCGTGGGCATATTAACAAGGCATGATTTTATGCCTGAGCACGTGTTGGCATTGCACCCGACCCTCATCAGGAGGAGATGGAAGAGATTAAGACTACAGTTTCCCCGTCTATTAAAACTAAGCATTCAGGAATTTACCCAGGTAAATTCCTACAGGCCAGGTTTTGGGTGAAGCCACTCACTATAAGGTCAGGCCCTGATCGAACCCTACAGACCCTGGAAAATTAGCCCTTCGCCTTACTAATTGAGCATTGTGGAAAGCGGCAAGTTGTAATTTATTTGCCGTACGAATGTATGGACAAGAAGTTTTGGGTGGCATCGTTGCGGGACGGGAATACTTCTGCTGTGACTGAGATGCTAAAGATGTGGAGGAGTCTTGACAGTAAGATAAAAAATGTGCAGAAAACTGTAGATAAAACTCTTACTCAGTAATTTATATACAGGAACACTCCCTCTGTGTACTTTTTTTTCTGATCCTTCGATAAAAAGATTCATTCTCTTCATAAAAAAGAGGAGGTAGAACCAATAAAGATTTCTTTTTCGATTCATCCTTGGAGTTATGCGACACCAAATTGTTTCTAAATGTGGTAAGTTTCACGTGATGTCATTGAGTCCACAAGAATATGACATCGCACTGTGACATCCATTTAACCGAACATATCAGTTTCGAAACCTGGAACTCTCATATGCAAATTTTTGTAGGGTATCTAGAGGATTATGTACATTCATCATTGCTGTTATCATTCCTCTCTAAGTTGGCACAAGACGGCACAATGCCACCGATAGCATTGATCAGGCACATGCTTGATGCGAATTTCTCCGTACATTCGAGCATATTCAATTTCCACGGAGCGACTTGTAGTCGGTTTGAATTCATAGGGATTGAACCAGCACCTTCTACTTCCATCCCTTTCGCCTCATAAAGTCTCCAACTAAACGTGTACGGCGACGTCGTTTGGTCAAAGTCTTCCAAATTTGTGCGTTCCTTGTAAGGTATCTGCAGGGTTCCTCGTTGACCGCGAACGACGGGAACACTTCCTGGCGTTCTTGCTTGGTTAGGCCGCGACTCAATTCATTCTCCTTAGGATTTTGATGATGCTACTGAGAAATAAAAATAATCCTGAGATGGATATTTTTAAATCACTGTGTTAATGATGTGTGATTGGAAATGAAAAAACGAGGTGAGGAAAATGATGTCAAAAGCTTCAATGTTCTTCTCAAGTTGATTCTCCCACGATGTAACAAAAAGCACAATCTTTTTTATTGCAATAGATGTAGTGAGAGGCATGACTGTCATTAGATAATGCAAATTCACATATCTTTTGCTAAGGATTAAAAATCAAATCCCTAATTTTATGAAACGTTATGAAAAATTGACAATGAATCCCCAAACAAAAATCATGTCTATACAGCCCAATCCATGAGTAAACCACGATCCCTTCAAGTTCATCCATCTCTAATCTTCATCACCTTGCTGTCCTAAAAGGCATTTGGTTGTGGTCCGTTTATCACAAAACAAGCATTGAATCGAAGTTTAAAGTCGAGCGTGCTAGCTTGCCTCACCCCAATGGGTGTCCATAAGATTTTTTATTAAGTTATTGATTTGATACTTCATTGATCCTCTATAAGCTCTAAATGCTCAATATTTTTTTTGAAAAAGTGCATCAAAAGTCCCCAAAATTATTACAAAAGTGCAATCGAGTTATGAAATTTTCCAAAAATGTAATCAAGTTTTAAAACTTATCAAATTAGTTCAATCAAGTCTCTCTATTAACTCCTTCCAATTTGGTTAATGAAAAAAGAAACTGACATGGTTTTACTTTTTTTTTTTTCAAAAAAAGAGGTGCTGCTGAGGTTGCTAGGTTAGCCATTTTAGAAAAAAATTAAAAAGGAAAGTTGGCTTGAGACATCCGCTAGTGATACCCGAAATCGCTGGCGCAAGCTCTCACTTTCACTTCTTTAATTCTATCAAAAGCTATTCTATTGCTCTTTTCGTCATTTGGCATTGAAATACTTTACTGCCAATCTCAATATAGTACTACACCATCATTCAATGATACCTCTAGTCCTTTCTTTACTTGAAAAATTGATTTTTTCTGTGGTTGGAGCAGTCAACGATATATTAAAAACAAGGTAAATGATTTGGTGATAGTTTTTAATGTATTGTAAAAATAACAGTTTGTTTTGGACCATAAAAAACCAAATAACAAATAATTATGAATTGTTGTGATGTCAACTTCTTCAAAAATTTATGATTTTATAACAAGTTGTTATTCTCATAATGGCCCAAAGATTATTATACTAACAAAGCTCTATTAAAAACAACGATGACTTCCTTCTTTTTAGAGAATTGGGCCATTTTAGAATTACATTAACACCATCCTCCTTTGGCCTAACGAGATTGATTTTCTCACCCTCCCTGTTCCATTCTTATATTACTCGATTATCTTTCATATGTTCAAGTTTAACCCCGTGAAAGGGATTCTGGTGTGTCAAATGTTTATGTAGCTTCACTAGCTCAGCTTTGCACTAGGATGTTCTCCTCTCCGTTTAGCTGAATTTCTGCACATGCAGCTACTTGACATTAGCTTCCTAGTTTCAGTAAAAAATCAGAGTAGATCAGGGTGGGGGATCACAATTGATTTTTCTTCTCGTCTCTTGTGGGTGTTTGGTGTGATACTTCTGTGCCACCGGGTGCGAATAGCATTTTGCTCTGGTTCAACATGTTCTTTTATGTATTCATTTTAATCTTGCCTGTGGTGGGCATATTAACAAGACATGATTTTATGCCCGAGCACGTGTTGGCATTGCACCCGACCCTCATTAGAAGCAGATGGAAGAGATTAAGACTACAGTTTCCCCGCCTATTATAACTATTTTAGCATAACCAGTCGAGCATTCAGGAATTTTTCCAGGAAAGTTCCTACTCAATCAGGCCAGATTATGTGGGATTCATGCAGGATGGAGCTTATTGGAAGCTCCTAATTATAAGGTCAGGCCCTGATCGGACCCTAAAAACCCTGGAAAATTAGCACTTCCCCTTACTAGTTGAGCATTGTGGAAAGCGGCAGGTTGTAATTTATTTTTGGGACGATTGTATGAACAGGAAGTTTTGGCTGGCATTATCACGGTGGCACGGAAATACTTTTTCCGTGACTGAGACGCTAAAGATGCAGAGGAGTCTCGACAGTAAGATCAAAGATGTGTAGAAAACTGTAGATAGTTACCTCTTTTGCGGTAATTTATATACAGGGACACTCCCTCTTTGTGAACTGATCAATTATATTAAATGGAAACCAAATTGCTTTTTAGATGTGGTAAGTATTGTATGATGTCGTAAACTCCATGAGCATGATATCTTTATGTCATCGCGACATTCAATTAACCAAACATATCGGTTTTGAAACCCGGAATCCCTGGATGTAAACTTTTGTAGAGTGTCTGCAAAATTATGTTCGTTCATCATTGTAACCATTCCTCTCCAAGTTGCACAAGACCTCACAACGTCGCCGTGGAAAGCATCCATCGGTTGCATGCTTGATGCAAATTTCCACGTATGTTCGAGCATGTTCAATTTCCACGGAGCAACTTGTAGTCGGTTTGAATTCATGGGGATTGAATCAACTGCTGGCCCTGCCTTCTTTTTCCATCAATTTCATCTTAAAAAGTCTCCAATAAACATGTACGACGAAGTCTGGTCGAATTTTTCCAAGTGCGTTCTTTGAAAAGTATCAAGGTCCCACCAAGCTTTTGGAGAAGGGTCGCCTTATTCTAAATTTGACAAGTTCTCTTTCACTATTGATTTCTATAAAAAAAGGGGGGGAATAAAGAAAATGAAGAAAGATAAATTCACGGAGACATTATTATCAGAAAAATTAATATCGATAGTATTATTATACTAATTTTTTAAGAAAATTTGATGAATATATCAATAGAACTAATAAGATACTTCAAGAAAAAAGAAACAAAATCAAGTAACTCATTATATACTCTAAAATGGTTTATTAATTGCTGCTAAATAAATGGTTTTTTTTTTTAAAGATTGACTAATAAAATATATGCACAAATATCACCTCCTATTTCAATTAATCCTTTCCTTTTACTACAGGTGGAGCTTTTATAAAACTTCAGACCATATGGTAAAATCATTATTCTAGATAGAAATATGTGGTTTTTTTTTTTTTTTTTGTCAAAGATAGTGATAGATATATGTGTTGACATGGGCAAAGGCTGTCTACAACTTTGGTTCAAACTCCCTGTGGAGAAAAGGAGGAGCAATCGCATCTACGCGGAAGAAGAATGGTCGCCTCTCTCACCTGCCATGAACGACCGGACGTACGAGAGAGACTCTGGTGGCATGGAAAAGTGGAAAAATCTCTATAAGAACGCCGGTTTCATCCTTAAGGCTGAAGTAGCTCAACTCAGGGAGCACGCCAGTTTCATCAAACATGGCTTCAGCGATACTAGGAATCCTTCTAGTACTCGTTCCACTTCTCCTTTCCGCCGAAGCTCAGGCCCGCGGCAACTTGACCTTGGGCAACTCATTGACGGCGAACGACCAGAACTCTTCCCTATTGTCGCTGTCGGGTGAGTTCGCCTTTGGGTTCCGGAAAATGGAACAAGGGGCTCATTTGCTGGCAATATGGTTCGAGAAGATAGAGGAGAAGACCATCGTCTGGTCGGTGAATGGCGATGATCTAGCGCCCGAAGGTTCGAAAGTCCAGTTGACCGCCAACCGCGGGCTGGTGCTTACCGACCCGAGAGGAGAGAGCTGTGGTCTTCTAACCTGAACGCCACTGGCTTAGCGTATGCGGCCATGCTCGACACGGGGAACTTCATCCTAGCGAGCGCAAGCCACGTCAACTTGTGGGATTCGTTCAGCCGACCAACGGATACGATACTGCCTACGCAACAGTTAGATTTGGACGCTGTTGTTAGAGCTCGCTATTCCGAAATGAATTACTCCAATGGGAGATTCATCTTCAGACTGCAAACCGACGGAAATCTCGTGCTCTATGCCACTCCTACCCCGCTGGTCGTCTCAGATGCATATTGGGCTACCGGCACCCTAGGTAATGGCTTCCGGTTGATATTCAATCAAAGTGGTCAGGTCTACCTCACGGATAGGAATGGAAAATTACTCAATAAAGTCACCTCAGACGAAGTTCCAACCAGCGTATTTTACCAAAGAGCGATCCTCGAATATGATGGGGTCTTCAGGCAATATATCCACCCAAAGATGGCAAATTCGAGTTCTGGCTGGGCAATGGTCTGGTCGATGGTCTCTTCCCCAGTCCCTTCAAATATATGCACGAGTATGAACCGAGATACTGGTACTGGAGCTTGTGGCTTCAACAGTTACTGTACTCGTGGAGACGATCAGATTCAGAGGCCCCGATGCCACTGCCTACCTGGATATACTCTGTTAGATTCGACGAACGAGATGAACGGATGCAGACAGGACTTCGCACCACAGAGTTGTGACGAAAGTAAGCCTGAAACAGACAAGTTTGTTTTGCGTGAGATGCTTAATACAGGCTGGCCGATGTCTAATTACGAGCGTAGCGAGTCACAAACCGAGCACTGGTGCAGACAGGCTTGCTTGGCTGATTGTTTTTGTGCAGTCGCTTTTTTCAAAGACAGAAAGTGCTGGAAAAAGAGGACGCCTCTTTCAAATGGTAGGATGGATCCTGGCGTGGGTGGAAAGGCTCTGGTCAAGGTCAGGATAAATAACTCAACTTCAAAAGCTACAGGAAATCGCCAGAAGAAATCCAAGAATTTGACTCTGATGATTATCGAATCAGTGCTGTTGAGTAGCTGTGTGTTTGTGAGCTTGCTTACCTGTGTAATTTATAGAAGTTCCCGATCTAGGGATTATAAGTTCTTACAACCAGTCCAGATCAACCAAGCCATAGGCACACGGACTTACACTTATTGGGAGCTTCAAGAAGCGACGGATGGATTCAAAGAAGAACTAGGTAGGGGTGCCTTTGGAGCAGTGTACAAAGGTGTTCTTGGATCCGAGGATACCAACTTTGTGGCAGTAAAAGTGTTGATGGCATGGACCGGAGAAAGTGAAAAGGAGTTCGAAAGAGAAGTGAGTGCAACTGGCCAAACTAACCACAAGAACTTAATGCAGTTGCTTGGATTCTGCAATGAGGGTCAACACCGACTACTGGTGTATGAATTCATGAGCAACGGCTCATTGGCGGATTTTCTATTTGGCTCTTCAAGGCCCAGCTGGTACAAAAGAGTAGAAATTGCATGTGATGTTGCGCGGGGGCTCTCTTACTTGCACGAGGAATGCACTAGGCATATAATCCACTGCGACATCAAGCCGCAAAATATTCTTCTTGATGGCTCTCTCACTGCAAAAATATCAGATTTCGGATTAGCTAAGCTCTTGATGGCGAACCAAACACGAACCACCACCGGAGTCAGAGGAACCAGAGGTTATTTAGCGCCAGAATGGTTCAGGAATATGCCTATTTCTAGCAAAGTAGATGTTTACAGCTTCGGCATTTTGTTGGTTGAGCTCATCTGCTGCAGAAAGAACTATGAGCCAAAAGCGGAAATTGAAGCTCAAATTGTAATGGTCGACTGGGTTTATGATTGCTACCATGATGGGAGCGTGCTTCAGCTGGTGGAGAGCGATGAGGAGGCGTCAAGGGACATAAAGATGGTAAAAAGACTTGTGATGATAGCATTGTGGTGCATCCAAGAAGATCCGGCTTTGAGGCCAACCATGAAGAAAACTACTCAGATGTTGGAAGGAGCGGTTGAAGTCCCAGTACCACCAGTTCCAAGCTTTTTTACCACTTCAATATGATTTTACTTATTTAAGACAACTGTAGTCTATAATCATGAAAAATATCCATATCGTTTGTAAGTGCTATTACGCCAAATCAAATATTTTCACAATGTCTTCACATGGATCCTGCTTAAATAAGCTAAATCTTCCTAAAGTTTGATATTCCCTCGCAAGTATCCAACAGAGAACATGTTGACGATTGTCAGCAGAAAGGATTGCATGCGAGGCCGCATGCAACTTTGAAGAGAGATTTATATTGTTGAATGATCAAGTAACTATATGAAATGATGCAGAACCAGTCACTGGTAAATTGAAAGTCACGGGCATTCTTGTGTTGAATCTCTTAGGAATTCTACGTGGATCATATTCCTGTATGTCACGGGAAAACTAATGCGGCTCCATCAAAGCATTTTCCAATCGATGATTTTGCTTCATAAAAATTGCATTCGATGCAGTAGAACATTGTTTCAACCTGACCCAAGCAAAGTAGATCTTCTCTGCTAAATTAGATGATGAGAACCGTATGGAAGTTGCCGGTCCTCAAGGCATGAATCGGGTGCCCGGAAATCCCAATTTCAATAGCTCTGCTGCTTTTTTATTCATACAGAAGGGGACTCTCACTTCCTTCGGGCGACCAACTTGTCATAGCCCAAAAAATCAGTCCGCAAATCACGTAGTTGGAAGCATAATCAGACGAATTTTCTCTCAATTTTTCCATTTGAGAACTTACGGTAAGCAACACAAGGCAGACAATTTTCTAAGCATACATATTCCCTTATAAAATGATCATTGAAGATCTTGTATATATAAACAACTCGGCTACGGTCATGCCATTCCATAACGGGTCCAAACAGGACGGGACTGGACAAGGGAGAGATCTCGAAGATCCAAATCCAATAATCAATCTGCACCGGAGAAGTGTTAAAGGGATCGATTTCATAGTTGTCTTAGTCAGCCACGGCGTCTGCCAGCTCGTTCACCATCATTTTCATGTCATATTCTCGATTCGATAGGACGGACGATGTTTTGGTCAAGGGCTTCATCTTTCGTTTATTTTGCTCCGGAAAAAGTCTGCTTGCGCCAATTTCATAGAAGTAGGTGAATGCCCCTGTTCATGCAGCTGGCGAAGCAGAAAGTCATTAGACAATTATGAGCTTGTTTCCTCTGCATGCATGCATGAGGCCATTCCATTCAAAGAATATACTTCTTCCTTGTCCAATGCACGCTCAATTTAAGAGCATGTGGCCCAATATCATCTTCATGTGGCCGGCCCCGGTTAAATTATCTGGAGTTAGGGTTTGGCGTTGCTGCTTGGTTCGGCCGCAACTTGGTTCATTCTCCTTAGGATTTTTGATGATGCAAATTAGAACTAAAAACAATCCCCAAGGTGAATATTTGTAGACCGCTGTGTTGATGATGTATGAGTGAAAATGATATCAAAGGCTTCAATGTTCTCGTCAAGTCGAGTCTCCCATGATGTAGCAAAAATCACAATCCCCTTTATTTGCGATGAAATGTAGGGAGAAGCATGAAGTTTGTTAAATAATGCAAATTCACACACGCCCATATATATATATATATATATATATATATATATATAATTTTTTCTAAGGATCAACCGATTAAATCCCTAATTATAGGCATCAACAATGAGTCCCCAAGCAAAAACCATATCTATCTAGCATGAGTAAACCAAGCCCCGTTTAAATCCATCCATCTCTAATCTTCATCACCTTGATGTCCTAGAAGGTTTTCGTTTGTGGTTCGTTTATCACATACGGAGCACTAAATCGAAATTTAAAGTCGAGTATTTACCTTACCTCTCTCTGGTGGGCATCCATAAGATTTTTTTAAAGTTGTTGACTTGACACTTCATTGATCTTCTATAAGCTCTAAATGCTCTATATTTTCATTGATCTTCTATAGCTCTAAATGCTCTATATTTTTAGAGGATAAGTCTACCTAAAGTTCTAAACTTATTACAAAAGCGCAATTGGGTCATAATGTAAACCAAATAGCTTTTAGATGCGCTACATTTTGCATACTGTTGTTAAGTCCATGAGAATAGGATAGTCGTGTCACTGCAACATCCATTTAATCAAACATACAGGAGTTTCAAAACCCGGAACTACTACAAGCAAACTTTAGTAGAATATCTGCAGAATTACATTAATTCATCATTGCTGTAGCCATTACTTTCCATGTTGCACAGAGACCTGTCTCATTCAAAGCATTGATCACCACAACGCCATGGACCACGGTCCGCAACTATTGAGCGCATGCCTGATGCAAGACGACAAAGCAACTTTCCATGTACGTCCGAGCATATCTACAATTATGATTGAAACATTCAATTTCCATTAAGTAACTCTAGTCGGTTTGAATTTGTTGTTAAAAGGCTCTAACCACCAGGAAAGTCTAGGTAGAGGCCGGGGTTGGCCTCGAAAAAGATTCAACCCCCATTGACCTACCCGTCCACAAGCCCCTCACGAGGCTAGGGGGGTCAGCCTGGATCCCCGCGATAGAGATTGAATCAACTGCGAGCCCTAACTTCTTCTCCATAACTCATAAATTCTCCAACTTAACGTGTACGACGTTTGGTCAAAGTCTTCCAAATTCATGCTTTTCTTTGGAAAATATCAGGGTCCCGGCAAGCTAATGGTGTAGACTCGCCCGTATTCTAAATTTGAAAGTTTTCTTTCACCATTGATTTCAATTAAAAAAGAAGAAGGGAAAACTAAAGAAAATGAAGAAAAATAAATTTACATAGATATTATTATCAGAAAAATTTAATATCAGTGATACATAATTTTTTGTAAACTGTGCTCAATATTTTAATAGTGTTATATCGTGTCTCAAGTTTGAGCCCGTTAGATTAATACGCATAAGTTTGGCCAAATAACAAAGTTCAGGGGAGACTTTGTGATGTCTTCGAATTTTTCTTGTTCCGGCATTAATGCCATCTCTTCGTGCGTATGCGTAGAAGGAAGAAGCCAAAAGCTGCATGGGGTTTTATTCTTCAAGCATGCAAGCAAAGTCAGAGAAGAATTGTCTTCTGCCGAAAAGGAAGGGATCAACAATATTCTACATTAAATAAAGGACCCACCACCTGCTGCAAGTGCATGAAGAAATGCATGCACATGGCCATGCACGTAGAAAATTGGTCAACGCTTGTAGGCGCCGAATTCCCTCTTTCACGGTTTCTCTTTTGTGGGTTTCTCTTGTTTTTTATTGATAAAGAAAGAGGGATGGCTGAATAAAGAAAGAGAGAAGGCAGAAGCTATTCTACCTGTGTGTCAGTGCATGATGGTCATACGCTTGCTTCTCTCCATGAACAAGAAATTCGAAGACGGCCGCCCACCTCAGCTCACGGTTATCTCCAAGGATCATAGGCGCACGTTTGTTGACTCTCTTCCGCCTCATTAAATGCTTGCCCATGCACATGCACGATCCGCATGCATGCCTTCAAATATGGTGGGCGTTCGGTGCCGATTGTGGGCTTGTCTTGTGGGCGCCTGCGCTGCATTTAATGAGGCCATTTATTTTTATTTGTTTTGTCTTGTTTTCTGCCCTTCTCCCTATAGAAGAAGAAGACGTCTGAAGATGCCAAGATAGAGTGCAAAAAGAGCTCGAGAGAGAGCGAGAGAAAAGAGCTCGAGAGAGTGTGAGAGACGAGAGCTCAGAAAGGTTTGTGCGGAGTCGAGTCCAGTGAGTGAGTTGAGTTGTTAAACACCGTGGGTATTGGGTGTATAGTAGAGCTGGGAAATACTTGAGTGCATATGTGATTGTAATCCTGTAATTCTCCGATTTATAGTGGATTGATTTGCTGGCTCTCCCTGTGGACGTAGATTCCGACATTCGGACCGAACCACGTTAATCTCTGGTGTCCTTTTCTTTTATTGTTCCTCGTTTTATTTCGATCAATTTCTATAGCTCCAGACATAATTGCAAATATACGATCCGCTTCCACTGCGACGCCGATAAACAACAAATAGAACTAATAATATACTTCAACAAAAAAGAAACAAAAACAAGGAATACTATCATAGGATAATTCTAGATATATGTGTTGACATGGGCAAACTCTGTCCACAAATTCGATTCAAACTAGCTGTGGTAGAGACTAAGGTAGGATACAAAGTAGAAATCTATAAAGAATGCTGGTTTCGTTCACAAGGCTGAAGTAGCTCAAGGAGCACGCAAGTTTCATCTAACATGACTTCAGTGATGTTTGGAATCCTAATACTCATCCCACTTCCACTTTCCGCCAAAGCTCAGACCGAGGGCAACTTGACCTTGGGCTCCTCCTTAACAGCAAATGACAGGAACTCTTCCTGGCTTTCGCCGTCGGGGGAGTTCGCCTTTGGGTTCCGGAGAATGGGAACAGGAGCTCATTTGTTGGCTATATCGTTCGAGAAGATAGAGGACAAGACCATAGTCTGGTCGGCAAATGGCGATAGTCTAGCACCTGAAGGTTCGAAAGTCTGGTTGACTGTCGACAACAGACTAGTGCTTGCCGACCCAAAAGGAAGAGAGCTGTGGTCTTCTTGCCTGACCAACCTCTTTTATTAGTTCAATATGACTTTGATTATTTAGACATCTGGTGTCTGTCATAATGAATAGTATGTGTATGGTCTGTTAGTGCTGAAAGTGCTAATATGAACATCTAGAGAGGGGTGAATAGGTGTGAAAATAATTTTTGCAAAGAGTAGTAAGAAATTTTGCTTTTGAAATTGAGTCTAATGATTAACAAACTTTAAAAGAGTTTATACTTTAACTACAAAATTAAAGTACGAATAAAATAAAGGAGTTTAAGGACGAGAAAATGAACATAGAATTTATAGTGGTTCGGCTTAGATCAAGCCTACGTCTACTCTCCCACGTTGACAGTCTTCTGACTGGTTTCCACTAAGAATCAAAAGAGAATTTACAATCTTGTGATCTCGACTTCACAGTGAAGAGTCTTTACTGCTTTCACAAAGTCTCTCTCTCTCTCTCTTTTGAGTACAAATTTGAGCACAGAGTAAGGAATAACAAGTAAATGGTAAGTTTCAAACTTTGAAATTATTCTTTTCACGTACTCTATTCAACAACTGGAGAGTCCTCCTTAAATACTCCTCCATGCCTTCTCGACCATTGGCATTTTTCAAATAAATTCTTCCAATCAACCCGTTGGACAGAATCAATCAAGAAAATCTTCGAGTCGTTTGAAAATTGTGATGAAAGGCCGTCAATTCTATTTGTCCATACAATTAGGATTTTGGTTTCCATAAGTAGATTCTTTCCAAAATAACTTACCATCCGAAAAGATTTGATGTATATAAATTGTTTCTAATAAAGATGATCAATCTCGTAGGTGATATTTGTCATGCCCCGAACCTCGAGCCTGCGCCCATCCCTCAATGGTCAATAAAATTTGCGACTTCTCAGGATGAGTTGCCAATCCATTCATTTTATTGCACATACGGAAGCAAATAATAAATCCTCCGATAGTAACCATCTCGGAATAAAAAAGCAGGACAACAGATTCACAAACAAACATGCTTTTATAAACATATTGAGTCATGTACAAAAGTCTATACCCAAAAGATTTCAAAACCAACTCTAAAAAAGAAATTGTCATAACTGACTTACTCCTCGGATCCCCTTAGTTCGGCTCTAGGTCCTCCGCTCTACGGCCCTAAAATTTGAGTCCACAACGGGGTGAGATATAAATCTCAGACCTCGATTAGAAGGGTATTACGCCTAGAGGCGTCCTAATTACACAATCATACAGTCACAGAGACTTACCTCGTCTCAGATCCACTCTGCAGGTCAATACGGTTCACATACATCATGCATAAAATTGATGCACGCAACAATTGAAACGCATTACTCAACTCAATAAATTATAGGGGTCCTGATTATATGGCCAAATCGTTATAACACGTCCCATACCATGTTACGCAATTTTGTCCCATAATTCGGCGCATCTATTTCACTTAACATGCGTTCCAATTGATAATTATGCCATTCTAGGGTACGACCTACTTGAAGTTCGGCGGTTTATTGGCGTAGCCAGGCATTATCTCACCCTATTGAGCACAGTTACGTCTCTCAAAGACGGCTTTCCTGAAAGAGTATAGGTCCAGACTCTATTGCGACCCAAATCCCATACAGGGTAACGTCCAGCATAAACGCTTGGGATGGGTTCTCTTAACCAACACACGACAATTCAATCTCGGCCCAGGACACGGTGCATTGCACTCAAATGCCTCAATTAAATTAGTGATCCTGGCCTATTTTCTTCGTATTAAAAACACCCGGTGAAAATAGTTGTGTGTGGGTACATGGTCGATTGGACTCGGAAAATTCATAATATTCTTTTAAAATCCCATTGGTTTATATAGTACATGAAACCATTTTGGTGTTAAAACCCGACACCGGGATTTTCTAAATAAATATCAAAATTCACAAATTTTGGAATTAAATACTCAAACTTCTAATCAGCACTCAATTTGCACAAATTAACACTCAATTGCATAAATTAACCATATCATTGCAATTAGTATGAAATTCTGGTCACTAGCTATCCCGGTCTAATTTCCGAAAAATATTTAATAATTAAATAATTACCAAAAATAATTAAATAATTGCAATTAATTACCATAAATACCAACCTAGGCCAAAATTGCTAAATTAACCGCCTAAACGGGTCGGGAAAATTCCCGAACTTGTCTAGATAAATAGCACATCCTATCTAGTCCTTAATTAATTTAATCTCAACACTTAACATGCGTAATTCACTAATTAAATCACTAATCTAAAATCTAACTAACCACCTAATCCCTAATTAACTTAAACTAAATATCCTTTAAATGTCATTAGCCTACTAGATAGAGTTTAGTGCATAAACTCACCGATTTAGTGCGAAAACCAGTTCACCGCGACGGTAGCTGAAACTCAGGCCTACGGCGACACCGAGGGGAGCTTGGGCCGGGCCAAACAAGCCTTGCAAGCACACCGCAAACTGCTGGGCTTGGTCCTGGGCTTGGGCTGCGGGTTGGGCTTGCTTCGTGGGCTTCAAGTGAGCTGGACCAGAGGCTGGGCTGAAGTGGGCTGAAACTCGTGTGGGCTGAGTTGCTGAAGATGGGCTGCAGATTTCGTGGGCTGCTGGTGTGGACGCGAGACTTGGGCCTGCTGAACTTGCGGGCGAGGATGGGCTGGCGAGCTGCTGGGCCGTTGATGCGGGCTGAACGGACGAAGGAAGAAGACGGTTTTGGGGCAGCTTCGGTGGGTGGTGTCGTGGACGAAGGCAGCGCAGCAAGGAGAGAGAGCAGCTTTGGTCTTCGTTGCTGGGAATTGTTGACTGGACCGAAAGAAGACACGAACGTGGCAGCAGGGGAAGCGGACGAAGAAGATGCAAGGAATTGTTTCGGTGCAGCAGAATTCGGGGTGAGCTGGCGCGGCAGGGAACGAAAGAGGGAAACCGCGTGAGCTGAGGTTGACTTCGGGAAGAAAGGTGGACTGGCGTGAGTGGTGTGCTGGCGTCGGTTCTGCGGGGAGCAGGGATCAGTGGAGCAGCAAGTGGTGGAGGTGATGCTGCGAGGAGAAATCCGTGGGTTCGGTGGAGAGACAGCAAGAGGGAGAGACAGTGGAGGGTTCGGCTGCAGCTGGGCGATGAAAGAGAGACGGACGAGTGGCAGAGCTGAGGGAAATTCGGTGGAGTTGTCGAGAACCTTGCAGGGGTTAAGTTTGTGGTCACTTCAGATATGATGTTGCAACGCAGGTAATGAAATCAATGCTAAAATCATTGCCGTCTGCTGTGTTTTTGACGTAATGTATGATGAAGAGCATTGATCACAATAGACTTGGTGTAAAGTGGGGGTCGTATGTTATCTGTGGATGCATGCAGAGTCGAAGGAACTTGCAATCAGAACTGTTTAGTTTTCTCAGAGACTTGAGTACTGCAGAAATTTCCGATAAAAAATGTACTACACAGAAGAAAGCTTTGGACTTGCTTTGTTAGTAAAAGTTTGCTTTTTTCATCTTCCGAGTGGAGGAAACCTTGGTAATATCACCTAATTCCTCTCGCAGGTTTGGAATGGCCTTTCTTGTTTTTTCTCTTTCCAATTTCGGGCTTACTTTATTTGCGGCCCTTATCACAGCATTGGTGTCACCAGCTGCTGCTGGCTCGGGTATTCCGGAAGTTAAGGCTTACCTCAATGGTGTGGATGCACCAGGAATTTTTACTTTGCGAACGTTGTTTGTAAAGGTGAAATTTCATGCCTTTGGTATCTTGCTTTGTCGGTCTCTAAGTGTATTGGTATACCGGAAGTTAAGGCTTACCTCAATGGTGGGGATGCAACAGGGATTTTTACATTGAGAACATTATATGTAAAGGTGAAATTTCATGCATGTGGTTTCTTGCTTCGTTGGTCTCTAGTTGTATATTTCTTAAAATTTCCTTATTGATGTTTCCATAAGCATCTCTTCCTATCCTGGATGTGAGAGCAGAGCCTGATTGGCTTGTAAGAGAGTATAAACATGGTTATGCTTGTAAAAGAGTTGCCATTTGAGTTAACACGATCTTTTACAGATTGGCATGTGTGATATCTATTGAACATTGCCATTGTTATCTCGTATGTTTTTGTCTTCATCTATTTAATCTATTAATTATTCCCTCTCGTCTTTTCTCTGTACTCCCCTCTCTTAAAGCAGTGAGGATGAATCTACCCATTATTTCTGATTAGCTCGTTGACGATTACTGGCCCAGAGATTCTTCTAGAGACTTCCTTGAGACCAGTGAAATATGTAGGACAAAAATTTGTTTTGGCTGACCTAGAAGAGGAGTATCCTTAAAATAGAACTTACCTAAAACCCTCAAATTACAAGCCCTTTTGAAATTTTGACTATCTTCAGGAATATAAATATTTTGGATAACAAAAACAACTACGTTCGACGGATTCTTTTACAGTTCAATTTGCGATGTCAGTGCTAGTTCAAGCTTTATTTGCATATTTTCCCCTATTCCTGGAAGTGTAACTGTTCAGCTAATTTGTCTTTTAAGGCATAGCCTTTAAGGATGTTCTCCCTTAAGTTTGTGAGAGTCTTATGGGGCATGTTCCAATCGACAGACTATTGGGAGCGTTTGTGCGGTGTCATCATCTCTTCTTGTTGGCAAGACTGGACCCTTGGTGCACACTGGTGCTTGTATCGCATCACTATTGGGTCAAGGTGGGTCAAAGAGATATGGTTTAACTTGGAAGTGGCTTCGGTATTTCAAGAATGATCGAGATCGGCTAGACCTTGTAACATGTGGATCAGCTGCTGGAATTGCTGCTGCATTTTGTGCCCCAGTTGGTGGTTTGCTGTTCGCCCTTGAAGAGATGGCATCTTGGTATGATGAATTGTTGTGATGCACTGCTTTCTTCTGATGTCTCCATTTGTCTATTTTAGCAATTAGAATCCTTGCAATGCAAAATCTCATTGTTCTTAAAGTCCTGGATATTGGACTTGTTAGCAGATCATATTTATCTTAGTTATGAAAAGCTGAGAAAAATTGCTGGTCGAGTACAGAAATCTGGTTTTCTGATATTAACGGTTTATGTAAATTCCTATTTTAACTTATTCTGATTACCAGGAAGAGATGATTCTGGGCTTCCTTTCTGTTCTATCAGCCAGTTTGTTTCTCCCTGTTTTTGGTTCTTGGCTGTGTTTGCACTCTCTCCTTGCACTTATTATCTGGTTTCGAGATGTATCGCTGCAGCTTATTGACTATCTGAGACCTTGAAGTATTTTATATTCCATGGAAATATGTGATGTCTTTGCATGGCATAATCTTTATTTTCTTTTACAGGTGGAGAAGTGCCCTGGTATGGAGAGCTTTCTTTACTACAGCTGTAGTGGCAATTGTGCTGAGGGCTCTCATTGACGTCTGTTTGAGTGGGAAATGTGGGCTTTTTGGTAAAGGAGGGCTGATAATGTATGATGTTACCTCATCAAATGTTGCCTATCACATTGTTGATGTACCTCCTGTACTTCTCCTTGGTATGATAGGTGGATTGTTGGGTAGCTTGTATAACTTCTTCCTGGAGAAGGTTCTTCGTATCTACAACCTCATCAACGAGTAAGTTCTCTTTCCTTTACTTCTCAGTAATCGCGAGTATGTGATTATGCGGTAACAATAAGCTGATTACAACAATGACCTTGTTCTTTCAGAAAGGGCATTGCCTACAAAATTGTGCTTGCTTGCTGGATTTCAATTTTCACGTCGTGTCTCCTGTTTGGACTACCGTGGCTGGCATCTTGTCGAGTTTGTCCGGCCGATGCTGGAGAAGCCTGTCCCACAATAGGCCGATCTGGCAACTAAAAGAAGTTTCAATGTCCTCCTGGACATTACAATGATCTTGCCAGCCTAATATTTAACACGAATGATGATGCAATCAAAAATCTCTTTAGCAAGGGCACGGATGACGAGTTCCAGTACTCTTCTATAATTATATTCTTTGTCACATGTTATTTCTTGAGTATACTTAGCTATGGCATTGTCGCTCCTGCTGGCCTTTTCGTTCCTGTAATAGTTACTGGTGCATCTTATGGGCGTTTGGTTGGAATGTTGATTGGTTCTCATTCCAATCTTAACCATGGTCTTTTTGCTGTGCTGGGTGCTGCTTCTTTTCTTGGTGGATCTATGAGGATGACGGTTTCTCTATGTGTAATCCTTTTGGAACTGACGAACAATCTGCTGTTGCTACCCTTGATGATGGTTCTTCTTATTTCAAAGACTCTAGCTGATGCTTTCAAGGGCAACATCTATGACCTTATCATGAAAGCAAAGGGCTTTCCTTACCTTGAGACCCATGCCGAGCCATATATGAGACAATTAACAGTTGGTGATGTAGTGAGTGGGCCCCTTCAGCTGTTTCATGGCATCGAGAAGGTCGCTAATGTGGTACATGTGTCGCGAACTACAAGGCACCACGGGTTTCCTGTAATTGATGAACCTCCACATTCAGAGTCCCCCTTTCTGTATGGTTTAATTCTCCGTGCTCATCTGATGGAGCTTTTAAAGAAGAAAGCTTTTTTGTCTGATCCAGTTCCGACGGATATTGATGCCTTTGAGCAGATTTCAGCAGAGGACTTCATGAAGAGGGGATCAGGTCATTATAACATGATAGAAGATATAGACTTGACTGAAGAAGAGATGGAGATGTTCTTGGATTTACATCCTTTTACTAATGCTTCACCTTACACGGTTGTGGAGACAATGTCACTTGCGAAGGCTCTCATACTTTTCCGGGAAGTTGGCTTGAGACATCTACTGGTGATAACCTAAAATCTCTGGCGTAAGCTCTCATTTTCACTTCTTTAATTCTATCAAAAGCTATTCTATCGCTCTTTTTGTCTTTTGGCATCGAAATACTCTACTGTTAATTTAAATAGAGTACTACCCCATCATTCAGTGATTTTGCTCATGGCTCTAGTCCTGTGTCTACTTGCAAAATGGACTTTTTCTTTTTGGTTGGAGCAATTGACGATATATGAAAAACACTGATGCCTTCCTTCTTTTCAGCAAATTGGACCATTTTTCAGAATCACATTAATACCATCTTCCTTGGCCTCACATACTTGATTTTCTCACCCTCACCTCTTCCATTCTTATTTTACTCGATTATCTTTCTTATGTTCCAGTTTGACCCTTTTTGGTGAGGACTGCCAAATACTTCTGTAGCTTCTCTAGCTCAGCTTTGCACTAAGATGTTTTCCTCTCCGTTTAGCTGAATTTCTGTATATATGGCTACTTGACATTTGGTGGCTTCCTAGTTTCACTAGAAAATCAGAGTAGATCATGGTAAGGGATGACAATTGATTTTTCATCTCGTCTCTTGCGGGTATTTGGTGCGATACTTCAATGCGACTGGGTGCTTAATTATTGCAATAGCATTCTGCTCTAGTTGAACATGTTCTTCTATGTTTTTATTTTAATCTCGACACTTTTTTTATTGCAGAGATCGCCAGTGGTGGGCATATTGACAAGACATGATTTTATGCCTGAGCACGTGTTGGCATTGCACCCGACACTCATTAGGAGCAGATGGAAGAGATTAAGACTACAGTTTGCTCGCCTTTTAAAACTATTCTAGTATAGCCCGTTGAGCATTCGGGAATTTATCCAGGAAAATTCCTACTCGATCAGGCCAGATTTTGTGGGATTCATGCAGCACGGAGCTTATTGGAAGCCGCTCATTTTAAGCTCAGGCCCTTGATCAAACCCTACAAACCCTGGAAAATTAGCCCTTCGCCTTACTAGTCGAGCATTGTCGAAAGCGGCGGGTTGTAATTTATTTGCGGGACGAATGTATAAACAGGAAGTTTTGGCTGGCATTATCACGGTGGCGCGGGAATACTTTTGCCGTGACTGATATGCCGAAGTTGCAGAGACTCTTGACGGTAAGATCAAAGATGTGCAGAAAACTGTAGATAGTTACCTCTTATGCAGTAATCTATATAAAGGAACACTCCCCCTTTTGTGAACTGATCATTTATACTAAATGGAAACCAAATTGCTTTTAGATGTGGTAAGTATTGCATGATGTTGTAAACTCCACGAGCATGATATCTTTATGTCACCGTGACATCCATTTAGCCCAACATATCGGTCTCAAAATTCGGAATTCCTGGATGCAAACTTTTGGAGAGTGTCTGCTGAATCAATTTCGTTCATTATTGTTGTAATCATTCCTCTCCAAGTTGCACAAGACCGCACAATGCCGCTGCCGGAAGCATTGATCGGTCACATGCTCAATGCAAATTTCCACGTACTTTCGAGCAGGTATTTTACAACCCTCGCCACAGAAGATCAACAACAAATTGGTCAGTTTAGATCAGGGATGGAAACCGCCTGCGGAGGGATATATAAAGTGTAATATTGATGGGGCTTTTCGCATGGAATCGGAGAAAGGATCAATCGCTTGTATTTACAGAGATAGTAAAGGTATTTTAACCGATGTGCTTACCAGATCTGTGCCTGCCCATTCGGCTTTCCAAGCCGAGATCTATGCCCTCATATCCGCTCTTCAACGGCTGATCCAGCAGGGACTCCATCTTCAGCACTTTGTGATCGAATCTGATTGCTTAAAGTTGGTGGAGATAGTTCGGCAGAAACAGCGGCCACCATGGACGGAACGCCATCTCTTCGCGATTCTCAACGATCTTCTTCAGCAATGCCCTAATCTCTTGCTTCAACATGTTTGGCGTTAGGCAAACCTAGCAGCTGACTGGGCCGCTAAAGCCCACAGGGATCAAGGCCCACCTACAAGCTGGCTTCTCTTCCCTCCATCTATTTTCCTAAATATTATCTCTTCGGACGCTAGGGCACCTGCTTGTATTGATTTATAATCTAATATAAGTTATCTTTCCACCAAAAAAAAAAAAATTTCCGCGGAGCAACTTGTAGTCGGTTTGAATTCATGGGGATTGAATCGACTGCTGGCCCCGCCTTCTTCTTCCATCACTTTCATTTCAAAAAAATCTCCAACTAAACATGTACGACGAAGTTTGGTGTTTTCCAAGTGCGTTCCTTGAAAATGTATCTGGTCCTGTCAAGCTTATGGAGCGGGGACGCCTTATTCTAAGTTTAACAAGTTCTCTTTCACCATTGATTTCTATATAAAAAAAAAAGGGAAAAATAAAGAAAATGAAGAAAGATAAATTCACGGAGATATTATTATCAGAAAAATTAAATCGATGATATTAATATAAGAATTTTTGAAGAAAATTTGATGAATATATCAATAGAACTATTAAAATACTTTAAGAAAAAAGAAACAATATCAAGTAAAAAATCAATACTCATTATAAACTTTAAAATGGTTTATTAATTGCTGTTAAAGAAATGGTTTATTAATGCAAAAAAAGATTAACTAATAAAATATATGTACAAATATCACCTCCTATTTTAATTAATCCTTTCCTTTTACTACAGGTGGAGCTTTTATAAAACTTCAGACCATATGGTAAAATCATTATTCTATATAGATATATGTGTTTTGTTTTGTTTTGTTTTGTTTTTTTTTTTTTTTTTTTTTGGTCAAAGATAGTGATAGATATACGTGTTGACATGGGCAAAGGCTGTCCACAACTTTAGTTCAAACTCGCTGTGGAGAAATTGCATCTACGCGGAGGAGGAATGGTCGCCTCTCTCACCTGCCATAAACGACCGGACGTACGCGAGAGACTCTGGTGGCATGGAAAAGTGGAAAAATCTCTATAAGAACGCCGGTTTCATCCTTAAGGCCGAAGTAGCTCAACTCAAGGAGCACGCCTGTTTCATCAAACATGGCTTCAGTTATACTAGGAATCCTTCTAATACTCGTTCCACTTCCCCTTTCCACCGAAGCTCAGTTCGGCGGCAACTTGACCTTGGGCAACTCGTTGACGGCGAACGACCAGAACTCTTCCTGGTCGTCACCGTCAGGTGAGTTTTCCTTCGGCTTCCGGAGAATGGGAGCAGGAGCTTATTTGTTGGCTATATGGTTCGAGAAGATAGAGGACAAGACCATAGTCTGGTCGGCAAATGGCAATAGTCTAGCACCTGAAGGTTCGAAAGTCCAGTTGACCGCGGACGGTGGGCTGGTGCTTACCGACCCAAGAGGGAGAGAGCTGTGGTCTTCTGGCCTGACCGGCACTGGCTTAGCGTATGCGGCCATGCTCGACACGGGGAACTTCATCCTAGCAAGCGCGAACCACGTCAACTTGTGGGATTCGTTCAGCCAACCAACGGATACAATATTGCCTACGCAGCAGTTAGATCTTGGGGCTAATGTTAAAGCTCGCTATTCCGAAATGAATTACTCCACCGGGAGATTCCTCTTCGCACTGCAACCCGACGGAAATCTCGTGCTCTATTCCACTCTGGGAGTCTCAGATGCATACTGGGCCACCGACACCATCACCGCTGGCCGTATGGGCTTCCGGTTGATATTCAATCAAAGTGGTCAGGTCTACCTCACGGACAGGAATGGACCGCAGAACTAGTTCCAACAAGCGGATATTACCAAAGAGCGATCCTTGAATACGACGGGGTATTCAGGCAATATATCCACCCTAAGACGGCAAATTCAAGTTCTGTCTGGCCAATGCGCTGGTCGATGGTCTCTTCCCCAGTCCCTTCAAATATATGCACGAGGATCAATCGAGGCGGTACTGGAGTTTGTGGCTTGAACAGCTACTGTACTCTTGCAGACAATCAGAGGCCCCGATGCCAGTGCGCCCCTGGATATATTCTGTTAGATTCGACGAATGAGATGAACGGATGTAGACAGGACTTCATATCACAGAGGTGTGATGGAAGTAGGCCTGAAAAAGACCAGTTTGCTTTGCGTGACATGCTCAATACAGACTGGCCGCAGTCTGACTACGAGGTTAGCGAATCGAAAACTGAGGACTGGTGCCGAGAGGCTTGCTTGGCCGATTGTTTTTGCGTAGTCGCTGTTTTCAAAGATGGAAATTGCAGGAAAAAGAATATCCCTCTTTTAAGTGGTAGGAAGGATTCTAGTGTGGGTGGAAAAGCTCTGATCAAGGTCCGGATAGATAACTCGACTTTGACATCTATAGGAAACGGCCAGAAGAAGAACAAGAACTCAACTCTGGTGATCATTGGATCAGTGCCGTTGAGTAGTTTTGTGTTTTTGAACTTGCTTTTACTCATTAGCTACTTAATTTATAAAAGCTTCCGATCTAGGGATTCTAAGTTGTCACGACCAGTCCATATCAATCAAGTTACAGGCATGCGGACTTTCACTTATCAGGAGCTTCACGAAGCAACATATGGATTCAAAGAAGAATTGGGTAGGGGTGCTTTTGGAACAGTGTACAAAGGTGTTCTTGGATCCAAGGATACAAACTTCGTGGCAGTAAAAGTGTTGGCGACAAGGACTCGGAGAAAGCGAAAAGGAGTTTGAAAGAGAAGTGAGTGCAATTGGCCGAACTGACCACAAGAACTTAGTGCAGTTGCTTGGATACTGCAATGAAGGTCAACATCGACTACTGGTGTATGAATTCATGAGCAATGGCACTTTGGCGGATTTCCTATTTGGCGCTTCAAGGCCCAGCTGGTACAGAAGAACAGAAATTGCCTGCGATGTTGCACGGGGGCTCTCTTATTTACACCAGGATTGCACCAGGCATATAATCCACTGCGACATCAAGCCGCAAAATATTCTTCTTGATGGCTCTCTCACTGCAAAAATCTCAGACTTGGGATTAGCTAAGCTGTTGATGGCGAACCAAACACGAACCACCACTGGACTTAGAGGAACTAGAGGTTATTTAGCGCCAGAATGGTTCAGGAATATGCCTATTTCTAGCAAAGTAGATGTTTACAGCTTCGGCATTTTGTTGGTTGAGCTCATTTGCTGCAGAAAGAACTACAAGCCAGAAGCAAAAATTGAAGCTCAAATTGTGCTAGTTGACTGGGTGTATGACTGCTACCACGACGAGAGCGTACTTAAGCTAGTGGAGAGCGATGAGGAGGCATCGAGTGACATAAAGAGGGTGAGAAGATTTGTGATGACAGCATTGTGGTGCATCCAGGAAGACCCGGCTTTGAGGCCAACCATGAAGAAAATTACTCAGATGTTGGAAGGAGCTGTTGAAGTCCCAGTACCTCCAGTTCCAAGCTCTTTTACGAGTTCAATATGATTTTGCTTATTTAAGACCACTATTGTCTGTAATCATGAAAAGTACTCGTATTGTCTGTAAGTGCTATTACATATACTGTCTTCACATGGATCCTAATTAAATAAGCTATATCATCAGTCAAGTTTAACATTTCCTCATATGTATCCAAGAGAGAATGGGTTGATGATCGTCACAGAAGGGATTGCATGCGAGGCCGAATGCAACTATCAAAGCATTTTCATCGACATTTTGCTTCATGAAAATTGCATTTGACACGGTGAAAGAGTATTTTAACTTGATCCAACCAAAACAGACCTTATTTGCTAAATTAGATGATGAGAAGCATATGAAACTTGCCGATCCTCAGGTCATGGATCATTGACCTGGAATCCCAATTTCAACAGTTCTGCTGCTTTTTTATTCATACGGGAGGGATACTCACTTCCTTTTGGCAACCAACTTCTTCTAGACCAAAAAGATTCTGCAAATCACGTAGTTGGAAGTATAATCTGAGGGTGGCTAGCTGGTTTAAAGTTTGAATAGGTGATGCTACAAAATCTTGACAAATTAAAATAGAATAGAATGAGTCAAGATTAAAGTTTGAATAAGGGTTAGATTCTGGAATGCAGTAGCACAGACTTTGAATCACCGAGCAAGTGTGCAATAAACAATAGCAATAAACAATAAGAGTTCAAAGAAATGAAAATTGTACACGAAATTTATAGTGGTTTAGTTTAGATCAGGTCCACGTCCATTCTCCTACGTTAACAGCCTACTGGCTAGATTCCATTAGATAACCAATGAATGGTTACGGTCAAGTTGTGCCGCTTATACCCAATTGCTTCTATCCAAAGCTGGTGCTGCTCATACTCAAGTCGATAGGACTCACTATTATACACCAAAACACACACTTAACACTATCAACAAGTCTCAAATAATAATAAATTTAAGCTCACAAGATAAGCATATGTGGTCAAAGTTTGCTTAGATTTCGGAATTGTAAATTCAATGCTTTGTCTCTTATTGGCTCCTCGGCTCCAGTATGTGGTGAAGTTTGCTTCTTTATTTACTATTTTGATTTTTTGTGGGACACCGCTGCAAATTTCCCTGTCCGTACACGCACCGAAACGTTCAATTTCCACGAAGTGACTGCAATCGCTTAGGCGCACATGACAACCATTCTGTTCATTTCCGGAATAGTTTCTGGAACATGTAAATAGATTTTTCTATTCTAGAAGTGTTTCTAAGCAAAAATAACCGTTTGATATTGACACAAAATTTTTATTTAAAAATAAAAATTCGTTTGACAATGACACAAAAATTTCTTCCTTTCGGACGCCTGGCGCGCTTGACTAACGACATTTAATATAAAAAATAAAAATAAAAATGATTTAGTAACAAAAAAATAAAGAATAAAATAAAATAAAATAAAATAAATCATAAAAAAATAAAAATATCATTTTATTTTAAAATTAAAATATCCTTAAAAATAAATTTATTTTATTTATTCTATTTTATTTTATTTTGCGAATAAATTTATTTTAAAATGAATAAAAATAAAAAATAAAAAATAAATTTATTTGGCAAAACACTCAAGGCAAATAAAAATAAATTTAATAATTTATTAAATTTATTTTTAATAAAATAATTTATTTTTATTTATCATAAATAAATTATTTTTAATAAATTTAATAAAATAAAAATAAAATGATAAATTTTTATTTTTAATAAAATGAGGAGAGGCGGATGAGGAGGAGGAGGCAGAGACGTAGAGGAGATGAGGGAGGACTCACCGAAATTAGGATTTAGTGGGTGAAATTATTTCGATTTTATCTCCAAATCAACGAAATAGAAATCTATTCAGAAATGAAAAACCGAAAGTAAATTTATCAAACGGTTTTCTAAAAACGAAGGGTCGGAATAGAAAAATTATTTTGGAATAGAAATTTTGGTTATCATGCACCCCCTTTGATTTCCGCTGGAATCAAATCTTCGTGTTTTGGTCAAAAACATTTTCAACTCCCAAAATCTCCTCCTCCGACGTTTCGGTCAAAGTCTTCTAAATTTGTCTGTTTCTCCTTGGAAATTTCTGGGTCGCGGCCGAAGCTTAATGGCTCCGCCCAAGCAGAATTGCCTTTTTCAAAATTTCCACGTACGGAGAAACTAAGAAACACGGCTACTCCAGTCATGTTTCGTGCACGGCACTTTTCCAATATGATTAAAATTTATAAATCTTGTTGGTTATATCATGTAACTTGTTGGTTCAAATTTCAACCTAAGTAACACCGATACTGACACGCGAAACGCAATATGACACAACATGACACGTCGATAAGTCATTTCTAAAAAAATAAATAATTCCGACATGTTAGGACACGTTATATATTAAATTTATATTTTTATATATACATAAGCTTGAAAGATTTCTTGGACATCTAATGATGGAATAGATATTTATTTGGACTTTTCTTCCCCTCAACTTCTCGAGCAAGCCTCGCGCGCCTCCTCCGTCCCCATCTCCTTCGCTGCTCTCGCTTTCAATTTCATTTTCTCGGCAACTTCAGCTTCTTTCATTTCCTTGGGGCAGCTCGACTTCTTCATTTTCTTGTTGCTGTGTTCACCGATCCCCAATCAGCCACCACACGTCCTCTCCTCTACCGTTTCCTCCACTCACCGCCAGCCCAATCTTCATTGCAGCTTCACTTCTTCATTTTGTTTTACCGAAGCAGCCACGGTCGCTCCTCTCCACTACCTTTTGTCCCCCTCAGTCAACCCAGTAGAATTCTCCAAGTGAAGCCATTTGTTGACTCAGCAAGCCGCTCCACGCGTCCGTGCGTCCCTCATTCGCCCACCATCCCCTGGACGAAACGAGCTCCGCCGAGCCTTCTCCTCGCTGCAGCCACGTTTCCTCCGTCTCGCCTCACGCATTTTCAAGTGGCTTCGCTCCTTGCCGCGTCAACCCAAGTCCAGCGGCCATTTTGAGCTTCAGCCCGCGCAAGTTCAGCGAGCCCAGCAGCCCACATCTCAGCCTGTTAGTTGGGCTCGGTAGCCCGCAAGCCCACTCGAAGTCAGCCCGCGAATTCAGCCCGCAGGTTCAGTCAAGCCCAGTAGCCCGCAGTGTTTCAGCCCGTTGAGCCAAGCCCACACGCCTGTAGCAAGCCCAACCCGCAACTTCAGCATCTCAGTCCACCCATCAGTTGTGGGCTTTGTTAGGTCTTTTAGCCCGGTCCAAGCCCCGTTGACGCCGCCGAAAGTTCGGGTTATGGCCGCCGTCGCGCTGCCGTCGCGGTGAACCGATTCTCGCATTAAATCGGTGAGTTTATGCACTAAACTCTACTTAGTAGGCTAATGACGTTTAAGGGGTTTTATATTTAATTAAGCTTAGATTAGTGTAGTTATTAGTTTATTTAATTAATTTAGGTTAGTTAGATTAGTAATTTAGGTGGTTATAAATTGTAATTAGTTAGTTTATTATATGGCCTAGTAGTTAGAATGGTTAGGATAATTTAATTAGTTCAATAGGTAGTTAGATTAACAATTTTAAGCCTAAGTTTGCATTTATTGAATTAATGTGTATTTATTTAATTAATTTCGGTAATTAATTAATTATTAAATTATTTTCTGGAAATTAGATTGGGATAACCAGTGACCGGAATTTTGTGCTGATTGCAATTGTGTGGTTAATTTCTGCAATCGAGTGTTCATTTGTGCGAATTCAGTAGAAACTATAATTTTGGGTATTTATTTTAAAATTAAGTAATTTCAATAATTAATTAGAAATTACCAGGGCGTTGGTTTATAACGCCAAAAATATTTTCAGACACGATATAAATAGTGGGATTTTCTAAAGTAAAGATATGGAAATTTTGGCTCAGGCCGACCGTGTACCCACACACGATGATTTTATCAGGTATCATTAATGTATTGAAAATAGGCCTAGACATTATTTTTAATTGAGGAATTTAAGTGCGAAGCACAATGTCCTTGGCCGGGATTGGATAATCGTGTGCCGCTTAATAATTCGTCATCCGTTATGTGTCGGGTGAGCGATGCTTTCAAGTGGAAAATTGTCTTGAGGTAGATGTTGTCGTGCTCGATGGGGCAAGATGACGCTTAGCTATGTGATGGATAAATCCACTATGTGACGGATAGATCCACTGTATGTCAGATAAATCCGCTTTGTGATGGATAGATCTGCTAGGTGATGGATAAATTCGATATGTGATAGATAGATCCGCTGTATGTCAGATAAATCCGCTATGTGACGGATAGATCTGCTAGGTGATGGATAAATTCGCTATGTGACGGATAGATCCACTGTATGTCCATTATGTGACGGAAAGATTCGCCGTATGTCAGTTAGATCTGCCATGTGACAGTTAGGTCGTGCTTGTGTGACTGTAATCACTTGAAATGCATGATTGACTAAGATGTGATTTAAGGCACTCCATCGAATCGAGTGTTATTGCTGCATATATGGTCATGATATGAACTGTGCTGATATGCAGGAAAGAACTGAGATGAGATAAGTTTTCTGCTCTAATTGTGTGATTGTGTGGTTAGGGCGCCTCTAGGCGTATTATCCTCTTTATCGGGGTTTAGAGCGTGAATTTACTGAGATTTATATCTCACCCCGTTGTGGGTTTTAATTTTTCAGGATCGTAGAGTAGAGGACCTGGAGTCAAGCTGAGGAGATCTGAGGTGTGTGTTAGATAGGACCGTTTCTTTGAGAGCTGGTCTTTTGAAGTCTTTTGGTTGTTGACTTTTGAACTTGACTCAGTTGGTTTATAAAAGCATGTTTTGTTTGTGAATTTGTTGTTCTGCTTTTCTATCCCGAGATGATTACTGTCAGGGGATTTGTTTTCGCTTCCTCACGTGCAATAAAAAGAAAGGGTCGGTGACTCGTTCTGGGAAGTCGCAATTATTTTATCAACCACCGAGGGATGGGCATGCGCTTGAGGATCGGGCGTGACAAAACTAGTAATTTAAGAGTGAATATGATAAGTTACCAATATGGGTCTTGCTATAAGTTAAGTTATTAAGAAAGTAAGGAATTTGCCATTGGAAATATAACCTTGGTTATTAACTTACCGTGGGAATAAGTAACTCACCAATGTAGGCCCGCTTTTAGCATAATAAGTCGCAACAATTTGAGAGATTTATTAACACCAATTCAATCGTAAATTGTAAAACTCCCTCATTAAAGTTAGTAAGTAGCAGTGAAATTAGCAACATGTCTGCTCTCTCTTAAGGTAGTAAGTATCACGTAAAGTACGAAATTTGCCGAAGGTCTTACTTAACTTATTTCGGAGGTTGTCTTTGGAGATTACCAGTACAGTTAAGGACTGCGAAAGTAGTAATTTTTCAAAGTAAGCTTGCTTTTAGCTTAACAAGTTACAACCGGTGAAATAATAAATTATCAACTTCTTTAGAGATTGATCACGTATCTGATGAACCCACTTGAAAATTTTTAAAGCACTTGAGAGTTCACTACTTGACGTAGGGGTGACAACATCATGATTCCACTAGAGAGTTACTAATTGCTTGACGGGCTCACTTGTAAAATTTTAAATCACCTGGTGATGTGCCACTATATACCAGATTCTAACGAGATAAAATCTTCATTTTGTATGTTAAAGCTCTGGGTAATCTAGAGAAAGTTACTATTTGAGGATGATGACATCATTTTATCTTTGGTTAGTTACTAATTGACCGAAAGGGCCTCATTGTAAAACTCTAGAAAACTGTTTTGTATTTTCCTGATAATTTACCGGTTAATTGACAGTTTCCCTTAAAAATCTAAAACACTTGCTAATCTACTGCTAGATTAGCAAGTGTTTTCATCCTTGAGGCTGCAGTAGCTTGACTCAAGGAGCACCTCTAGTTTCCATCTCATATGGCTTCAGTGATGCTCCGAATCCTTCTGCTGCTCGTTACCCTTCCACTTTCCGCCAAAGCTCAGACCAACGGCAACCTCACCTTGGGCTCCTCGTTAACGGCGGATGACCAGAACTCTTCCTGGCTGTCTCCGTCAGGCGAGTTCACCTTCGGGTTCCGGAAAATGGGACAAGGGGCTCATTTGCTGGCAATATGGTTTGAGAAGATAGAGGACAAGACCATTGTCTGGTCGGCGAATGGTGATAATTTAGCGCCAGAAGGTTCGAAGATCCAGTTGACCACCGATGGCCGACTGGTGCTAGCCGACCCAAATGGAAGAGAGTTGTGGTCTCCTAGCCTGACTGTCGCTAGTATAGCGCATGCGGCCATGCTTGACACGGGAAACTTTGTCCTAGTTAGCCAGAACTACGTCAACTTGTGGGAGACGTTCAGCCAACGGACCGACACGATGCTGCCTACGCAACAGTTAGATCTGTTGAGAAGATCACCGCCTCTCTCTCCTAGAACTCTCCAGATCTCTCTCTCTCTCTTTACTCGTCCGGATCTCTCTCCACTTCGCCAGACTTTTCTCTCTAGACAATTCTTCAGCTTCAGCCGCAATTGTTGACCCAACAACTTGCAATAAAATAATAGGAAGATGGTGTGGGAAGTCGGTGGATGTGCCGACTTTGTTCCCTATAAATAGGGCTCTTGCCCATTGAGCGTGAGAGGTAGAGTGGTAGAGAGTCTTGTGTGTGTAGTGGTGTGGAGTGCGTGCGTGAGGTGTGTGGGTGTGTGTAGGGGTCTTGAGAGGGTGTTGAGTAGAGTGTGCTGAATATGCATGTGAGTGTGAGAGGAGTTGTGTAAAATTGTAAGAGTGTTGTATGTGGTGTAAGAAAATATTGTAATAGTTAAATTCATATTTCGTGAGTTATATTTGTATCACGTTTCCGCAAAGTTCAACAAGATCAAGGGACTAAAGTTAACGCTCGCTACTCTGAAATGAATTACTCCACTGGGAGATTCCACTTCAAGCTAAAAAACGACGGAAATCTCGCATTCTATGCCACTTTTGACCCGTGGCTTGCCTCAGATACTTACTGGGTAAGCAACACCAATGATAGCGGCTTCAGATTGATATTCAATCAAAGTGGTCAGGTCTACCTCACGGCTAGGAATGGAACACTGCTCAAACTTGTCACCTCAAACACAGTCCCGACCAACGAGTTTTACCAAAGAGCAATCCTAGAATACGACGGGGTCTTCAGGCAATATGTTCACCCTAAGGGGGCAAATTCAAGTTCTGCCTTGGCACTGGGCTGGTCGATGGTCTCTTCCCCGATCCCTCCAAATATATGCCAGAGCATCAGGCAAACTACGAGTTCTGGAGCTTGTGGCTTCAATAGCTACTGTGCTCTTGGAGACGACCAGAGGCCCCGATGCCACTGCCCACCGGGATATATTCCATTAGATTCAACAAACGAGATGAATGGATGCAGACAGGACTTCGTACCGCAGAGTTGTGATAGAAGTAGGCCCAAAGCAGACCAGTTCGCATTGCATGAAATGCTCCGTACAAACTGGCCAATGAATGATTACGAGCGTACTGCAGCACAAACCGAGGACAGGTGCAGAGAGGCTTGTTTGGCTGATTGTTTTGCGCAGTTGCTATTTTTGGCGGTAGCGGAACTTGCTACCAAAAGAAGATCCCTCTTTCCAACAGAAGGAAGGATCCTAGTGAGGTTGGAAAAGCTCTGATCAAGGTCAGGATAAATAACTCCACTTCAAAATCTACGAGAGATGGAAACAAGAATTCCCTCTGATTATCATCGGATCGGTACTGTTGAGTAGCTCTGTCTTTGTGAACTTGCTTTTACTCCTCATCACCTATTTAATTTATAGAAGCTTCCGATCTAGGGATTCTAAGTTGTCAAAACCAGTCCAGATCAACCAAGCCATAGGTATGCAGACTTTCACTTATCAGGAGCTTCAAGAAGCAACAGATGAATTCAAAGAAGAACTAGGTAGGGGTGCTTTTGCAATAGTGTACTGAGGTGTTCTTGGATCCAAGGATACAAACTTCGTGGCAGTAAAAGTGTTGGCGACAAGGACCGGAGAAAGCGAAAAGGAGTTTGAAAGAAGTGAGTGCAATTGGCCGAACTGACCACAAGAACTTAGTGCGGTTGCTTGATCTGCAATGAAGGTCAACACCGACTACTAGTGTATGAATTCATGAGCAATGGCACTTTGGCGGACTTCCTATTTGGCGCTTCAAGGCCCAGCTGGTACAGAAGAATAGAAATTGCCTGCGATGTTGTGCGAGGGCTCTCTTACTGTGACATCAAGCCACAAAATATTCTTCTTGACGGCTCTCTCACTGCAAAAATATCGGACTTCGGAATAGCCAAGCTCTTGATGGTGAACCAAACACGAACCATCACTGGAGTCAGAGGAACCAAAGGTTATTTAGCGCCAGAATGGTTCAGGAATATGCCTATTTCAAGCAAGGTAGATGTTTACAGCTTCGGCATTTTGTTGGTAGAGCTCATCTGTTGCAGAAAGAACTACAAGCCAGAAGCAGAAATTGAATCTCAAATTGTGCTAGTTGACTGGGCGTATGACTGCTACCACGACGGGAGCGTACTTAAGCTAGTGGAGAGTGATGAGGAGGCATCGAGTGACATAAAGAGGGTGAGAAGATTTGTGATGACAGCATTGTGGTGCATCCAGGATGACCCAGCTTTGAGGCCAACCATGAAGAAAATCACTCAGATGTTGGAAGGAGATGTTGAAGTCCAGTACCTCCAATTTCAAGCTCTTTTATCAGTTCAATATGATTTTGCTTATTAAGACAACTGTTGTCGCTGTAATCATGAAAAGTACTCGTATTGTCTGTTAGTGCTATTATGCCGGATCAAACATTTCATAATGTCTTCGCATGGATCCCGCTCAAATAAGCTAAATCATCGATCCAATCTTAACATTCCCGCATGTATCCAAGAGAGAACGGGTTGACGATTGTCGCAAATGGGATTGCATGTGAGGCCGCATGCATTAATTGAGAGACTACGATGTTTGAGTGACAAGTAACTATATATCAAATAATGCAGAACCAGTGGCGAAAAATTTAAAGTCACGGGCATTATTCATTTGAATCCCGGTCCACAAATCACGTAGTTGGAAGCATAATCAAACGATCTTTCTTCTCGATGCATCTATTGAGAATTAGCGAGAAGCAACACAATGTAGACAATTTTTCCAAGCAATATGTATTCCTTTCCAAATGATCATTGGAGATCTTGTATAAACAAAGCAGCGAGCTACAGTCAAAGCCATTCCATAACGGGTCCAAACAGGACGGAACTAGAAAATACACCAAGACGACGAGACGAGACAATGGAAAGACCTCGGAGATCAAAATCTAACGATCGATCTGCACCAGCAGCTTAATGGGTTCGATTACATGTTTGTCTTCTGTCTTTCGGTTGTTTCGCTTTGGAAAAGTCTGCTTGCAACAATTTCATAGAAGTAGATGACTGCCCCGTTCATGCACTGGCGAAGCAGAAATTTGCTAGACAATTATGAGCTTGTTCCCTTTGCATGCATGCATGAGGCCATTCCATTCAATGCTTATACTTTCTTCCTTGTCCAATGTATGCTTAATTTAAGAGCATGTGGCCCAATGTCATCTTCATGTGGTTAGGCCACGACTTGGTACACTCTCCTTAGGATTTTTGATGATGCTACTTAGAAATAAAAATACTCCCCAAGGTGAATATTTGCTAATCACCGTCTTAATGATGTATGAGTTCAAATGATATCTGATGCAGTAGCAGGATTGGTGAGAGTTGTTACACGACTTCAGGATTGAAAAAGCTCATCACCAAGGCCTACATGAAAACCACTTGCCAAGTATATAGTGCTTCTTTGGCTCACCTTGAGGAAGAATCCACCTTTGAAGGATACAAAGACCGGGAGTAATCCACTATCCAAAGATATTTACTCATAAAGAGGAAAATCTCAAAAATTCATACACTCAAAATTCACTGTTTTACATTTGAGAATTCGTCTTATTATATAGAGGGATAATTACATAGGAAATAGACTAAACATTAAACATGAGAAACTATCTAATTAATTAAAGACATAGGAATTAGAAAAGCACAATAATGACCAAGGATCTAGACAATGCATTAAAACATCTAGAGACTTGAACTTTGGCTCCTTGAAAATTGCAACACACTTAAGGGCCCGTTTGGTTCAAATTTGGGGAATGCCTTTGGGAGAATGCAAATACCTTTGAGATAAAATGGGGTTTGAAATGTTGCACCGTTTGCTAAATTGTAGTTTCAAACAGCATTTAAATGCAACTTTAGTATAATACCGTTTGGCAAAAATAATATTTGTAATGGGCTTTTGCTTTTGCTTTTATTTTTAAAAATTTGAAAATCAAATTTGGCCGGCTAACCGCTCGGCCAAGCGCCGACAGCCGAGATCTGGTCGCCCGAGGTTGAGACCTCAAGTGACACCGTCGCCGCCTGGAGGTGTGACCTCAGGCACCTGAGGTCACAGAGGCCAGATCTGGCGGCCTAAGGTTGTACGAACCCAGGCGGCGTCGCCTGGGGTTTGCATGCGCCAGGTGACGCCGCCTGAGGTCGCGCGACCTCAGATGACATCGCGGGTCGCGCCACGCCTAGGCGGTGGTCACCGGGGACGCGCGACCCTTAGGCGGCGGTGCCGGCTACCAGAGAAGCCTGATGGGCGGGGAAGAAGAAGATGAACAGGAAAGAAGATGGGCGGGGAAGAGAAGAAGACGAAGGGGGAGAGACGATGAAGGCGGCTGCCGGAGAAGCCCGATGGGCGGGGAAGAAGAAGATGAACAGGAAAGAAGATGGGCGGGGAAGAGAAGAAGACGAAGGGGGAGAGACGATGAACAATGACGGTGGCATTTCCAAAATGCCGAATGCCCAAAGTAGCCCCTCCCCAGCTTTCAGCATTCGGCATTCGAAATGCTCATATTTGGGCAAATGAGCTTTCAAAAACTTTGCCAAACACTAGAAATTTTCCCCAAGGGCCAAAGCCCTTTGGGAAAGTCCAACCAAACGGGGCCTTAAGACTTCCTAATGACACTTGACTAGATGCAAAGTAATTAAAATAGACTATAAATTCGTTCGTCTTGGGCAGTCTAATGGACATCTTTGAAGATCACCAAACAACAAAGGAAATTGTCCATAATAGCCTTCAATTGTTAGATAGTCTATTAGTAGTCTCGGATCGATAATAAACATGTATGTCGATGTCTGAATAGCCGATCGACAACTATGAAATTGACAACTTGTCCATTGAAGCGACAACTTTTCCGCATAATTGACATCTTCCACTTGAATCAATTGATGAAGCCCAATGCTCACACCTCAATTTCCCGAGGTTATTGAAGTTTTGTCCTCAATTTTGTCATTGCTTCATGTCCTCAATTACTCCGCTAGGAGATTCCACTTCATACCCCAACCGAGCCGGTCATCTCAAATGCTTACTAGATTAGCAACGCCCTGGGTACTGGCTACCACTTGATATTCAATCAAAGCGGTTAGGTCTACGTCTTCACGCTAGGAATGGAATGGTACTCAATATCGTCACCTCAGACACCATCCCCACCTGCGGATTTTACAAAAGAGCGATCCTTGAATATGGCGGGGTCTTCAAGCAGTATGTCCACCCTAAGACGGCATATTCGAGTTCCGGCTGGCAATGGGCTAGCCGACGGTCTCTTCCCCGGTCCCTTCAAATATATGCATGAGGATCACACGAGATACCGGTCCCGGAGTTTGTGGCTTCAACAGCTAGTGTACTCATGGAGACAATCGGATTCAGAGGCCCTGATGCCACTGCGCACTTGGATATATTACATTAGATTCGATGAACGAGATCAACGGATGCAAACAGGACTTCGTATCACGAGTTGTGATGGAAGTAGGCCTGAAAAGGACTAGTTTGCTTTGCGTGACGTGTTCAATCAGACCGGCCATGGTATGATTACGAGCTTAGTGCATCACAAACCGAGGACTGGTGCTGAGAGGCTTGCTTGGCTGATTGTTTTTGTGCAGTCAGTGCTTTTCAAGATGGAAATTGCTGGAAAAAGAAGAAACCTCTTTTCAATGGTAGGATGGATCCAAGTGTGGGTAGAAAAGCTCTGATCAAGGTCAGGATAGATAACTCGACTTTGACATCTCCGAAACGGCGGAAGAAGAACAAGAACTCAACTTTGGTGATCATGGGATCAATGTTGTTGAGTAGTTCTATGTTTTTGAACTTGCTTTTACTCCTCTTTAGCTATTTAATTTATAAAAGCTTCCTATCTAGAGGTTCTAAATTTTCACGACCAGTCCAGATCAACTAAGCCACAAGCATGCCAACTTTCACCTATCAGGTGCTTCAAGAAGCAATGGATGGATTCAAAGAACTGGGCAGGGGTACTTTTGGAACAGTGTACAAAAGTGTTCAAGGCCTAGCTGGTGCAAAAGAATAGAAATTGCCTTGTGGTGTTAAAAGGGCCTCTCTTACTTGCATGAGGATTGCACTAGGTGTATAATCCACTGCAACATCAAGCCGCAAAATATTCTTCTTGATGGCTCTCTCGCTGCAAAAATATCAGACTTCATATTAGCTAAGCTCTTGATGGCAAACCCAACATGAATCGCCACTGGCGTAAGATGAACCAAAGGTTATTTAGCGCCAGAATGGATCAGGAATATGACTATTTCGCTAAAGTAGATGTTTGCAGCTTCGGCGTTTTTGCTTGAGCTCACTTTGCAAAAAGAACTATAAGCCGGGAGCCAAAAGTGAAGCTCAAAGTGTATTGATCGACTAGGTGTACTCTTTTGCTACCATGATAGGAATCTACTTGTGCTAGTGGAGAGTGACAAGGAGGCGTCAAGCGACATAAAGATGGTGAGAAGATTTGTGATGACGGCACTGTGGTGCATCCAGGAAGATGGGAGATATGTCCCGGGTCTAGGTCGTCACATTCTCCCCCCTTAAGCCACAAGGTCCTCGCTGTGGCCCCACACGCGGTCGAGAGTCGGTTCTAATACCATTTGTAACGACCCCGGCCCCACTGCGTAATATTGTCCGTTTTGGACACTGAGTCCTCACGGCTTTAAAACACGTCACACAGGTTAAAGGGACCCCAAGCCTTATAAACTAGCCTTGGACTCCCCCCCTAAGCGATGTGGGACTAGAGAGGACCCCTCCCCTTCCTTGGGCTGTCACATTGTTAGTGCTCCTACGCTAGAATAGACATTGTCATAATATGTTCACATAAATCCAGCTTAAATAAGCTAAATCTATCCAAAGTTTGAAATTCATTCGCATGTTGGCAATTGTTGGCAAAATAGTTTTAAATCTCTTAGGAATTCTTCGTGAATCATATTCCATTATGTCATGAGTAAAACTAATGTGACCCCATCAATGCATTTCCATCAACCGTTTTGCTTCATCAAAATTGCATTGGATGCGGTAAAGAGTATCTTAACCTCATCGAAGCAAAACAGATCTTATCTGCTAAATTTGAATGGTGGGAAACCATATGAAACTTGCTGATCCTCAAGTCGAGGATCAGTACCCTGAACTCCTAATTTCGAAAGGTCTGCTGCTTTTCTATTCACTCAGATGGGACTTTCACTTCCTTTTGGCAACCAACTTCATATAGACCAAAGAAATCGAGTCCACAAATCACGTGGTTGGAAGCATAATCAACGAACTTTCTTCTCGATTGATCTGTTGAGAAATTGCGCGAAGTGACAAAAAGAAAGACAATACTCTAGGCATACATATAACTTTCCAAATGATCATTGAAGATCTTGTATAAACCACTCAGCCAGCTACTGTTAATGCCATTGGACAATGGGTCCAAACCGGAGGAAACTGGAAAATATACCAAGACAATGGAAAGATCTAGAAGATCCAAATCTAGCATCGATTTGCATGAGAAGGTTAAAGGGTTCGATTTCATAGTTGTTTTTGTAACTATGGGGTCTTCCAGCTCGTTTGCTATTGTTCTGATGTCATTTTTATTCAACAAAACGGACAATATTTGGTTCTAGGTCTTCTCTTTTGTTGGTTTCACTTTGGAATAGTCTGCTTGCGCCAATTTTATAGAAGTAGATGAATGCCCTTAATACACCTGGCGAAGCAATTTTTATTTTTTTATTCGGATATGATAAAAATTTTAAGAGGAAGGGAGATTACTCCATGTTAAGGTTAGGGCATAACACGGGTCAAGAAAGTTTTATAATGGATTTACAGTAGCGGGATTTCAACCCCAGCATGCTGCGCAAAGAGTTCAAATCTTACTAGCGAAGTAGAGATTTATTGCACATAAACACCGCAAAAAAACGAGGTGTCTCTTGTTACAAAAAAATCTCCAAGGTGGAAAAAGGTGGTGAGGAAAATGATGTTGAAGGCTTCAATTTTCTCGCCAATTTGAACTCCCATGATGTAGCAAATACCACAATCCCTTAACAGCGATGGTGTAGGGAGTTGCTAAGGGTTAACAAATTAAATCCCTAATTTTATGAAAATGTCTCGAAATATATAATAGGCAAAAATTTAAGTGTCAATAGTGAGGGTCCAAGCAAGAGCCATGTCTATCCAGCCCAATTTGTGAGTAAACCAAGCTCCTTTCAAGTTCATCCATCTCTAATCTTCATCACCTGGACGTCCTAAGAGGTATCCGGACTTGGTCTGTTTACTGAGCATAGAATTAAAGTTTAAAATTGAGCATGTTAGCTTTCCATGCTTCGATGGGTGTCCACCATATTTTTATTAAGTTATTGACTTGATACTTCATTGATCCTCTATAAGCTCTAAATGCTCTATATTTTTATGTTATTAGTCTATTACATGTCCTAAAACTTATTATAAAAGTGTAATCAAATCCTTAAACTTTAAAAAAAGTACAATAAAATTTTAAAACTTTTTAAATCGGTTTACTCAAGTTTCTACATTAACTCCGTCCTATTTGGTTATTAGAAAAAGTTGATGCGACTTTTTAACCATATTTTAAAGAAAGATGTGTTGATGAGGTTGCCACGTTAGATATTAAAAAATAAAAATAAAATAAAAAAAAAAAGAATTGATTTCAAGATTTTAGAAAATAAAAATTGAAAGAAAAATTTGGAAAAAAAGAAGAAGAAGAATCATATATAGGAGAAGCTGAGAAGGATAGCATAGATGCAGTAAAGGTGGTGGCGGCTCAACGGCCACCCATGCATCAACGAGGGCCAACGTCCCACACCAGACTTACGTAAGCTAGTGCGACCCTTGCTACCAACTTCGCATTTTGAAAATAAAAATAAAAATAAAGTAAGCGTGTGGGAGACAAGTGAGCCACCCTCGTCACTCGTCAACAGGGACCTTTCCCACTAGCCACTCTCGCTCCTCCGACAATTACGGCCGCGACCCTTGCTCAGATCTACGACAAATGATGACCCTAGCACAGATCTGAGACGATGATCACGGCCCACATCGTCAAAGAAGATCGAAGGAGGAAGCCGTGTTTGGCCGCGAGGTGGTGAACCTCTAGTGAATGGTGGATTTGAGCGAGAATAGAGATCTCGTTGCCATGGAAGCTTAAGAACCAGCACTAGCTATGGCTGTGAAATGAAGTAGCTGAATGCAAAAATTGATGGAGTCGATTCTGGAGCATGATTTTTCTCTTTAAGTTTTCTTCTTCTTTTTCCTAATTTTATTTTTGTAAATTTTCTAAAACAACCGATTATAGTTTAATTGCAACATCCAACATTTAGCTTTAAATATCTTTTAATAATTTTCTTCTATATTGGCTGGCGTGACCTCCATATCATTCCTCTCAAGCTGCACAAGACTTAATTGCAGTCTAAGCAGCAAGCATTAGATCACCCCAATGACACGGTTCACAATCGTGTGGAGTACGCCCGCTCACGTCGAGAACATTCCTCGCGGCGTGCTTCAGAGCACAAGGAAGAAGAAGGAGAAGGAAGAGGTAATTGTTTGGACGGGGAGAACCTCCATCGCACGAAACAAAGCAGCAGATTTCTCGTGGATAGACGTTGCCATCTCCTGCATTTCTAGAATTCCCTGCGGAAGGAAGACGACAATGGAGCGAGGGCAACGGACAGTGTGGGGAGCATGTGCTGACGTGTCAGTTGCCGGGGTGGTGTTAGGTGTGCTGGGTACGTTTCGCGGGTCCCCGGGATTGATTAGGAGTGTTGTTTTTTCTTTGAAGTCCATTAGCGATCTGATTAAAGTCAAAATTAGACGGTTCACAATCAGATCCGCTTGATGCGGGAAGCCACAGCAAAATTTCCAGGTACGTACGCGCATTGAAACGTTCAATTTCCACGAACTGATCTGTGATCGCTTCGATTTCCACAGGAATCGAATCCTTTGTATTTTGGTAAAAAAAAAAAAAACATTTTCCACTCCCAAAATCTCCTCCTCTAAATCTAAAAGATGTTTCGGTCAAAGTCTTCTAAATTTGTCTGTTTCACCTTGGGAAATTTCAGGGTCACGACCGAAGATTAATGGATCCGCCCAAGTAGACCTGCCTTTTTCTAAATTTCCACGTACAGAAAAATAAAGAAACACGCCAACTCCAATCATGTTTCCGCGCACGGCACTTTTCTAATATGATTAAAATTTATAAATCTTGTTGGTAATATCACGTAACTTGTCGGTCCAAGTTTACAAAGTTAGCAATTTGCCAACATTAAATGCAAGAGTAAATCATCACCTTTCTTAGGAAATTATCCCTCAAAGTTAAAAACTTAGCAGTGAAATTAGCAACTTAAAGAGTGAATCTGATAAATTATCAATATGGGTCTCGCTATAAGTTGGTAAGTTACTAAGAAAGTAAGGAATTTGCCATTGGAAATATAACCTTGGTTATCAACGTACTATGGAATAAGTAACTCACCAACGTAGCCCCGCTTTTAGCATAATAAGTTGCCAACAATATGAGAGATTTACTAACACCAAATTCAATCTTAAATTGTAAACATCCCCCATTCAAGTTAGTAAGTACCAGTGAAATTAGCAATATGTCTGTTCTCTCTTAAGGTAGTATCATGAAGTATGAAATTTGCCAAGGTCTTACTTAACTTATTTAGGAGGTTGTCTTTGGAGATTACCAGTATAGTTAAGGACTGTGAAAGTAGTAATTTACCAACGTAAGCTTACTTTTAGCTTAACAAGTTACGACCAGTGAAATAATAAATTATCAACGTCTTTAGAAATTGACCACCTATCTGATGAACCCACTTGAAAAATTTTAAAGCACTTAAGAGTTCACCGCTTGAGGTGGTGATAACATCATGATTTCACTAGAAATTTACTAATTGCTGGACAGGCTCACTTGTAAAATTTTAAAGCACTTGGTGATCTACCACTATACACTAGATTCGAACGAGATAAAATCTTCATTTCTTATGTTAAAGCACTGGGTAATCTAGATAAACTTACTGTTTGAGGATGATAACATCATTTTTCGTTGGTTAGTTACTAATTGACTGAAGGGGTCCAATTGTAAAACTCTAGAAAACTATTTTGTATTGTGCTGACAATTTACCAGTTGACTGACAGTTTCCCTTAAAAAATCTAAAACATTTGGTAATCTACTGCTAGATGTCAAGGTGGTGGATTTATAATCTTGTTGACAAGTGACGAGAGAGATACTGGAATTCTATAAAGAGCGCTGGTTTACATCCTTGAGGCTGCGGTAGCTCGACTCGAGCAGCACCTCAAAGTTTCATCTCATATGGCTTCAATGATGCTCGAATCCTTCTGCTGCTCGTCACACTTCCGCTTTCCGCCAGGGCTCAGACCAATGGCAACCTCACCTTGGGCTCATCGTTAACGGCAGATGACCGGAACTCTTGCTGGCTGTCGCCGTTAGCGAGTTCGCCTTTCGGGTTCCGGAAAATGGGACAAGGGGGCTCATTTGCTGGCAATATGGTTCGAGAAGATAGAGGAAGACCATTGTCTGGTCGGCGAATGGCAATAATCTAGCACCAGAAGGTTCGAAGATCCAGTTGACCACCGATGGCCGACTGCTGCTTACTGACCCGATTGGAAGAGAGTTGTGGTCTCCTAGCGCGATTGGCGCTGGTGTAGTGTATGCGGCCATGCTCGACATGGGGAACTTTGTCCTAGTTGGCCAGAACTACATCAACTTGTGGGAGACGTTCAGCCAACCGACCGACACGATGTTGCCTACGCAACAGTTAGATCAAGGGACTAAAGTTCACGCTCGCTACTCCGAAACGAATTACTCCGCCGGGAGATTCCACTTCAAGCTACAAGAGGACGGAAATCTCGCATTCTATGCCACTCTTGACCCGTGGGTTGCTTCAGATGCTTACTGGTTCAGCGACACCAAAGATAGCAGCTTCCGATTGATATTCAATCAAAGTGGTCAGGTCTACCTCACGGCTAGGAATGGAACAGTACTCAAACTCGTCACCTCAGGCACAGTCCTGACTAGCGGATTTTACCAAAGAGCGATCCTTGAATATGATGGGGTCTTCAGGCACTATGTCCACCCCAAGCTGGAAAACTCAAGTTCTGGCTCGGCAAGGGCTGGTCGATGGTCTTCCCCGGTCCTCCAAATATATGTGACAGCATCACGCAAACTATCGGTTCCGGAGCTTGTGGCTTCAACAGTTACTGTGCTCTTGGAGACGATCAGAGGCCCCGATGCCACTGCCCACCCGGATATACTCTGTTAGATTCAACAAACGAGATGAACGGATGCAGACAGAACTTCGTCCCGCAGAGTTGTGACGGAAGTAGGCTTGAAACAGACCAATTCACTTTGCATGAAATGCTCCATACAAACTGGCCAATGTATGATTATGAGCGTATTGCGGCACAAACCGAGGACAGCTGCAGACAGGGTTGCTTGGCTGATTGTTTTTGCGCAGTTGCTTTTTGGGGTAGGAGCGGAACTTGCTGGAAAAAGAAGATCCCTCTTTCCAATGGAAGGATGGATCCCAATGAGGTTGGAAAAGCTCTGATCCAAGGTCAGGATAAATAACTCGACTTCAAATTCTATGGGAAATGGAAACAAGAATTCCACTCTGATTATCATCGGATCGGTGCTGTTGAGTACCTCTGTGTTTGTCAGAACTTGCTTCTACTCCTCATTACCTATTTAATTTATAGAAGCTTCCGATCTAGGATTCTAAGTTGTCACGACCAGTCCAGATCAGCAAGCCACAGGCACGCAGACTTTCATATCGGGAGCTTCAAGAAGCAACGGATCAATTCAAAGAAGAACTAGGTAGGTGCTTTTGGAACGGTGTACAAAGGTGTTCTCAGATCTGAGTATACAAACTTTGTGGCAGTAAAATTGTACTGGCAACAAGGACTGGAGAAAGCGAAAAGGAGTTTGAAAGAGAAGTGAGTGCAATTGGCCAAACTAACCACAAGAACTTAGTGCAATTGCTTGGATACTTGGCAATGAAGGTCAACACCTTACGGTGTATGAGCTCATGAGCAATGGCACTTTGGCAGATTTCCTATTTGGCGCTTCAAGGCCCAGCTGAGTACGGAAGAATAGAAATTGCCTGCGATGTTGCACGAGGCCTCTCTTACTTGCACGATGATTGCACCGAGGCATATAATCCTTTGTGACATCAAGCCGCAAAATATTCTTCTTGATGGCTTTCTTACGGCAAAAATATCGGACTTTGGGTTAGCTAAGCTCTTGATGGCAAACCAAACACGAACCACCACTTTGAGTAAGAGGAACCAGAGGTTATTTAGCGCGGAGAATGGTTCCGGAATATGCCTATTTCAAGCAAGGTAGACGTTTACAGCTTCGGCATTTTGTTGGTAGAGCTCATTCGCTGCAGAAAGAACTACAAGCCGGAATCAAAATTGAAGCTCAAATTGTGCTGGTTATTTGGGCATATGATTGTTACCATGATGGGAGCGTACTTACGCTAGTGGAGCGATGAGGAGGCATCGAGTGACATAAGAGGGTGGGAAGATTTGTAATGACAGCATTGTGGTGCATCCAGGAAGACCCGTCTTTGAGGCCAACCATGAAGAAAATCACTCAGATGTTGGAAGGAGTTGTTGAAGTCCCAGTACCTCCAGTTTCAAGCTCTCTTATCAGTTCGGTATGATTTTGCTTATTAAGAAAACTGTTGTCACGGTAATCATGAAAAGTACTCGCATTGTCTCGTAAGTGCCATTACGCGAGGATCAAACATTTTCTAAATGTCTTGCACAGATCCCGCTTTGACGTCGTCACAAAGGGATTGCATGTGAGGCCGCATGCATTAATTGAGAAACTACGATGGTTGAGTGACCAAGTAAGTATATATCAAATAATGGAGAATCAGTCAGAAAATTTGAAGTCACGAGGCATTATTATGTTGAATAACTTAGGAATTATATGTGGATCATATCCCTGCATGTCACGGTAAAAACTAATGAGGCTCCATCAAAGCATTTTCATCGACGATTTTGCTTCACCAAAATTGCATTTGACACAGCGGAAGAGTATTTTAACTTGATCCAAGCAAAACAGACCTTATATCTGCTAAATTAGATGATGAGAAGAATATGAAACTTTAGATCCTCGGTCGTGGATCGGTGATCTGGAATCCCAATTTCAACAATTCTGCTTTTTTATTCATACAGAATGGACACTCACTTCATCTTGGCAACCAACTTCTTCAAGACCAAAGAAATCCCTACCGCAAATCACGTAGTTGGAAGCATAATCAAATGATCTTTCTTCTCGATGCATCTATTGAGAATTAGGGAGAAGCAACACACGGTAGACAATTTTTTTCTAAGCAATCCATTATTCCGTATTCCTTTCCAAATGATCATTGGAGATCTTGTATAAACAAAGTAGCGAGCTACGGTCAAAGCCATTCCATAACGGGTCCAAACAGGACAGAACTGGAAAATACACCGAGACGAGACAATGGAAAGACCTCGGAGATTTAAATCTAACGATGGATCTACACCAGCAGCTTAATGGGTTCGATTACATGTTTGTCTTAGTCAACTATGGCGTCTGTTAACGCCTTCGCTATCTTTTCCATGCCATATTCTCAATTCGATGGGACGGAGGATATTTTGGTCAAGGGCCTTCTGTCTTTCGGTTATTTCACTTTGGAAAAGTCTGCTTGCAACAATTTCATAGAAGTAGATTCGCCCCCGTTCATGCAGCGGCGAAGCAGAAATCTACTAGACATTATGAGCTTGTTCCCTTCGCATGCATGCATGAGGCCATTCCATTCAATGCATATACTTTCCTCCATGTCCAATGGATGCTCAATTTAAGAGCATCGACTTGGTTCACTCTCTCCTTAGGATTATTTATGATGCTACTTTAGAAATAAAAATAATCCCCAAGGTGAATATTTGCTAACCACTATGTTAATGATGTATTAGTAAAAATGATATCTAATGTAGTGACGGGATGCGTGAGAGTTGTTTTGAGTGATAATCGATGATGGGTGCGTGTATGGGGAATGAATGTTGATGGGTAATTGTGAAATGAGGGATGGAATAAGATTGGAACCAAGGCGTATAGGATGTGCCACCAGCCGATTAAGATCCGCATAAACGAAGCTCACCACTAAGGCCTACAAATATTACTGCCTCGGGATACACGACTTCGAGATCGAAAAAGCTCATCAACAAGGCCTTGTGAAAACCACCAGCCAAAGGTACAGTACTTCTTTGGTTCACCACCAAGGAAGAATCCACCTTCAAAGGATACAAAAAACTAGGAGTAATTCTATGACATCCCGAATTTTCAATGCTGTTTTAATTAAATTAAATCGAGCATTTCATCGACTCGCCTAAAGTACTATTCTCGAGCCGATCACTCGTGAGATAACTAGGCACATGCAGGAAAGTCATTAAGATATTTTAATGCAATAGACTTGAGGATTTGACCAAAAATCGACTACTCATTGTGCTCATCTGAGATCATTTCGGAACAATAAGATTGATTAAAAATCAGAGATAGATCGGTTCGACTGAGATGTGTGGCTAAACGTGGGTGATTCCACTAATTATAAAATTATCATCGACCGGCACTAGATGGATTTTTCTATCGTTTTGGTACCCTGTGTCCGTATTTGAATCCTCGAGATTTTCACGACAATCGAGAGTCGCCAATATGTCGAAGAGATTCATTGTGGCTTGAAAAATCGACCACGGGTCATTTGCACTAAAAATTTCTAAAACTACCCGATAGCCTAGGTCACGCTAAAAATGCGCCAAATCAAAACTAACCGAATTTGAATATGATTTAGTTCTGTCATGTCACAAGTCATTTTAGGAACGTTGACTCGCCTTCCAAAGTGATTTTCTGCAAATCAGGATTTTGGGAAAAAGTCGAGGTGAGAGGATTTGTTTTAGTCAGAAAAATTCATATGATCGTTTTTTATTGTGGAATTTGGATGCTAGTGGGATCAATTAGTGAGGAAAATACCAATTTGATGGAGGACTCAATATTGAAATTTTGGGAGCCGAATTAAGCTAAGTCAGGATGTGATTGAAGTCAATTGAGGAAAAATGTGTACAAATTCATGTGCCCTATGGACCCAACCTTGACCACCTCGAATGCTTCTAGAAGGGTGTTTTGTCTGGTTTTGTTGTGCAATCCAAGCTGGGCAAGGAGGATAAGTGAAGACCAAAACCGATCCCACCAGCCCAAACTTGTCCTCCTCTCCTCCCTGTTTCCATCGAGCACTCTCCATCCTCTTTTCTCTGTGCTGTTCGGAGTTTGAGCAAACTAGAATTGTCAAACTGCAGCCCCACCAGGTCGCCGAGTCACCACCACACGCCGTCGCTGCCGTCACATGCCTCCTTTTTAACCACCGCGAGCCGTCCTGCCAGCCGCCCTCCTTTGCCTCATCTGCGATCCTAGGAAGTCCCATTCGTTTGAGCTTGCCCCACTTCTTCGAGTCGTTTCGCCTTTTGCATGTCCCAGTGGCCCGCTGACCCTTGCCGTCTTCCTTGGCTGTTTCGGCCTCAACCAACCACCGGCGGAAGCCGACCCAGCACCGAGCAGACCAAGCTAAGTGGGTCTCTAGGCCGGTGTTGGCTGTTTTGGAGGTGTTCCCGCCCTAGTTGGCAAGCCTACTTTGGAGTTTCTTGCCCTTCGTCGCATTCGTCGATTTGATCCGAGCCGGATCATTAATCAATAAGTTTAACTCACTAATCCCTGCTTAGTTAGGTTAATGACGCTTAAGGGTTGTTTTAATTTAGACTAAACATGGATTAGGTGGATAGTTATATTAGATTAGCAATTTAATTAATTGTTATTGCATGTTAGGTGGTTAGAGTAGTGTAGTTAGAGCTTAGACAAGTTTTAGTATTTATCTAAAGTAGTTCGAAAATTTTCCAAGCTCGTCTCAGCTTTTAATTAGGTTTTACAAGCCTAAGTTCTATTTATTTGCATTTAATAATTAATTTCCATAATTATTTATTATTTATTTATTTTTCAGAAATTAGACCAGGATATCCGGTGACCGGAATTTTATGCTGATTGCAGTGGTGTGATCCATTTATTTAATTGAGTTCTAATTTGTGCAGATTTTTGTATGATTTGTATTTTAGAAATTTATTCCTAAATTTATTTTATTTCTGTAATTAACCGGAAAATCACCCGGGCCTCGGTTTATGGCGCTAAAATGGATTTGTGGACTGTTGAACTTAGTTTGATTTTTAAATGAAAATATTGTATCTTTAGCTAAGGCCGACTATGTACACACACACGATTATTTTTATCGAGAAGGATAAAAGGGTAATTCGAATAGTATACTATATCGGTATATGAGGCAGCTTTTGGCGAGTATATTTAGTATACTATATCGGTATTGAGGCAGCTTACGCGAGCATATTTAGTATACTATATCGATATTGAGGCAACTTCTAGCATATATTTAGTATACTATATCGATATTGGAGGCAACTTCTAGCGAGCATATTTAGTATACTATATTAGTATACGAGGCAACTTCTAGCAAGCATATTTAGTATACTATACTCGAGTATTGAGGCGCTTACGGTGAGCTATACTATCTACTATCACTTAGAATGAGCAATCCACGATTATGATCGGACTTTATAAATAGTATTGATTGAGATGACCAGGAATGATCTCGTTGACATGGAATCGACCAAGTCGATTGATCGAAGATTTGATCTGATTGGATGATTTGATTAGTTGAAATGATTGAACGGTTAGTAGAATTGTACGGCTTGCTTAAAAGAGGGCGAGGCTAAGGTAAGTCCTCTAACTTGTGTTTGTGCAAACAGCCTTAGAGCATATTTTTCTTCCTAGTCGGGTCTTAGGGGTTCAACTCGCCGAGACGTTGTCTTACCCTGTTATGGGATAACATTTCAGTCTATAGATGGTAGCTCATGAATTTTTGGACAATGGGCAAGATTACGGAGCATACATCTTTTTATATTTCTGTTGCATGAGGGTCTTGTGCTGGAACTATGAGCTAGTAAGGTCCATAGTCAGGTTGATGCGGATTCCCCACCACAATGTGACATATGATTTTTCAAATCTGATTTCAATTGAATAAATCGGGTCTTTCATCGACGTCAATAGTATTCTCTCGAGCTGATCACTTACGACATTGGACTATCCGGGAAACAATTACGGAATCTAAAATGCAATTAGACTTGAGAATTCGACTAGGAATGTTTTAACCGCACAACCGCAAGGGTCATTACGGCATCGTCGAGAGAGATCGATCGAGAGATCAAAATAGGTCGATTCGACTGAGATATGTCATCAAATTGTGGGGTGATTCCACTTTGATTGCAAAATTCTCATCAATCGGCACTAAGTTGATTTTACTTCGTTTAGGTACCCGGTGTCCGTAACTGAAATCTCGAGATTTTCAACAACCGAGGGTCGCCAATGTGTCGGGGATGTACATTGTGACTTGAGATAAATCGATCACGGGTCATTTGCACTAAAAATTTACTAAAGTTACTCAATAGGCTAAGTCACGCTAAAAGCGCACGGGTGAAATTAACCGTGAATTTGAACCCGATTTCGGAAATTGAAAGTTCTGTGGTGTCACGCAGCTATTTAGGAACGTCGGCTCATCCTCCGAAGATTTTTTTAGAGATTCCGGTATTTTACGGAAAATCGTTCTGACGCGATGGAAAAATTAACAAAAATTAAATGACGGGCCAAATTTAAGGGGATTTGGACTTTCGAGCCAAGCCTTTGAATGTCGGGGACTTGCAAAAAAATTGTTTGGGATTTTTCTTCATGAAATTGAACCTTAATTTGGGAAATTCAGTAAGGAAATTGAATTTAATATAGTAAAATTCGAAATTGGACATAAGGCTGAAAAATTGGGACTTTAATTGGGGTTATTTGAAATTTGGTTGGAAAGTATTAGGGACAAGCCATTAATGGAGTGGCTAAGGGTTGTTGACTATTTCCTTTCTTTTTTGCAAAAATCTTCTCGGGCAAGCTGGCGTTGCCCCTCCACCCCCTCCATCTTCGTGCACTTCTCTCTCTCTCGACCTCTCATGCTCACGTTTTCTTTTTTTACTTTGCCTTTCATTCCCCTTTTATTTTCCTTCGAAAGCTGCCCTGCGTCCATCTCCACTCACCAAAATTTCTTCCTCTTCCCTTCACCCATGGACACTTGTCCATAAGCCAACTCCTTCGGTCAACAAAAGAACTTCCCTTCTCCTTAGTTGACCACCGAAGAGACCTAGCCGCTGTTGCCAACGATCGTGCTCCATCTCAAGCTGCCAACTCATCAAGACAACCCCTGCCACCGCCCATTTCATTTCCCCCAGTCTCCTACCAGCTCCACCGAACTCCATCCACACGACCTCTTGTTCAACGGCACTTGAGTCAAGCCCGGAAGGAGCCACGAACGTTGATTGCTTCCTCGTCCAGCATCTTCATCCGTGTCTCGCCATCTCCTCCGTTGCGGCTTCGGTTTGTAGCAGCTCGGCCCAATGTTTGGTCCACCTCCGGCAGCTTCGGTCTTCTCCGGTTTGCTAGCGAAGGAAGAAGCATCAACCGAAGAAGCTCACCGCAGCGGCGTCGTCCACACGCCAACGAAGCCGGAGTCCAGCATCTCCATGAATTCTGTCGTGGGCTTCAGTCTCTAGCCCATGGCCGCAGGCCCACGAATTCATCTTCAAGCCCAGCTGTGACCGTAAGTTTTAGCCCAAGAATTCAGCCCAGCAAAGTCCATCAAGCTCGGCCATTCGAAACCCATGAAGCCAAGCCCAGTTCAGCAACCTAAGCCCGCGAAGTTAGCCCGCTTCAGGCCCGGTCCAATTCAAAAGAAAATCTCGGGTTGGGCTGAGATTTGTTGGGCCCATTTTAGCCTCGGTCCAAGTGTTCGTCGACGCCGTCGAAAATTCAGATTTTGGTCACCGTCACGCCGTCGTCAGGTGAACCGATTTCCACACTTAACCGGTGAGTTTATACTCTAAACTCTGCTAGTAGGCTAATGACGTCTAAGGGGGTGTTTAGATTTATTTAATTAGGAATTAGGTAGTTAGTTAGATTAAATTAGAAATTTAATTATTTAATCGAGCATGTTAGGTGGTTAGCATGGTTTAGCTAAGGCCTAAATAAATTATCTTGTTTATCTAGAAGGGTTCGGGAATTTTCCGGGTCCATATTGGTAATTAATTTAATAACTTTGGCCTAGGTTAGTATTTTTAGAAATTGAATTGATTTATTCTATTAATTTTCGAAATTAATGATTTATTAATTATTTTTCCGAAAGTTAGGCCGGGATAGCCGGTGACCGGAATTTCATGCTGACTGCAATGGTGTGATTAAATTCTACTATTGAGTTTTAAATTATGCAAATTGAGTGCTGATTGGATTGTTGATATTTAATTCCAAAAATTGTGAATTTTCAATATTTATTCAGAAATTCCCAAGTGTCGGGTTTTGAGACCGAAAATAGTTTTAGTATTATATGAAATAGTGGGATTTCAAAAATGAAGGATATCAATTTTCTGGGTCAAGTTGACCGTGTACCCACACACGAGTAATTTCATGTGAATTTCTAATACGAAGAAAAGGCCGGGCTCACCATTTTAATTGAAGCACTTGAGTGTAATGCACGGTGCCACGCAGACCATATTTGAGTGATTGTGTGATGGTTAAGAGAAATTGTCCCGGGCTGTTAAGTTGGACGTTATCCCTGACCAGGGATACCCACGAACAACGCGAAGCTAGTCGCATTAGACGGACCTATGCTCCTTCGGGAAAGCCGTCGATAAAGAGACGTGCCGTGCTCAATGGGGGAGTATACCGTGCTATATGCCAAGATCAAAACTAGGAATGCATGATTAATTGAGTGTGGCGTTTCAGTTATTGGAACTTATTTGTTGCTCATGCTCTCATGTTGTTTGTGATATAAATTGTACTGACCTGCAGGGTGGATCTGAGACGAGGTAAGTCTCCTTGATTGTGTGATTATGACACTTTTGGGCGTATTTCCCTCCTAATTAGGGTTTAGAGCTTAGACTCCCACTAAGATTATATCTCACCCTCTTGTGGGACAACATTTTCGGGAGTCGAGTGGAGGACACTGGGAGCCGAGAGGAGGTGATCGGAAGTGTAGGTCGGGTTAGGATTGCTTCTTTTGGAAGGCTAGTCTTTTGTAGTCTTTTGGCCATAGACTTTTGTACATGACTCAATGTATATATAAAAGCATGTTTGTTTATGAATATATTATCCCTGTTTTTTTTTTTTTTTTATCTTGAGATGATTATTGTCGTGATTTAGAATCCGCTTCCGCATGTGCAATAAAACAAAAAGGGTCGGCAACTAGTCTTGGAAGTCGCAGAATTTTATCGACTAGATAGGGATAGGCACGCGCTTGGGGTTTGGGCGTGACACACAAGGTGCCACACCGTGCGGATCATGGTACCACCAGGCTCGGGATGGTCAAAGAGAGGGCCCCATATCGAAGTCTCGGGAGATATCTACGTATGTTCTAGAGGTGGCTTATGGGAAGGGTACTATAGATCCCTCTGGAGGTTCGGTCATAGACGCGGTAGACCAGTCTTGAAGAACCGAGTCCCCGGTGCCGAAGAGGCTCAGGTGGAGTGTGAAGGGAGATGACGAGGAGGATGAGGACCGTAGTTGTTAAAAGCCCCATGTTTTGTAAACTTGTGATTAGAGTGGTTTGTATTGAACTCGGTTTGTATATATATAAGTGTGTTGTAGTGTTGGTTTTCAAAATATGGCCCTACTTTTCTATCTCATTGAATTGTTGTCTGGGATTATTTATCTGCTTTTGCATGTGCATTAAAATGAATGGGTCGGCGATGCGTCCTGGGATATCACTATTTAATCGACCAAGCCGGGATGGGCATGCGCTTGGGGGATCGAGGCGTGACAAATTCTCTCTAAAGACATTCGCTCATAAAAGGAAAATCTCAATAATTCATATACTCCAAATTCACTGTCTTACATTAAAGAATTCGTCTTATTAAATAGAGGGATAATTACATAGGAATAGACTAACCATTAAACACAAGAAACTATCTAATTAATTAAAGATATAGGAATTAGAAAAGCACAATAATGACCTAGGAACTAGACAATGCATTAAAACATCTAGAAACTTGAACTTTGACTCTTTGAAAATTACAACACACTTAAGACTCCCTAATGACACTTGATTAGATGCAAAGTAATTAAAATAGACTCTAAATTCGTTCGTCTCCTTGGGCAGTCTAATGGACATCTTTGAAGATCACCAAACAACAAAGGAAATTGTCCAGAACAGCGTTCGATTGTTAGATAGTCTATGAGTAGTTTTGGATTGACAATAAACTTGCGTATCGATGTCTTGATACCCGATCAACAACTATGAAATAGGCAACTTGTCCATTGAAGCAACAACTTTTCTGCATAATCGACATCTTCTACTTGAATCAATCGATGAAGCTCAATTTTCCCACATCAATCTCCCTAGGTTATTGAAGATTTGTCCTCAATTTTGTCATTGCTTCATTTCTAGGACGGCCTCTCCACCGAACTAGATAATACATTAGCTTCATACGAACAAATTTATTCAAACCATGCTGAAAAGTTGAAAATATGTCAAATATATTTTGACAATTGATTAGCACTTTGAGAGAGAATGCTTTGAGGCATATAAAATGTAGATGACCAATATCTCTCCTTCTTTACTTTGTTCTATGATCTGGTCTTGCTCATTTTGATTTGGACTCTCATGGTATGAATCTTATTTGAGTCTCTTGAAGTTCCAAGTCAATCTTCTCAATTTCCTCAATGGTGATAACCTTCCGTTTAGGACAATCCACTTGTAGATGCCCATATTCGTAACACTTGAAGAACTTGCTATCTTCTTCACCATCCATTTCTTTTGGGAGCTCTTTAACAATCTCCCAGGGTTTTTCGATTTCTTTCTCTTGTTTTGAAAAATTCTCGACTTGGTTCGAAGAAATACATTTGAAGAAATACATACCTTTAGTTGAAGACTTGTAAAATCTCTTGCCACCCTTTAGTCATTTCTCTATGAGGTTGATGTCTCTCTCCATTTGTCGAAGTTTGAAGCATAGTAAACCCTCTTGTGGTTATTGCGCCTCCTTAAATCTCTTACTTCTACATCTGTTAGGCTTCTTTCTCATGCTATAGGAGATTCAATGTTTGGTCTACGTTGATGATGGCCAGACATTTCTTTCTTTCTATTATATTTTTGAATGTAAATATGAGAAAAGATGCAAGATACGTAATGGGAAGAAATCACTCAAAATGAGCTCAATCGTCGCTTTGATACCAACTTGATGCGGTTTGCGGGATGGACGAGTGTTGTTTGAGTGATTATTGAAGATGAGTGAGTATATGGGGGATGAATGTTGATGGGTAATTGCAAAATCAATGATAGAAGACTATCGGAACCAAGGTGTACAGGACGTGCTGCCAACTGAGGATCAAGATGGAGATAAACAAAGCTCACGACCAATGCCTATAGAAATCACTAGCCAATGATACAAGACTTTGGGATTGAAGAAGCTGACCACCAAGGCCTATAGAAAAACCACCAGCCAAGAATACAATGCTTTTTTTTTGGCTCACCACCTAGAAAAATCCACCTTCCAAGGATATAAAAACCAAGAATAATTTACTCTCAAAAGATATTCTCCTAGAGGAAAATGTCAAGTATTCATTTACTCAAAATTCATCTTCTTATATTTTAGAATTAGCCTCATTATAAAAGGGATTATTACCTAGGATATAGACTAAACATTGAAGACATGGAAACTTCCTAACATTAATGTCATGGAAACTAGAAAACATAATAAAGACCTAGAAACTAGAAAATGCATTACAACATCTAGAGACATGAGCTTTGACTCTTTGCAACCTACAACACGCTTAAGACTTACTAATGACACTTGGCTAGACGCAAAGTAATTCAAATAGATTCTAAATTCATTCATCTCCTTGGGTAGTCCAATAGTCTTCTTCATAGATCACCAAACAACATAGGGAAATTGTCTAGAACAACCTTCAATTTTTAGATAGTCTTTTAGTAGTCTCGGATTGACAAAAAAAATTGAGTATCAATGTTGGTAGCCAATTGGCAACCCATGAAATCGACAACTTGTGCACCTAATCGACAACTCTCTTGCATAAATGACATCTTCATCTTGAATCAATTCAAAAATGCTTCTACATCAATGTCAAAGGCTTCAATGTTCTTTGGCAAGTTGAATCTCCCATGATGTAGCAAAAATCACAATATATATATTGCTAGGGATCAACAGATTAAATCCCTAATTTTAGGCGTCAATAGCTGGTCCCTAAGCAAAAACCATGTCTATCTAGTGTTAGTAAATCAAGCTCCCGTTGAAATCATCCATCTCTTATCTCCCCGGTGGGAGGAGGACTCCGTCTCGGAGGACGAGAACGTCGAGAACGTGGCCGCGGAGCTGGAGTCGGAGGAGTTCCGGGAGCTCTGCTTCTCCATCCACTCCTCGATCATCATGGCCCGCCGGAGGTTCGAGAGCTCCTTGTGCGAATAAGAGGAGGAGGAAGACGAGGAGCCATGCCTGGTCTTGTGGGCGCCCTGTTTCTTGATCAGGGGCGGCTCCGGGAACAGGGGAGAGGCTCGGTCCTGGCCGTTGGACTCGTCGATGGAGCGGTAGATGGACTCGAGGAGGGAGGAGGAGAAAGACGGGGTCTTTCTCCTCTGCGGGACGGTGGGCTGGCCGCCGGCGGCGGCGGCGGCGGAGGCTTCTCTGAGCGGTCTCTCTCGCTTGTTCATGGCGTCACATGCAGCGAAGATGCAGGAACAGAGGAGGAGGACGAGAAAATGGGTTTAAATAAAGAGACAAGAGGAAGCGAAGCAGGGAGGAGAAGGAAAGAAACAGAGGAGGTGGACAGCGGACAGCGGGGCGTTGTCTGTCGAGAGAAGGTCAAAAGCTGCAAGCGACACACCGGAGTGGAGTGAAATCGCGGGCAGATCACGTGGAACAGAGCGAGCGGGGAAGAAGAAGAAGAGACAGAGTGTGGAGAAATTCGGAATAAAAATCCCTTCTTTAATGTCAGACACTTACATCCTCTGTTCTGCTCTCTCTCTCTCTCTCTTCCTCTTTCTCTCTCTTCCTCTCTGGGTTTTCTTTATATTTTGATTGAAAGGTGAGGGAGAGGAACTGGAAGGTGGAGAGGTTGCACGAGGCAAAAGGGGGAAAAAGCAGATCTCGGCCTTTTGGATTCGGGAGAAAGCAGGGAGGAGGGAGGGGTGAGGATTAAGCTTTTGCGCACTGTTGGAGGAATTGCGACCCGTGGGGGCCGCCCTCGGATTAATTAATCCGACCCGTCGAATGTAATTCCCTTGCGATCCTTAGCCAGTGACGTGGATGGCTAAATCTCCCCGTTCCGTCGAGAGTTTTGTCCGGTTTAGGGAATTTTTGGTCCCGGGGTCGACCTATGGTGTGACGCCTCGAAGAGGGATGGGGAGGGGGGCGTCGAGAGGTCGGAGTAGGTAGACAGCGTGCTTGTCGCTCGGTCGGGTCGGTCGGTCGGTCGGCATGACTCACATTTATCACGAGGGATTTGGCGAATGAGTTTGAGTTTAAATTTGCTATTTACTCCTAGAGGGGCATAAAAAGCCAGAATGCTTGGCTAATCTGGTTTCTTTTATGGTTTCGGACTTGTACCTTCAAAGGTTTAAGTACTCCAATTTATACACAGCATGTCAATAGTGAAATGACTGGTCCTCATAGCCAAAAGGCTAAAGAGCTAAAATCATGACTTTCCCTGTAGAGATGAATCCTAATGTGTGAGTCTTGTCATATTTGCTGGAATTCCATATCGCCGCGCCAAGCGACTCAAAGATATTTGTCGATAACAACGATCCATAAAAAATATTGTGATTTTCAAAGTATTAAATTGACAACAAATAACCCATTTTTCTTACAAAATGAAATCACTCTCGATTGACTTGATGTATAGATGTTTCATGAGTATCGCCACTCAGTCCACCCAATCATTGTCGGAGTACCAAAGATAATGTATTCAATTCCCTTCCATCTCGAAAAAATATTGTGAATTGATAATCCAAACTTTCGTAATTGGGAGAAGCATGTAAAACTTATCTTTAAAAAAATTGTAATGGTAGTCAACATACTGGATATACACATATATGGGAAATTTTGTATAGACTCACTATACATTGATTGTGATATAAATCAACTGCAATGCAAACACTGTCTTAGTTCCCAAAACACGAACGTTGGATCTAGCATAATGAGACAAAGCAATGGTTGCTTTTATATACTGGAGGGTTTTGTTAGGGCTTGGGTTCACAGATGTAATGCAATCATGACTATTGGATCCATGTGAGATTCACACCGTTGACAGCTGCGACGGATGTTTATGGATTGTTAAGATTGGTTGCACAATCATAAAGAAAATGGAGAGCAAAAGCGAGACATAAAATTAAAGAAGCAAGATTTTATCCTAGTTCACCCTTGACTAAGACTAAATTTAGCTAAAGATTCCATTATAATTTGCACCTTTTAATTACAAGAGAATATAATTTATATTCACAATCATAGGCTCAAATCCAAATTATTAATAAAATATGGATTAAAACTATAAAAAGTTATCTCACATCATAGAGGCTCTGCCCCACGATCTTATCAGGCGGTCCCGCACCCCCGCCTACTCACTGAGGAGCGGGACCCCATCCCGTCATATCGATGGGGAGTTTGAATCACATCCAACGTGTATCATGGATATCCCCATTGGAGAGGATAGAGGAAAAGCTTTGTGTTGGCACGTGTGCACGATAGGCTGGCAGTTTGCTTCCCCCTTGGGGGGACCGTTATAATTGGACCAGGAAGCGAGCGACCATTAGAGAAAACGTTGAACGCTTCCTTTCGAAGCCTGACAGAATCCCAGTGAAGAACAGCAGGACTAGCGTTAGGGCAAGAAAACATCGGCCAGCACATCGAATGAAATCCCAGGTCGGGGTTGCTATCGAGAGACCCAACACCTTGCGAGCAGGATCAGAACTTGTCCCCGTTCCGTACGTGCTTTCCTCGTGCCAAAACAGTAGGCTTTTGAGTAATTAAGCGATGTTCTCCTGGACAAGCTTTCCTAATAGAGGGAATTCAAAAAAAAATTCATGTGGGTTGTGTGGTTTAGATCCTGCCTTGAAGGGGGTTACATCTCGTACCTGCATTTTGCGAACTGCAGTTATGTTGGCGGTTCTCTTGATTACTCAACTGGGTAAAAAAGACTGAACGCTCGACTGGACTTGTGAGCTGCTATAAGTCACGTACCTTCATGCTCACGATGCTCGCTCGACTCGCAACTCGAGCTCTACTCGAACTCGGAAGGGTTGGGGTCAAATGATAGGGCAAGGTCGAGCTGAGCTTGAATAGTTTGGATGCGGCTTTGTTCCGTTGCACTCGAAGTATCGCCTATTTACCGGTTTTCATCGTTACACTGAGCATCGAAATGGAAATGATTTTTCTTGTTTCTCTTGGAGCGACGAAAACAATTTGCTATGGTTGCTAACCCATGAATTAAATGCGCGCTCACACGTTCATGGCCCTGCTCAACGCGATCAGTTTAGGTTAACATTCGCTTGTCAGTCAAGGTTGCACATTGCACTGCGATCCTCTTCGAGTATATGTAGACTGTCGTTTGTGTTCAATACCGTGTTAACTCGTTCCGGCTATCCCACAATGACTAAGGACGTGATTACCTCAACAATTTAAAGGTGGTTGAACCTGCACTGGCCATCCAGCAATGGCTAAGGCGTGCCGAGCGCCATGCAAGGTCTCAGATGCATCTCGACCTCATGTAATGCGTGGAGAAGAGTGCATACAGGGGATCCAAATTTTTCCAAACAGTTGGACGAGGAATGTTCAAGCCATCAGAAACAAATTCTGGGAGGATTGACTACTTGAAAATTCTGGGCCTGGATACAAATGTTCATTCTATTGGGCTCATACTGATGCTGCAGCAGCATCGGATGTGGCAGGCTCAAAGGATGGGCTAGGAGCGGGAAGTTTCAGAAGAGATGAAATGAATAGACTTTCGAGAAGTGAGGCGTAATGCTTCGCCATCTCGTGTCCCATTACATGCGTGGCTGTGACTGTGTATTACGGAGATCTATCTGCTCTTGAAGGTTTGAAGAATGTGGGACTGATTGGTCTCCAACCTAAGAAGCAAATCCCACTAGTTCCTCCTGGAGAGGAGTCTCGCCGATGATCAAACCTCTCCCGGGTTATTTGGGCAATTCTATACGTCAAGAGTTTAGCAGTGTCTGAAAAGAACACGGCAGAGCAGGAATGAATGCTTAGAGTTCGTCTTGCATGTCCTTTCCTATGTTACCAATATCCAGAATCAACTCATCTTAGAACTAACGCAGCATGTACAAGCTAAAGCTACCTTCTTTTGCAAGTTCATGGTTTCCTCCTATGATCTTTCTGACAGGATTAAGACGGAGATAGAAGATGAAAACTTTTGGGCAAGTTAAAAATGGAAGGAGTCCTACTTTTTGTGATATATTAATGTGCTGACTTGAAACTTTGGATATTGATGATATCCCCAAAATAAATAGAAACGACCTACCCAAAACTGAAAGATATTATAAACAAAATTGTTGTTCATGACCCGCATCCCGTGCTAATATCTCTGGAGCATCACAAGGAGTGAGCTCCGAAAGAAGCGGTAGCTTACAAAAGATTTTGGTAGCTCCATATGCCTATAGGTGCCTGTACAACACCCTTTAAGATATACATTTGAATAGGTTTCAGATGCAACATTGTAGAATAAGTGAAAAGAAGAAAAAAAAACCGGCAAAAAGTAACAATTGGTGACCTCAGGAACTGCGACCATCGCCTTCGTGCTTTCAATTACAAGTACTGTTCGTGGATCCTTGCTCTATTTTCTTCCCACCATACTCGAGCGTGCATCTCCCCGAATCTTTCTCGACTGCAGCATAAATCACAATGTTAGAAAATCAACGTTAATATTATTGTCACTTTGACAGCAGCAAGTTCTAGCCCAACTGGGGTTAGCCTAATGGCCACGGCCCACCCCTGCATTGTTTGTCGAACAACCATTTTGATAGCTGGAAAACACGGCATTCTGGTTACAATGCAGCTGCTTATCCTCATCATGCAGTAAGAGTTACTCCAGGAAAAAGTTTCAGTTAGCTTTTTGCATCGGTAATTATCTGGTTCTACGGAACCATTAATTATCTGTTGTTGCTAGTACACACAATCCATACTTTGGACGAAGTTATTCCAAGGAAAGAGAAGTACAGCAAAAACATGCATATTTGAATAATAGCATCTAAACATGAATAGCTCATCTTCATCAGTATTTTGTAGTCTCAGGGTGTTGAAAGGACAAGTTCATTATTTACAAATGAATGGGTGATATGATGCTTTCTAATAGAAATAGATATCCTCTATAGACATCAATAACATTGCTCCAAGATGTGTAACTCAAAGCTACACAATTATGCTATGTTGAGTTATTTTACTCTCAGTAGGAATGGGAGAATTGGAATGGGAGAAAAAAGGACAATTAATAGATCAGCTATAAAATGAACTCATTCCTAGAGAACCATTTTAAGATGTGTGTATCAACGGCAAAGTACGATTGCAAATGCTGTGTGGGTTTCAGATTAATACACTATCAGTCGAGGAGATAATTAGAGAGTTCAAAAGAAGCTCACCTGAATCTGACTCGTCTGAGCTCTTTTTTGCCACTTGGCAATGCTCTAATAGTTATATAAACTCCTGGTTCATCTTGTTCGACCCATTCAGGTTCAAGATCGCTAGCATTGCTGATGGACAGCTCTCCTGAGCGATCTGCATCCCTTGAAGAACTACTTCTCATTGAGGCATCGATTGATGAAGTTTCTGTCTTGGTTCCACTGATGCTGGAGAGTTTCGGGGTAGATGCGACACCAGTAGAGTCACGATAAGGGCGTGGCAGTCCAGGGTGGTAATCAAGTGAATCTGAGGAGGAGTACCCCATCACCACCCCCGGTGGACGATACAAGTTTCGTGGTAGACGTTCCTTTGTAAGAGGTGGAGTTACAGGGCTGTCTTGCACAGATTCTATTTTGAAGCTCTGTCATTAAGTAGATAAATAAGCATGGATTGTTCATTGAACAGTAAATGACCACGAGCATGTGAGGTGTAAAAAGCTGTACAGATCGAGCGCGCTTGAGAAAAGAATGATTAAATCGCATATACATGAAATCTTGTGTGCAAATCGAGGGTTTAAAAGTCGACTACCAATGCACAGTGTCGCGTTGCAAAACCAATCTTTTGTGAAAAAAAAAATAATAAAAAGAGATGGCCAAGAGGTCTGTAGACGATGTTGACAAAAACAATCCTCATATATCATTTCCGCCTGCTATTTTCTCAGAAAAGTCCAAAACCAAATTTAGTATTTGGCCCCGCTAGAATTCAAAAACTTTATATATGCAGGTAAAGTTTAGCTCTACTAAAAATAATCCGCAAGAAAACATCATCACCCCTCATTTTATAACACAAACTCGACGCATTTGATTACATGAAATGGCCCATCATATGCCATGATCCACGCATGAGTTGCACTCCCCTAACAGCCCATGGAGTACCGAAAGCAGCAGGGTCCCCGATTTCATTTTAGGGAGTATAAAGTTCATGATTTTACCTCATCTTCAGACCTTGGTGGGGTTGGAAGTGGAAAGGCTTGGCGGTTAAGCCTCTGGACATTGTAGAGTTCCATGACCCTGTCATAATTCTCGGACCACCATCTCTGAGCTTGATATTTGTTGAACATGTCTCGGCTAACCGAGTAAAATAAAAATACAATCAATAATTCAGTCTGAACGTGAGAGCTGACATTCATATCAACAACAAAAAGGAAAACTAAATATAAAGAGACATAAAATGCCAGTTTCCTTTTAAAAACAGCGTCAATGTGTCCTGGATAGAATGAAGCTCATGCAGAGAATAATTGGCATTTCAGCCTCCAACTAATTATTGCTTGAACCGCAAATGCTGAAGGCTCTGCCCAGAGGGAAAACATGCTCTCATGAGCCGCTCAGTTCGCTCTGCTAGTTTTCTGACAGTTACAAAGTTGCAACTTTTACCCCCGACTCAATTGTCATATCGGGTACAATTGCTTCCCTCACAAATAAAGAGTTCTGTCATAGTGTATTATGTCTTGCGGAAACGACCTGCTCCTTTGCCGGTTGGATTCACAAGTCAACAATATGATATTCATCTTGATACGCCTCACCAGTTGCCACAGTCATACGATTTTCGTGGTAATTATAAATTATAATCCTAGTTCATCTCCCCGATTTGCAGTCGACTTGAGTCAGCCTTCAACCATCCAAAAGCGAGTCCAAGAGACTGTAGAAAACGCATAACATGCTCTATAGAAAGCACCCTTCCCGTAAAAAAAGAAAACACCAATTGGGCCTATGTATCGCAAAAGGATCTGGACCCAGAGAAATTCGCCCGTTTCCTATAGTTCGCGGCCGTGGATTACATGTTCCATGACGGGAAGTACTTACTGCGTCGTACACATACTCGATGATGGAGGACTGACTGGTCACCAAGAAACTAGATCGCGACAGGAAGGGTTAGATCAATCAATGCCGGTGGGGGCCCTCGGGGGGCCTCAGACAGGGCCGGGCACGCCTGTTGCATGGGAGCTTCAAAGCGAATCATTAAAGTCAAAGCCGGGCTATCAAGTAACTTCCCCAGGTTAAAAAACTTTTGAGGTCGGCCCCGTTGGGCTCCACCATCCGAACCGCTTTTTTGACAAAGGAGAAGCAGGGAATGAGAATCCAAGTGCCTTTGAGGCTAAGGAATGAGAGACAGGTGGGGCCCCAGGTCATCGCCACTACGAACTTACATAATTTTGACGAGGGATTAACACTATTATAATCTTTACCAAAAAAAAAAAAAAACACTATTATAATCACCAATCCAAAGGCGCAATAAGTCGAAGATGCGGGACCGAGATAGAGCCATGGTCCCCCCGGGCGAACCGGAGAAAACGACGGATCTAAAGACCGAGGGTGGGGCCCGGGATAGAGGATTAGACATCTGACGTTGCCTATTGTTGGTCGCCTAACATAGGCACATCATAGAGGACTGGCAGCAAAGTTGGCATCATGGGAGATGGGGGTCAATTCCTATTCCATTACAGAACGCGATGGATAAAAAAAGCGGGTCGGAACGAGACAAAGGCCGCGGAGAATCAGGCGTGGAGTGGACATTCCCCCGCCACCACCACCACCCCCTTTCGAAAGGAGGAAGAGGGGGGAGGAGCCTTCTCCGACACGAGGACAGGCGCTCAGTGTGAATAAAAAAAATAAAAAAGAGCATCCGGGGAGAAAACACAATCAAGGACCCTCTGTCCCTACCGCCACTAGCGACCACCATCATAGATCCCTCTGTCTCTCTCTCTGTCCTTCTCTCTTTTTGGACTTTCATTCTTCTCGACCACTTTCTCGGGTCGAGGCGTGAAAGTCACTGTTCGGGTGGGGCCACCGTGTCTGGGTTGCTCTCGCTCGCCTGATAAAGACGGTTCTTTTTCAGTCGGCTTTATCTTCGTCCTACTTCTGCCCCCCCTATCCATGGATATTTCTTTCCGCGGATCAATCAAAGAGAGAGCCTAAATGACAATTATGTCGACATTCGACCTGTTAATTCGAGATCAGAGAATCCCGAGTTTCACCCTCGCAATTTTGGATTTTGAAGGAAAGATCTCTCCGCGTGCTGTCGTGAACAGAAGCTGACGGAACTTCAGCCAAGGGCTAGAAAACAAAATGACTTCTTTTTTTCCTCTAGATATTTTTCTCTGAATTTTCACGCTTTTAGAAGTTTTTTCGATTTGTTGTTCCGTATGGTGGGACACACGCAATAGATTTCTTGTCTTGCTAGGTTTATGGGGGGGCAAAATGTACACTCAGGAATTCTCCCATGTAATTAGGCTCTAATATCGCCGTGTTACTTAAAACTATTTTGAGGATTATAGGAGTTCTTTCATTGGTTGTTTCTTCTTATCGATCACTTCATTTATTTGAAAGAAGTACTCAATATTCAAGAGGAATTCCCTTGAATATGCTGTAAATTTACAGATTTGGTAGCATTGAATTCTATTTCCCTGGACCACATCCATCACCGCGACAACAACATAAACCGACTTATGGCGGGGAAGCATTTTTCAAATGGGCTTGCCTAACAAATGCGGAAGTTAGAACGAGAGCAAGGAGAAAAGCAAGAACAGCTTCCGACACCGCAAATCTATATTAATCTTCACGACCTACTTTGATGGAGAAAATCCCCCACCAAACGAAATTAGATTAAAAAAAATGAAAATAGATCCCCACCAAACGAAATTAGATTAAAAAAATGAAAATAGATTATTCTTCCCTTGTCCCATTGTCATAAAGATAGCACAGTCAGAAAACTCATCGTTTTTTTTTTATTTAAATTTTTTAAATTTTTTGCCATCGAAGTCGTCTCGACATATTTATCACTACTGCATCAACATAATTATTTTTCCCCCTCTTTTGCTATGATTGGTCAAGATAATAATTAACTATACTTGCCGGAAAATAATTAGAGATAATTACGGGGGGCGCACCTGAACCGTATCCGCTTGAGATCGTTCCCGCCACGGGGAAGCGACACGAACGTGATCAGGACGCCGGGCTCGACCTGCGCCACCCACTCCTTGGGCTCGCTCTCCTCCACGAACACCACCGGGTCGCGGCGGCCGCTCGCCGACTTCGGGGTGGCCTCGCCGCTGGATATCCCCTTCAGCCTCGCCTCCAGCTCCGCCTTCCCCCACGGCTTGGGCGTGTTGGAGCTCGAGCTCCCCTGCCGCCGGTACGACCACCGGAACCGGTCCGAGTCGGCGTCCGACTCGCTCGAGTTCCGGAGCCGGCTCTGGCCCCCGGCCGCCGCCGCCGCCGTCCCCGTCGTGCAGGGGCTGCAGTGCCTGTACGCCCCGGAGGCCTTGAGCGCCATGTCCTTAAGCTGCCGGGAAAGAAAAAGGAAAAGGAGAAGGCAGAAACAGAGCATGATCGAACAACATTAGATGGCGTGAGCAACTGCTACGGCTCAAACTCGGACGAAAACGAACCATAAGAAAACGATCATTCGGCCGGAAACTTCACCTGAGAAGTGAGAGACTTGATGGATTGGTTCTTAGCGCCGGCGGCGGAGGCGGAATCTGCGGCGTTCTCAGGCTGACTCAGCGAGTCGTCGCCGGGCTGCTTCGAGCGAGCTATGCACGTCAGCATCTTCCCTTTCCCCTTCCTTCAGCTGAAGCCGCGAGATATCTCTCTGCAACCGACGAAAAAACCAAAAGACAAAAAAAAAAAAAAAAAAAAAAAAAGCGTTCAAACACGTGCCGCATTGCGCTACGAAATCGCGAGAAATCACTGTTCATATCCGCGTCAGACGCGGAGCGGAGCGAGAGAAAGAAAAAAGAAGAAGAAAGGAACCTCGAAACAGTGGGCTCGCTGACGACTGGGGAGTAGTCCCGTGGGATCGTAATTGCGAGGGATGGAATCGAGGCCGATCGAATCGATTCCAACAAAACCTAATCCGCCATAACCTCGCATCAGATGAGCGCACACAGCAATCGATCCTCGAGAAGATCTATAGAGAGAGAAAAAGATAGAGAGAGAGAGAGAGAGAGAATACGGCGAGAATCTGAGGATGCCGAATTCCTGGGGACGCGCCGGTCGGGCTTCAGCTTTAACGCTTTTTCTTAAATGCGACGCTCCGTCACACGACCGGAGATTCCCTCGCGCTCTCGCAGCAGCCAACCGCCGCCGCCGCCGTCGTCATCGACCGGAGGCGGCGGGAGGAGTCGTCGGAAAAGGAGCTGCGAACGGGGCCGAAGAGCGAGCTTGAGCTTTTTAGCTTCGCGGAGGGAGCGATTTCACGCGGCCGCGGCGTCCGTCTTCATCTGTCTCCTTCCTTCCTTCCTTCCTTCTCCTTCCTTTCTTCTTCTTCTTCTTCTTCTTCTTCTTCTTCTTCTTCTTGGCTTCGTCGTCGTCGTCGTCGTCGTGGTGATGAGGGGGAGGGGAGGAGTGGGAAACACACTCGGTCTGTTGATGGCTAGTCGGTCATCATTGTGTGTGCGGTGCTGATTCTGCTTTTCTGTCCGTTTACTTTTTCGTCCCCTTTGAATATATAAAAAAATTATAAAAAAAGAAAAAAGAAAAAACAATTAGGTACTGATCCCGAGCCATTTCAACTAGGCGGATTCCGCGGTAATTATCAGATGCTTTAAATTAGGCCCAGATTTATGTTAACTTTATGAGGTTAATGGGATTGATTTAATGAGCGAGCCTGCATTGAAATAAAAAAAAGCTTGGGCTATTTTCACCCATTTATTAACTCTCGACGCTTTCAGTTTACATTAAATTGATTATATTAATCCTTGCGAGCTTCGTTCTAGATTTAAGATTATTTTTTACTTTTCTTTTTCTTGAAAATGATTTGTTTGAAAGTGACGTGAGTACATTTTTCTGTAAAAGAAGAAATAAAGGTAAGTTATAATGCTAAATAAAGAATGGGAATCATTAGGAATAATGTAGTTAATTCAATATGATAGAGGATGTCAGGAGTAACTAATAAGGATGGAAAATGTATTGAATAATTTTAAATCAAGAATGGAATCTGTAAAAGTTAATATAGTCAATTCGATGTGAAAGAAAGGGTGTAGAAGATAATAAAGAGATGAGAATAGAGTGAATCTTAAAAAATTGCCAATCGATTTATTTTTCAGCGGAAGTCTTTTGTCTCGAGGGGCTGTACGGTCAAAAGGGTGTTTTCGCGGTTCTCGGCTTTGATGGAGAGGGCGGAGTAGTGGTGGGAAGCGATGAGGCAGATTGAGCATGAGCGATTTGCTTTTCTCCAAATCTTTCTCTTTCCTTTTTTCGGTTTCCCTTTTGATGATTGCTAAAGGGGATCGCGGGTTTTGAAAAAGGCTTGGAAGTTGGATCGGCTCAGTACTACGTCGTTTTTAGCTTTTTAGCTTTTGACAATATGAGGCCCATAAAGGATGGGGGAAGCCTTTGGTGGATTGGGGGGTGGTACAAATCGCCGGTAGCCCAAGTTCTTTTGTTGAGGCTGAGATGTGGGAATTACACTCTTCTTGAGTTTCATTGTGTTTGTCGATGCTAGACTAGGCAATGTGCGAGCTACGCGCACGCCGGATCTCCGGGAATAGAAGCCGGACCGGCTTTAGGAGGGGATCTATGAATTTAACACTAGGGAATTGCAGCAACGAGCCCCGCTTCATACTCATAGCGGGCGCTGGTTGGTGTTCGCCTACCGAATAACGAGTCGAAATGTGACATTAGCATAGCGGAGGAATGGGGTTAATATACATCTGACTTGGGACCCAGAGATTCCGGGTTCATATCACCTTATTCATATCCCTAGGCGCATCAGCCACCATCATAAGGATTTTCTATACTTATCCCAGTCGAGCTATTATAGAATCAATTTTTCGATAAGACATACGTAAAAGGCGATCACCAACGTCGTGCCCACAATTGCTTTTAAAGAGGACTTTTCTAATTGCTAAATGAGAGATGGGACTAATAGCTGATGGTTTGTTTCCTGTTCAACATAATCCTATTCACATAAAGGTACTTTTAGTAAGGCAATATATCAGTCATCTGCTCTGGAGAATCCAATTCCAATCAAAGCTTATAAATTCATTATGGATTTGTACTTATAGCCACGGACATCCATTCAATGCATATTCTTTTCGATCTTTAACCCTATGCGGGCTTGCTTTGTATAGGTCCTATAGGGTTCACAAGCTTTGATGCGATAATTTTTCCGATGATGGATCAAAACGCATAATTGTGCAAAGAATCATGGGTTGTTGAATTCAACTTCGATTACATCTAGACCGGTTACAAAAATGGGTCAAGGATCCTGTTACATGTCGAAACGTGACACCAAGTTTGAAGCATGGCCCTATGCAATATCACAAAAAGTCAACGAACTCAAAAAGGAATTCCAAGCAAAGGGCCTTTTTTCTTTTTTGCTTTTCAAGTTTCCCAAAAAAAAAAAAACACTTGAAACTTTCAAGTAAAGAGGGCATGGTAAAGGAGGCGTTGCTTGTGGGAATTTAACTGACACTCTTGTCTCCAACCGACGACATCATTGACTCTTAAACCTTACCTAAAGTCAATGACCCAGCCGTAGCAGAACCGAAAGTTGCGGCAGATGTTACAAAGTAGAATGAACGAACAGTCGTAACGACATCGGAATCGAAATTATAGAAGAGGGAATCGAACGGGACGAGGGATGATGCATGCCGGTTGATTCCTAAACGATGTGGAATCTTAGGTTCTTGTTCTTGTTCCAGGGGTTGCTTCAGGGTTTGTGAGTTCCGATTCTGGGATGATGTTTGAGCTTTAATGGTGCTCTGACCGACCATAAAAAGTAAACATGATCTTCACGGGGGATAACAATAGAAAAGCCATAAATTCACTATATTAATATCAATTCAGTTATAAATTTTTCAATTTTACTAATTTAATCCTTAACATTTTGATAACTCATCAATATAACTCTTCCGACCAAATTTGGCACAAAACCACTAACATGAAAGAGGAGGTGGTGTAGTCAATACTCATGTACAAATTTTTTTACATCTTTTTATCATTATGGTTTTTTTCTTTTTTTGTTCTCTTTCCTCCACCGGTCCCATAAAGGGTGTCATCTGATTTACATGTGAAAGAGGCAGCTAGACATCTCACATTATTTGCCTATGAGATTGGACTTCCGACATTACTTAAAACTAAAATGCCTCTTCCTACGAAGATGGCCATCGGCATATTTCCTTTCTGTTTATAACATGAAAGAAATATATATCCAAACAAATCTTGATTTCATAAGTGATATGATCGGACTAATGTCAAATTAATGTACGTCATCTCAAAAGAAATCGTGCTTTCGTCTCTGCGGATGATGAGCATTTCAGAATATTTGCAAGTAATCATCTATTATTTGAATCAAATTCGGCTCTATTTTCCATTTAAATAGGGAAACAAGAGCAGTTAGTCAAAGCGAGCCGCCAAATGAGAAGGAAAACGAACAAAAGACGTTGGCAGGAAGAGCATCACGTCATGACATTCTCGTATCTTCGTGGAATGCAATGCCAACACGCGAAAAAGAAAATTGGAGAAAGCGGAGGAAAAGAAAGGGACGAGTTTGCCCTCTCACGATTTCTCAGTTGTGGGCTAATCAATATATAGACTACCCCAAGCACCTCTTGACTTTGGAAATACCACCAAAAAAAAATAAAAAAAATAAAAAAACCTTTGAAATTAGTGAACTCATTGCACATACCCATAACAATTAATCTTCAATGAATCTCAAATTCACCATAATTTGAGGTAAATGCAGCTTATGTGTATTGGTTTGGAGAAAGTACGATGTGAGTCAAGCAATTCAAAATTTTATATACCAAAAAGATTAATTTGAAGTAAACGTGCCCCAATTATATCGATTCAAGAGCTTCACTAAAAAAAAAATTATATTGATTCAAGAGCTTTTGCGGCACAAAAAGTTATTTGAGGGTGAATGCAGAACAAATATATCGTTTTTGGGTTTTTGGTGATAGGCACCTTGAAATTTCAGATCACCAAGTGTTAAGGGTATAGAGTCGAGAGTTTAGGGGTTATCAGCACAAGCTTCGTAGGTGCAAGTAACGCATTGTTTACCCACTGAAATGGACCCAAGTGTGGAAATTGCCTACACTGCTTTGGGCCCTCGACCCAAGAAGCAGGACAGAGACGACAATGCCGTCATGATTGCACTTCCAGCCGAGATACAGACAGAGGTGTCTCTGATCCTGTTCATTTGTCCTGGTCCTTGGGCCCTTCGCAAATGAATCCGAGGTTGTCTCGTGCAGGTGTCCTTCCATTTGTCCCGAGCTTTCCATCAGGACGCTCTCTCCCGCGTCCACGTTACCCTCGGATTCCAGAGCTCGAAACGAGGGAGGTGCCAACCGGACCTCGCACGCCTAATCAAGGAAAACGGGGATCTCAATCTTGAAGATGAACAAACATGATTTCGCATGACCCAAGACCAAGAAATTTCATTTCGTGGAACTGCTTTGCGGAAGTCATTGATGAGGAAACGAAAACGATGGGTCGGGATTTCGATTGCGAAATGAAACCGATGTGATCTATTCACTCGAGGGACAGTGCGATTCGATTTTGTAGGCTCGAAAGTTCAATATCAATGTGAGGACATTAGGGATGGCGTAGTGTGCTACCAAATTATGGTTTAAATAGTCTATTGATGAGGGAAACGGCAAGTAGGCTTTTGGTTTATATGACTATAGAACTTTCCATCTATTGAAAAGAACTGCCCCCTTGTTGGACCCTAAGAAGAAAAGAACATGACGTCGAAAGTACATTAGTTTCGTGTTGCGCTTGCCTCCATACACTTTCTCCATCTTTGTCCTTTTGTTGCCAGCCTTGTTTTCTTTAGACTTTGTCTTCTTGATCAATTGCGAAAGAAAGAAAGTACATTATTTTTTTATCATATTTGATAAAAGGTATAGTGTTTTAATCTAACACCAGCCAATGTTGACCAAAACATTATGTCAAACTTTTTAGCTTGAGAAATGGATGTCTCCTCAAAAGGGATGAGATCAAACTAAGTCGTGATGATGCTTTTGGTGGAAGGATACTATAATTATTATCACAAGCGGGAATGTTGGTACGAATTTACTAGAGACTATACATTGTGTAGGTACTATACATGACCCAAAACCAAAGAAATTTCAGCATGTGGAACTGCTTTTGCCAAAGTCATTAATGAGCAAAGGAAAACGATGGGTCATGATTTCAATCGCGAAATAAAACTGATGTGACCTATTCATTTGAGGATAGTGCAATTCGGTTTTGCAAGCTTGAAAGTTCAACGTCAATGTCATGACATTAGGGATCGTCTACTATGTTACCAACCGATGATTTGGATGGTCTACTGATGAGATAAACGATGAGTAGGTTTTTTTTTTTTGCATACTCATATTGGACCCTAAGGAGAAAAGAACATAACATCAACATAAATTCGAAAGTATATTAGTTTCATATTGAGCTAGCCTCAATATACTTTCTCCATGTTTGTCCTATTGCTAGTTTGTTTTCTTTGGATTTAGGATTCGTTTGGTAACATTTATGTTCGGAAATAATTTATTTTTAGAAATAATCTTTTTCTATTCTTAATCCTCCGAACAATTTTTCAATAAAATAACATGTTTTGTAATTATATAAATTTTATATTCTCGAAATAAAAAAAGAATATGAATACATTTGGTACGATTCAAAAAAAAAAATTAAAGTACAATTTTTTTTAATTTTTTTCTTATTCTTCCTTACAACCACCAACAACATCGATCGCCGGTGCCGCCACCGTCCAGCCCGATCGGTGGAGGTGACCGTCGGTGGCGGGTGGCGATGGCAATCGACAATCATCGGCACGACGATGGCAACGTGGCGGCGATCGGCGGTAGCGGACTAGCCAGTCATCAACAGCGGTCGATCGGTCGACCGGTGACCATTAGCGGTGCCAATGGCAATGGTCATGGCAATGGTCATTAACAGCGGCAATCAACGGTGGTGACAGTGATCGATCGACTAGCCGACTGGCAGCAACCTCGATGGTCATCAACGGCGAGTAACGATGATAGCAACCGGCTGGGGGTAGGTAGTAGAGAGGGTGGTGGCCAACAAATAAGAAGAAAATAACTTATTTCTAAAATTTGTTATTGAGAGCAAAAATTACTTTATTCTATTTTTTGTATTTGTTCAAAATCTATTCCTCAGTCAATTTTCTATTTTGGGAAATAGAAAAATTATTTGACATTATCAAATTGAAGTTTCCTTAATAAGGATTAGATGAAATTAAATTGTGATGATGCTCTTGGTGGAAGTATACTATAATTATTATCACAAGCGGGAATGGTTGTAGGGATTTGTTGGAGGCTATACATTGTGTAGGTACTACATAACAACTAGGCTAATCAAGTCCGCATTCGCATGCACATATGTATGTGTGTGTGGAGTTTATATCACATGAAACTTACACAACCAATTTATTTTTAAATTGAATTTTCTAATGTCAAGATTCTAATTAATTGCTATGTGAAATATGATCCAAACTTTGAGACCATACACTATTGGAGTTGTAAAATGAAATAATTACACAAACAATTCTTAAACTTTGGTCAACTATGCGATGTCGCCCTGATCTTTTAATTTGTGTAGTGTGTTCCTTGAACTTTGATCCTATATATAATGTCATTTTTGAACTTTTAAATATTTTCATATAGTCTAAGGACTATATTAAACATTTACCGGTAGACCATATTAAATAAATTAAAAATCTAGAGATGATATTGTACATTGGATCAAAAGTCATTTAAGGATCATATTGCCCTTAAAAGTCGAGGAACGATATCGTACATTAAATCAAAGTTCAATGGCCATTTTTATTATTATCTATTATAAAATCTTGATTGGCTAGCAATCTAACTTGAAAGTACATTAATTTGATATTTTGCTAACCTGCATATACTTTCTCGTGTTTATCCTTTTGTCGCTAGCTTTCTTTTCTTTGGACTTTATGTCTCCTTAATCCAATAAGAAAAGAAAGAAAGAAAGAAAGTACATCACCGATAAAATATAAAGTGTTTTAATCTACACCAACCAATGTTGACTAAAACATCATGTCAACTATTTAGCATGATAAACCGAAGTCTCTTGAAAAGGGATGAGATCAAATTAAATTGTGATAATGCTTTTGATGGAAGTATACTATAAATTTAATCACAAGTGGGAATGGCGGTACAAATTTGCTAGAGACTCACACTGTGTAGGTACTGTATAACAACTAGGTTGATATGAAAATTGATGTTGAATCAAATCAAGTTTGCATTCACACAAATATGGAGCTCATATCACGTAAAACTTACAAGACAAATATAAATTGAATTTTCTAGTGTTGAGATTTAATTTAATTGCTACATTGTGTGAAATATGATCCAAACTTTGAGACCATGCACTTTTGGGGTTATTATTGGAAAAAACGACACAAATTATCTCAGAATTTCAGTTAAATGTGCAATGCCGTCCTTGATATTTTAATTTGTGTAATGTGATTCTTGAACTTTGATATAATGTGTAATGCTATCCTTGAATTTTTAAACATAATCATGTAATTTAGGGGACCGCATTGAAAAAATAAAAATTTAAGGGCGATATTGTATATTGTGGTAAAAGTTCAGGAATTACATTACACAAATTAAAAATTCATGAATGACATTATATATTGAATTAAAGTTCACGGATCGTTTGTGCTATTATCTCTTATAAAATCTCGCTTGACTAGACAATCTAACTTAGAGAGTACTATATGAACCGTGGATCACAAGACGAGAGGAGGTCAACATTAAGGTCTATTAAATGGGACCGCAATCAGAATAAGACAAATATAATCATAAATTGAATTTTTTTAATGTTGAGATTTAATTTAATTGCTACATTGCGTGAAATATGATCCAAACTTTGAGACCATGCACTTTTGGGGTTATTATTGGAAAAAACGACACAAATTATCTCAGAATTTCAGTTAAATGTGCAATGCCGTCCTTGATATTTTAATTTGTGTAATGTGATTCTTGAACTTTGATATAATGTGTAATGTTATCCTTGAATTTTTAAACATAATCATGTAATTTAGGGGACTGCATTGAAAAAATAAAAATTTAAGGCCGATATTATATATTATGCTAAAATTCAGGAATTACATTATACAAATTAAAAATTTACAAATGACATTATATATTGAATTAAAGTTCACGGATCGTTTGTGCTATTATCTCTTATAAAATCTCGCTTGACTAGAAAATCTAACTTAGAGAGTACTATAATGAACGTGGATCACAAGACGAGAGGACGTCAACATTAAGGTCTATTAAATGGGACCGCAATCAGAATAAGACAAATCGAACGTCTTTCCCTGTAGAAACGGCCAAGGACAGAGCCACTTCGAGTAGTCCGCCTTTGTCCAAATCCCAGTCCATCCCAAACTCGGGTCGGGTTTTTGAAATTGGAGGGCCATAATAGTCCCACTGAAGTCACAAAAAAGAGCAACTCGATTTATTTATGTATGATCTCAATAAATATATCAAGACATCAATCCTAAAAGAAGAGAATAATTACCTAAGTAATCTCGGTCATTTGCAAAATCAACTAGTTGGGTTCGGATTTTTGAGTACTTGCAAACTATAATTCAAACTCCCACCTGTATCTTTTAATATTTTCTAAATGACACTATGAATATGGTCTCGAAACTAAAACATGCTATATAAAAGCTCGATGATTGCTTTGTTATTGCTCCAACTCCATGCAATGACCGAAAATTTAGCCACAGCTCTGCACTTTCAGGATTAAGAAAATGTAAGAAAAAAGCAAAAAATCCCAAATGCATTATGTCGGTACGAGGGAATGCATTTCTAGGATTATCGAGTGAAAGAGAAATGGACAATTCAAAATGAGTAAAACTGATCTGAACACCCGTTTGAACGATCGATTAATAAAAAAAAAAAAAGAAGGTTATTCTTGCATCCCATGCTTCCACCGCATTCCAGACCCTCCCCCACCATCGTCGTTAAAATCAATCGCCTCTTTTTTGGCCACGACATTTCCCTCTGAATTCGAAGAACTTTCCCGTGCTCTCTCATCTCTTCTTTTAGGGAAAAAAATGTTCTCCTTTTCTTATTAAAAAACGCATCAGATGAAGACCAAGATCCGATGCGTGGTCTCCCAACACTACACCGCACAACAACAACGACTACAAACTTTACAATCGTTTACGAAAGCCTGTCCTAAAGCTCGCCGACCGCGGCGCAATCCCGAATCTCGGAAAAAAATACATTTTCTCTAGTGTTTTTCTCGGGAATCCGGCGACGACCGCCCAATGATATTCTCGCCGGCCTAACATTTTCCGCGGAAAAATGCAGATTTTCTCAGCAACCGAACGGCGTCGCTAGGAAAAAGGAGAGAGCCTCGCCCTTGCCGTTATAAACCCCGCGGCCAATCTCGCGCTCCCGCACCGAACGATTTTCTCGCCGCGAGCGACGGCGTCTTCCTCCGCTCGTCCGACAGCGCGGCTCCGGCGGCTCCCTCCGGCGGCTCGCGCCGGCGCCATTGGATCGCCACGGGGCGATCGTCCATGAGGTGAGAGTTCCGCGAGCTGCTTCGGCTCGGGAGGAGGCGATGTCGTTCCTTCGCCGCAGGAGGGCCGCCGAGTCCGCGAAGGCCGGCTCCGGTTCTGGGGACGACGGCGGCGGCGGCGAGGGCGGGGATAAGAAGGAGAGAGAGGTGAAATCGAGGAGGAAGCAGGGTCCCGGAGGGGGCGAGCGGCCGAGGCGGTGGTCGTGCGTCGACAGCTGCTGCTGGTTCGTGGGGTGCGTGTGCTCGATTTGGTGGCTGATGCTGTTCCTGCTCAACGCGATGCCGGCGTCGTTCCCGCAGTACGTGACGGAGGCGATCACCGGGCCGCTGCCGGACCCGCCCGGGGTGAAGCTGAGGAAGGAGGGGCTGGCGGCGCGGCACCCCGTGGTCTTCGTGCCCGGGATCGTGACGGGCGGGCTCGAGTTGTGGGAAGGGCATCAGTGCGCCGAGGGGCTGTTCAGGAAGAGGCTCTGGGGCGGCACGTTCGGCGAATTGTACAAAAGGTAAGGAGCTGTTTTCGCCATTTTCTTTTTCAGCTGGTGCCTGATTCGCTTGTGTTCGAGCCTTCGGGTGTGGCTTTGGGAATGGTTAATGCGGTGAAGAATGAGGGAGGTTTGGTGTTCATGGTGTGGTGGATTCATGTTTTTTAGTGGGAGCGAAAGTGTACGAATACATTCCGGTCATGGAGGTTGATAATTCATAATTGTGGTAGGCAACGTAACGTGGTTGCGCTTTTACAGTTTATTCTGGAATATACTTTTTCGTTTTTTGGGATGACTGCGACGTGAAGGAAAGTGATTCTGAAGCTCAAATTGGAGGGGTTGGAGCCTTGGTGGAAGCCAAAGCTTTTTGAATGTTCTTGTTTTTACTCCTTGGCGAGTTTTTCGCCATTTGCTGGCTATTTTCCCAAATCCCTCCTGCTTCCCGAGTTCTCAAGTCAAGTCAGCGAGGCTGAAGCAGTAGTAGCTTTCTTGGCCATGTAGCTTTAGAATGTCAGCGGAGTAGTCCAGTGTATATCCTTTTTTGTTGTATGTCTCTCAACTTATCTCCAGGCCACCACAAGAATTTGGAACATCCAGTAGTTCTCCTAGAAATGAGCCCTTTGAGTTAATTGTCGAAGTTTTTCGCTTCAATGTTCCTCTTTGCTTCATGGAGCTCCTTCTTTCTTTGTTTTGGTTTCAAGATCCCCTGGTTGTGTCGGAATTTGGCATCATCAATTGAGTGCGATAGTCATTGTCATCTAATCTATTTGCCAGAGGAACGGAAAGGGATAAAAGAAGCGTGTCTAGGAAATCCTTGAAACTTGACATCCTACTCGACATAATTTTGCATTGGTTTTGTATTTGAAACACATTGCTGGGTGGCCATAGATTGTGGAGCAAATGAAAGCCGAAACCATTCTTTTTCTCTGGAATCATTTGCAGGTGTTACTAAATATTCTGTTATTGCCTTGTTCTTGTCTCGGTGGGATTTGATAACCGATTCTGCATTTTTTATATTGACAATCTATAATGTACATCACTGTGCCCATTCTCCTGTCATTTTTCTTCTTTGTTTGAAACTGAACCTTTCCTAGTTTACTTGCATAGACCTGAGGGCTCTTGAAATCTTTATCCTTTTATATCCAAAATCCGGTAGAACACTTTTCTCATGAAACAACAGGTCAATTTCCAAATGTATTTGCGTGTATCTGTTGATGTTTTCCACTTAGTCCATTAATCAGAAATGTTTAGCTGGTCTGGTGATGTTAAGTTGATCTTCTAGTGGAGCTGTATCAGTGTTTTTCTTTATTTCCTGCAGGCCTTTATGCTGGGTTGAGCATATGTCACTAGACAATGAAACTGGACTGGATCCTCCTGGCATAAGGGTTAGGCCTGTATCTGGACTTGTTGCGGCTGATTATTTTGCTCCTGGATACTTTGTTTGGGCAGTCTTGATTGCCAATTTGGCTCGAATTGGTTATGAGGAAAAAAACATGTATATGGCAGCATATGATTGGAGATTATCATTTCAAAACACTGAGGTACATTCCTGTTGCTCAATCTATTTATCTGCTTCTTACCGGTTTCAGTCGTTTATATTGAATCTCTGAAAATCAAATTCATTAGGTCAGAGATCAAACTTTGAGCCGGATAAAAAGTAACATTGAACTCATGGTGGCTACTAGCGGGAACAAAGTAGTTGTTATTCCACATTCTATGGGGGTCTTGTACTTTCTGCATTTTATGAAGTGGGTTGAGGCACCAGCTCCTATGGGCGGTGGAGGAGGATCAGATTGGTGTGCAAAGCATATCAAGGCCGTCATGAATATTGGAGGACCATTTTTTGGCGTTCCAAAAGCAGTTTCAGGTCTTTTTTCAGTCGAAGCAAGAGATATAGCAGTTGCCAGGTTCTCCTATGAACTCACTGTTATATTTCAATCATCTTTCTTTGAAGTGATGTCTTTGCTGAAAGTAGCTTTTTTTGCCAGACATAGACGGTCTCTTTGTTGTCCTGTTTGATGTAAAATAGAGATTTGAGTCGGCTATTCTGAGTTCATTTCTGATTTGTTAGTGTGAATTTTGAATAAGACACTTTTCTGAGGTTCTGTTAATCAAAGAGATGGTACTGTCTAAGGCTTTGAGATTTCTCTCACTTCCTTTCATTTTTCCAGCAAAATGCATCATGCCACAGCAGTATCAAATTGTTTTCCCTCTTTAAATGGCATGAGGATGGCTGCAATGTCAATTGGTTAACTGGACAATTGATACATTGTATGAGAGGGAAATAGTATTTCACCTCTTGAACGGGTTAATTGCACTTAACACCCTCCTTCAAAATGATTCCTTGACCAAGTCGTGTTGTCTATAAACCCTGTCATCACCCTCCTCTGGGTGTCTATTGCCATGAGTTGAGGGTATTGGGTGCTAAATTTAGTGTTCAGAGATTGGTCTTATACTTTTTCTTTTTTGAAATGATTCAAACCATTGCTCTGAAATGAAATTGATTTTGCTAGTATGTCTTACCAAATTAGATTGAGTATCTCATGTTGATATTTGAAGTGTTATCTATGCTGCACTATATGATGCTTTCTCGCTGGGTATTCATGTAGTAGTTTATTATGCCTGAACTACTAAATTAAATCTATACTTGGAACTGTTGAGTTATTATGTCTGGTCCCTTTGAGGGGTTCTTATCATCAAGTGCTCATGTTGTACAGGGCATTAGCACCTGGTGTTTTGGACAAAGATGTATTTAAATTTCAAACACTGCAACATATGATGCGTATGACTCGTACTTGGGATTCAACAATGTCAATGATACCGAAAGGTGGGGACACTATTTGGGGCGGTGTTGATTGGTCACCTGAAGGATTCTTTAACTGCAGCACAAAGAGGTCAAAGAACATTTACATGACTACTTCAGAACGCAGTGCAGTCAGGGATCTGGAAAATAGAGCAGGTGTAAATTACGGGAGGCTTATATCATTCGGTAAAGATGTAGCTAACATACATTCTTCCAAGATTGAGAGAACAGATTTTAGGGTATTGTCTCTTGCATTTTTTTCAGTGACTCTGTTTATTGTGAAGTCCCTCACTTCCTCCTACCCCATCCCAGCATGCTGTCTCCCCTTGCAATTGAGATGTGATATAAAATTGACTGAAGTTTGCCATCTGAAATTACTGTATTAGAAATTTTAGGAACTTCTTCCAATGTCATTCCGGTGCACTACTTTTTCATTGTTGCTTTTTGAACTGTTAAATTGGGTTCCATTTATGTTGACTAATTTTGCATGTGCAGGGTGCTGTTAAAGGCAGAAATCTATCAAATACAAGTAACTGTGATGTGTGGACAGAGTATCACGACATGGGAGTTGGAGGTGTGAAGGCTGTTGCAGATTACAAAGTCTATACAGCTGGCTCAATTTTGGATTTGCTTGATTTTGTGGCCCCCAAGCTGATGAAACGTGGTAGTGCTCATTTTTCATATGGAATTGCTGATAATTTAGATGACCCCAAGTATCAACATTACCGACATTGGTCGAATCCCTTGGAAACAAAGTAAGATGATTCCTCCTTCCCTCCCAGTGCGTGTGTGTGTGTTTTGTGTTTGTTTGTGCGTGCGTGCGTGCGTGTGTGTGAGAGAGAGAGAGAAGGTGCGTTAATAAATGAATCGGGCAACAAATTTACTCTCATGGGGCATTTACTTGCATGTATGGAGTGGGTCAGTGTTAGGTGAAGCTTTTAATTTGTACTTTTGCCTTTTTTCTTTTCTTGTGACTCTTATCAGACTCTAATTTAATACACCACACTGGAAAATTTTTAAAAAGCTTATTTTTATTGACAAGAGCCATGTATAAACTTATTTTATAAATATTTTTAAGACTTTAAATACTACTTTTCCATTTTCAAGTGTGTAAGTTCTTATAAAGAGCAATGGCCTATAGGCCAATGAAAACACTAATCTGGAGGACTCCAGTAAACTGCTTATGCGTTGACATCTGAGTGAACACTGTGGCAACTGTGTTTTTGAAGTTTTGCGCCAATTATATTACTATGCTTAATCCATTAAAAGAGGATGGACCTGTTCAAAAGAAAAAAAAAATCCAGAAATTGTCCCTTCTAAACAGAAAATTATGAGAGTTATGTAGCAAGCTGTACTTTTGAGCAGTCGTTCTAGAAAACTATTTAGGATGCCACTACTTTGATTATCTTCATGATAACTTTTTCTGGATTTTTTTTTTTTAATCAAATTCTGGGAGATTGAGAGAGATTGCTAGTGCTGAATTCTGATGGATGGCCGTCTCTTTGTTTAGACATTGCTGGCAAAATTACCATTGGGAATCAGTTATTTATGGCGTGTGCTTGCTGAGGAAGAAGTAAAAGTCTCATTGCTTAGGCTGCTTTCACTCTACTTTTGCAGATTACCTAATGCTCCGGACATGGAGATATATTCACTCTACGGGGTTGGAATACCCACGGAAAGAGCATATGTCTACAAGTTGACTCCTACTTCAGAGTGCTACATTCCTTTTCAGATAGATACCTCGGCGGATGGTGAAAGTGAGGACTCATGTCTGAAAGACGGTGTATTTTCTGCTGATGGAGATGAAACAGTTCCTGTCTTGAGCGCTGGTTACATGTGTGCAAAAGGTTGGCGAGGCAAAACTCGTTTCAATCCATCTGGCATTAACACATACATAAGAGAATATGATCATGCACCGCCAGCCAATCTCCTCGAGGGTCGAGGTACCCAAAGTGGAGCTCATGTCGATATCATGGGGAACTTTGCACTGATTGAGGATATAATTAGAGTGGCTGCAGGGGCTACTGGAGAGGATTTGGGTGGAGATCAAGTTTACTCGGATATCTTCAAATGGTCTGAGAAGATCCAGCTGCAGCTCTAGATTCACACGGTGAGTTAAGCTTCCTCAGAAGTATGATGATGCTTCACTTGCTCACTAGGATGCAATTTGTATTTGATCGGTTGTTGGGATTTCCTGCTTCCTTTGGTAAATCGTCCTTTCTTTTCTGAAACTTCCATTTATATTGCTAGACTATCTCTTGGCATACAAAGTTATGAACATGCAAGGAGAATTCATTGTAGTTCAATAGTTCCTTCTACAAGGAGCATCTTGTTCTGCTTGCTCGCATATTTAGTTTGTTCTGCAAGAGCAATGCTATTGTATGAAGGAGAAAAACTGTGGCATGCTATCAGTTGGAATATTATTCTACATCATCCATTACTTTTTGGGAGTGTGGATAAGGAAATTGTTGAACTTTATGAGGACATCTTAAAGTTCCTAGTTCAAGCTTTGTTGTGTTCACTCGGTTGTTCTGACAGTTCATGGTTCTTCGAATCTGTTCCTGCAGACAAACCTTTGGGCATCGCTTCTGCACTTCAGGAGGCACTAGGCAGATGGTTTGCGCCGAGAAGTGACTGAGACGTGGTCATGTTGCGCCGGACTATCTGCTTGCCTAGGCCGGCTGAACTGAATTGAGGAATGTACCGGCAAAGAGAAGAACGTGGTATTGAACTCTGAGTCTGTAATGACTTCTTGTCGGGGCTTACATTGGCAGTGCCGTGAAGTATGCGCAATAACTCCATCTAGCCATTCCGGCCCCGCCTGCTGAATTGGCCGCAGTTCCACGAAATTTTGCATATTCGATTAATTTAATTATTGCTTTTCGACCGATGTTGCTAGGCATGAGTGTGATTCTCTCTCTTTCTCTCTCTCATGCTTTTGTCTATAGAATTGGTTGTGAAGATAAACTGGACCTTTCCGGAGGGGGCTGGACTGGTTGTTTTCTAGTCTCTCTCCCTGTCAGCAAATGTGACCGGAGTCTTCCGCTCTCTTATCGTTCCTGTACTGCGAATTACCTCGTCCGTACGAGCTTGAAAATGAATAATTAAGTCCGATCGAGCATCGAGCCCTCGTTTTCGTGTCAGCCGGACATTCTCTACCACGCCCGAAGGGTTGCGATCACGCCGAACATGAACTAAAAACTCCTTCGATCCTCCTTCGATCCGACGCCCGCTCAATAAGCATCATCCTCTTCACCTTTCGTTCGTTTCGATGTCGTTTCGCAACCGTCGCTGAGAAAGCCATCGACAACGTCAACTATCGTCGTGGGAAAGCTTCGTCAGGCCAAAAGAGAGAAGCAAAAGAAAGAGGAAGAAAGAAAGACGGACAATATTTTTTGCAACGAATCTTCCCCAACATCCTAACCCGATTCGAAGTGCTCAACACTTAGCCCACGTCGACAAAACGACAAACTACCTCTTCGTCCCTCGACGTGGACCTCGGTTTACCCGAAATAGCCCTACCTCAGGCGACGTGACTTTTCATAATTTGATAATCACGAGTGTCGCTAGGACGACTTCTTCTTGCCCTTTATTTAATTGCTGTCGTGGGTCTTCGAAGAAAGCTCGTATAATCCGTTTGTCGCTTTCGGTAGACAAAGCCGGTCGGGTTATATATTCGATTTGGATCAGATAGACTCCTACTTTCTAATAAATACATTTTCCAGTAAAATGAAAGATAATATTTTAATTCATCGCTACTTATGAACAAATTTGCGATAATGATTGATAGTACCCGTACGGAAAAATCACTTGTCACACCATTAGAAGTATGAAAAAGCAAAAAGATAAAAAAAAAAAGAAGCTAAACCGAAATTCATTTTCTTTTTGTCATTATCATAATCTTGTGATTGAGGATAGTGCCGTAAGGCGTATCAACTCAACTGTGGACATTTAACCCATCCTCACTCACTCCAAACACGGGAGGCTATTATATTTACATACTCGGTAGTAACCAGAACTGTAGTCCTAACGTGGTGTCTACCTTCACCACCGTGAGATCTCATAATTCTCTGTTTATCTTTATTTTCCCGATAGAGAGGGAATAGGATGACAGCACGGAATCTCCCACCTCAGGACGGTTCTCCCGCTTGCTTCCTCTATGAGCCTTTTAAGGACTTGCTCGGGTCCAACATAATCCTAGGTCTAGGTGGATTATTTCGTAATCTATAAAGTTTTTGACATTTCCTCTAGATTGCTTGAGTTTCTTGCAACCAATATGAGATTTTAGATTGTCGGATGGTTTATACGTGCGAAGTCATATATTAAAACTATATTTTTTCTTTATCACAATAATGATTTTTTGACTTCTTTGCTTGCCCATTCTCACTTTCAGCCCAACTCCAATTTGATCATCCTTAAGTAGCGATTCTACCAGGAGCGGAGGCGTTGTGATCGAGCAATCTCACCTCACTCCGATGAACGACACCGTGTAGCTCATCATTTTCCAGCCATTGGATCGTCTATTTTTATTTGAGAATTATCTACATGTTGGAAATCCATGAAAGCAAAACCACTAATTATACCGCCACCATCTCTCATGTGAAGTGGACTGACGTAGGCTAGAACTATCCAATAATTTTCTCCCTACATGCACCTCACCCATCGCCATGACTATTGGATCCATTGCTTGCCCCATGCCCCGCTTCGTTGTTGCAGGCCTACCTCCATTAGAGCACTACGTTTCGCCAACAACTCAGCAAGCGCCTTTGAGCTCGTATCTAAGATGTTAGCTATAGCACGTTGATTAGGGGTGAACAAAAAGAATCGGCCAGTTCTGGACGATTCCTAAAGGCAATTAGTTTGATTCTTGGTCCCGAAATATTGAAATTAGTGATTTTTGATCCGGTTCCTAATTTGATATGTGAAATTGCCCACTTGGACTGGATCGATTATTTTAATTTTTTCTATATTCCTTACAAATCTACAAAAACTAAACAACCCTAATCCTTCCTTTACAGCACAAAGTCACGAACCCTTAGTCACTCTCTCGCGCACACGACTCGCACTCGGACGATCCCTCTTTCACGGTCCCAATTGGTACAATGAAAAGGAACTTTTGTACTTTACTTCTCAATTATTTGTGACCTTACACTTGGCCCCCTTAAGGAAAAGTGAATTATTGGTTGACCTTCTGTCTGTTGAAGGGTCAAATGCGATTTAATGATAGGATATAATGACAAATCTCCAAAAAAAAAAAAAAAAAAAAAATTCCTCAAGTTTCATTGACCCATTCAATAATCAAATTGAATCGATAACTTCATTTTCAGAGAGTATCGATCTGGTTCCTTATTCTAGAAATTGCAAACCGATCCCTCTAGTTTGATTCCTACTTTTTGACTAGTAACTAAGCCATTCAAAGTAGATCACTCCTAACATTGGTCGAAACTGATGAGGATAACCCACATTGACAACATAATACTGAAGGGGAAGGGCTCTCGAGTTATTTGATCTCACCTAATCCTCACATGGAGCTCTATAGCCCATCACTTGTTAGAACGTGAATCATAACCAGAACCTAAAAATGTATTGTCATAGGATAACATAGCCATGGTACGGGCTTGACACTTTCGACAAGTGAAGACAAGGGAAAGCAATCATAGACATAGTGTCCCCTTGAATACTATAAGCACCACAAACGATAAAAGAAACGTGCACCTTATCCGTTAGTGCTCGAAAATGAATGATTAAAGTCTGATCAAGTACGGGGAGCCCTAATTTCCGGGTTGAATCGGACAAATTCTGGACCCTTGCCAAGGGGTCGCAATCATGCCAAGCATAGACTAAAGTATTCCTTTTGATCCAACATCTTTCTTTAAGCTTTCGCTCGCTAAGCCTTATCTCTTCGCTCTCCTGTATCGGCTTCATTTTCTGATCCGTCCTTCATAAGGAACCCCCCCAAAAAAAAAGAGAGAGAAAATCGAAAATTACCTTTACATCAAAATAAAGAAAAAGGTTCAGCAGGCCGGAAAAGAAAAGAAAAATGGACGATTTATTATCGTATATCGGATTCGATGAATGCCAGGAAGACATCTTACCTTCCATTTAATTTGATTTCGTGGGTTTCAGATGAATTTTTTTTTTTTATTCTGGTCCATCGCTTTCGGCAGACAAAGCATGTTAGGTTCAATTTTTTTTGTCCTTGGGTGCACGTCAGTTTGGATTCGATACCCTTCTAATTTATTTTGCAGAATTAATATTTCCACCAAAATGAAGAACAATATTTTAATCTGTGGAAACTTACGAACGAATTCGCGATGCCAACAGAGAGCACTCGCATGGATTCAGTGGTGGGTTTGTAGAAATCGTTCATTAAACATTAGAAGTAAAACGAAGCAAAAGTGAGAAAACGAAAAGGAAAACGAACCATGTAAATTAAAAGCCAAACTAAAATATTCAAAAAAAAAAATTCATTATTATAATCATAATTCGAGGTATTGTCTAACTATGGGAAAAAGGTATTATATGGTAATCTGCAAAATTTCACGGCATTTCTTTTTTAAAAGCTCAAGTTTATTATCAATTGCTGAAATAATTTTTAAACTTTAGAGTTTATGGGGATATTCGAGCATGATCCATTTTTACCATGATCTTCCACGGTTTTTAAATCTTCGTGCTGTGACTTTGATTCTTCCGGCAAATATTTAAATGTCTTGTTCGTGTGAACTCATTTATTGATTTTTATTTTTTTCCTAGCATTAGCTGAGTTAAATTACTCTTCTTCTTCCTTTTTTTCTGGGGGGTTTCGATTTAAATTTACTTTGAGGGGTGTCGTCATTTAAGAGATCTTTTTATATATTTATGTATTTTTTTACTTCCTTGGTTGCTGGTTCCGCTTCAACATGGATCTTGTCATCATTAAATTAGGAGATTCTACCGGGGGCGGAGGCATCGGATCCGGGTTAATCCCCCCTCGCTCCCATGGACGACACGTGTTGCTTATTATTTTCAAAATTTCCCTCCCAATACTGCGAGAGCAAAATCACAATTTCACTGCTTTCTTAATCATGTGGAGTGGGTTAATGGAGATCGGAACTGTCTGATAATTTCTCCTTTACGAGCCCCTCACCCATTACAACCATTGCTAGACCCGTTGCTTATCCTGTATACTACTCTGTTGGCATAATTGCGGGACCACGATGTCATTGGCAACCCAGTCTCCCCTCCAAATGAGGGCGACATATAGTAAGTCTCGTCGCACCCTGGGGCCGCCTCGGCCCCAACATCTCTCTCATTGCAATTATGCTACGAAAACCCTAGGCGACTAGTCGCCTAGGGTTGGTGCTAGTCACCAACCTCCAAAATTTAATTGGGGCTACTGTCAACTCTACTGACCTCGAATCTATCTAAATATGAGGTCAGCTCGAACCCACCCTATTTCCCGTATCTGGGGCTCACTTGAGCTCAAACATGAGATCTTACTTGAGCTTGGGCTCGATGATGGTGAGGATGAGCCGCAACAAGGTGAGTGGAGATCGGAGGCGAGGGACCATCAGCCTAAAAGTGAAGGTGTTAGAAGTAGAGATTTTGTAGCAAGGGGTGGTGGAAAAATAACAGTCACAACGGCAATTGACGGCGGAGGTGACAATGACCGGCTACAATGGTAGTTCAAGCAGTCCTCTTGTGAAGGTTGAGCATAGTATTTGTCAGGGGTAACAGTGATAGCATGGCAGCAAGAATAATCCATAGACAAGGAGAGAGAACTCTTTTACTTCCCTTGCATTTTAAAAAAGAAAGAAGAAAACTAAGAGCTTATATGGATTAACTTTTCTTCTTTTATTTTTTTACTTAATCTAAATCTTGCGGCTCATTCGCTTTCATTTTTTCCTTAAAATCCGACACTCCTGAAATTTTCAAAATACTCGAATGTTAATACATAGATTTCACATATAATTTTTCCACAATGTCTTAGAGGAAAAAAAGAAAAAGGCTACTTTTTGCTTTTATTTAAATCCTAACAAACAGGTCCTAAAAGATAAAAAGAAAGAAAAAAGACAAAAGAGTGATAATTACAAACAAAACACATCACAAATAATTCTAATTATATAACACCGTACGGATTAAAAGTAAAAAAATCAAGAAAAGAAGTTGTCTACAACCACAACCAAATATCTGGATTGTTGCGTTGTCCGAATTTTGTGAGAGCCACGACCCAAGTAGAAATCCCAAATCAATGCCGAGCATTTCCCAGGTTGTCTCAATCAAAAAACATAAAAAAAAAAAAAAAATGAAAAAAAAAGTGTTTCAGGTGGCAATGTTTTTATTGAATTGCCATTTCCATCGCCCAGTCCCAGCCCACGCTTGGCAGCTCCACGCGCGTTGGAAAAAAGAAAGTACACACACATATATATGGGTTAATATCCTAAAAACCCCAAATTAGTACATATGACAAATTTAGCAAAACTATTTTTTTGATCACGAAAAATCACAAACTAATATACTTGTGAAAAATTTACCAAAACTAACCATAAAAAAATCCTAGATTGGTATCTTTGTGACAATTTACCTCTAACTAATTTAATCGATGCATTTGTGACAAATATATCCTCCGTTAAATTGGATTAATACTATAAAAAATTACAAAAATTATATAACCATGACAAATGAAGAGTAAAATCTCAAATCGATATTCTAATCAATTGTCACATGTCATTTAACTAAATAATTTGACAGTAAAATTTAACGGAAACTAACAGATGATAAATTTATTATATGTATACTAGTTTGGGGATTTTGGTGGTCAAAAAATTAGTTTTGGGTAAATTTGTCATATGTGTACCAATTTGAAGTTTTTCGAGGCATTAACCTTATAGATATATTAACCATATACAGATAAATAGATTATTCATTTTTTACCAAGAGGAATGCCACCGTTAAAAAAATGGGTTAACTTGGATGCTTAACACAAGACCATCTAATTTTATTCACTTTTTTTTTGTATAAATGTCAAAAATATATATTAATATCACTTTTAGGCTCCGTTTGTTTTTCGCAAAAAATAAAGAACCTAATAATTTTTTTCCTAAAAATGAATATTTTTATCACTTATAATTAGAAATGAACGAAAAATATCGTCATCATTCATAAAAATAATTACTTGTATCGCTTGTAATATTAATATCTTTGCACATGCATAGATATAATTTAATAATCGTGGTCACATGGCTAGATATTCCTATTCCATATTCACACGATATTTTAACTAGCATATTCAATGAAACTAGACCAGTTTTTCGTTTCATCTAGACGGAGATTGAATGCAAAACTAATGGGGAGATGTATATCCTTGAAAAACAATTATTACCAAAAAGAAAAAGGAACAATTATTTTGCATGGCTAGTGTTTTCTAGAAATAATTTATTTCAATCGATGATAGATTTTTATTTGATATTTCTCTCGAATATGAGAACCGTTAGATATTTTCTTGTTGAAAGTGATTTGAATGAGGTGAGTTGGGATGGGCCTTCGTGAGTGAGTAGATTGAGGTTAAAAAAGGCTTGTCGAACTAATTATTAGTTTTTAATTATTTTATATGTAGAAAATTGAAGAAAATTATTAAATTTTTAAAAATTTATTGTATTTATTGTATTTATGTCAATTCAGTTGTAATATTTTAATTATTCCAATTGAATCATAAACTTTTTAACGGTTTGATAGTTGTATCATTCCGATCAGTTTTTACCAAAAACCGTTGATGTGGACATTGATCCTAGCAGCACGATCGGCATTGATGTGAACATATTTTATAATTTTTTTCTTCGGCTAGCCCTTGCCTTTGATGGTCAAGGGTTTGGCTAGTTGCTAGCTTTGAAAGAAAAGAAAATATAAGGAAAGGGAGGAAAAAAAGAAGAAAATCAATTTTAAAAATTATTTATTTTGGTTGTGCCATTGGACAATCGATATCCATTTCAACAACTTTTGGCTAAAATTATAAACGTGAAAATATTTTATGATTCAATCAGCACAATTAAAATGTATTGAGACTGTATTAATACAATGACAATAAGTTGATGATTTTTTTTGGGTATATTCCCTAAGAAATCGGACATTCTCTTTCTTCAGGGCACCGGAAAAGAAGGAAAAAAAAAGTGTATTAAAAATTCTAAAATTTTGTCGCGAAAGTATATTAAAATTTCTCCTAAAATTTCTGATGAAAGTATAATTCAGGTATGATCAAGTTCTACTTTCAGTGCACTTATCCAACTAAAAACAAAAAGGACCCGACGCGCGTGGAGTCTACAGCTCGGGAGAGGGGCGCGTGGGGGGGAGGAGTTGCGACAGTGAAGGGCGGCTGGGGGAGGGAAGAGAGGGGAGAGAGCGACGGGAACGAAGGAGGGACGAGGGGGTCGAGGCGTGTGTGGGTGCGTGGGGCCATTCGGAAAGAGACGTCAGAGTTTTTATTCACAGAAACAAGCAAAGGTGGACAGAGAGAGAAGGCGAGTGGCGGTGGGTGGTGTGCGTCTTTATTGTATTCCCCCCTCCTTCCTAAGTCCTCCTCCTTATGTCAAATTTAATGGGTTCTCCTCTCTCTCTCTCTCTCTCTCTCTCCATCTCATCTGTTTCTTTCTTTTATTATTATTTTTTCTTTTAATTTGTGGGTGTTACTAGTCCCAGCACAAGCAAGAAAACAATGAGATAGAGTCTAGAGAGAGAGAGAGAGGGGGGGGAGGGGAGAGGGGTGGCTTAGGCTTACTATAGAGAGGGATAGGAGAGAGAGACAGGAGAGAGAGGGACAGGAGAGACTTTGTTGTTGTTGCTGTTGTTGCTGTTGTTGTGGTGGAGTGTGGAAGAAGGAGGAAGGAAGGGAGGGGGAGGTCTCAAGAGGGGAGACATGTTCAGCTTGATCCCAACAGTTCTATTCTTTGCTTCTTCCCTCCTGACCAGATCCTTCACCAGGTCTCTCCCTCTCTCTCTCTCTCTCCCTCTCTCTTCCTCTCTCTCTCTGTGTTTCTTGCTTATTCTTGCTTATCTCTCCAGCTTTTCTGTTGCTTGTGGTGGCTATTTTCCTTTCCAAATTCTCTCCTTTTCGTTTTCCTTCTTGGAGATATTCTTCCTCCCTGTGATGCTTTTCCTTCCTCTTCCCGGGAGATTGTTTTACTTCTTTATTTTGTGCTGGGTGGCATAGAATAGGATAGAATCTAGTTGGGTCGGTCTTATCTTGCTGATGCATGTTGGGTTCCAAATTGTTTGCTTTAACTTATCGTTGCTCCTTCCTTTTATTGGGGTACGCATGAGTAGGTCCCCGTGGGGAAAAATTCTTTCCCAGCTTCTTGTTTTGGAGCATGGGGTCGTTTCTGTTTTCTTGCTTTCACTCTTTCGGCCGTGAGTTTCTTTGCTCTTTCATGTATGTAGTACATCTTCTCCGGTGCAGTTTCATCGCGTTTGTTCTCTTGGTCTAAACGATGGTCCTTCCATGTTGCTGAAATTTCCCCCCTTTTTTTTTTCTGGAACGCAAGTAGGAAGAATTTCCGCTGAATTTGTCGAGGCCCCCATATGACCTTCTTTGATTCTTCTTTGAACGAGTCGTGGCCAAGGTGGGGTAGTTGAGAAATGTTTATTAAAGGGTCCCTTTGGCCCTAGTGTTTTGGCTGATTCATTGGCCAGTTAAAGTTCAAACCTGAGACACCCACCACGCTCTCAGGCCATCTGTTCCTTTTTTGTTTCTCGTTTCGATCCGTTGCATGTTGTCCACTTGTACAAAGGCAATCCACCTGTCTCATGTATTGACTGGAGGGTATAACGTTTGCGCTCTTTTGAGTTTTTCTGGAGTTAGGGTTCTTTTTTTTCCCCCCTAAAAGAAATTTGTTTTCTTTTTTCCTTCCTTTTGTCACGTGAATCCGGTGAATTGCATTTCTGGACCAGGACATTAGAGCTGCTCCTTCCTGTGAATCCCATTGGTTGGGTCGATCATGGGTCTGGATTTGACATTAGAAATGAATTTAGCCGTGTCGGATTCCAGGTTGTGGGGCATTCTTGGAACGCTCGTGCATGCTTAACATTTGACTGCCGATACAAGCAATCTCTGTGGTGGTTGGATATGCTAGCTTTTGTGTCCATGCCTCCTCTTTCTTATCTTTTCGTTTTTCGTGCAAGGGGTTTTTGATTGAGAGTTGGCTTATCTTCTTCTTTTCAAGACTCAAATAGCCTCGGGTTTTGTGTTTAGGGAAATCTAAGATACATTTCTATAAACTGCCGGGTGCAGTCAAAGTTGCTGGCTAAATTAATTTGCTCTCAGTATTCTAAAATTTGGTTTGCAAAGTCTCTGGCTTTCTAGGCAAACCTTTGATGTTGCCGCGTAGAAAATATAGGTTTTAGTATTAGCTATCGACCTTTCTCAAATTTGTTATGTGAAAACTACACACACACACACATATATATAAGTTATTACGGTTTGGAATGATTAATGGTTGGCATTCATCAAATTTTTGGATTCGTCTCATAGAATGGGAATGGGACTCCGGCTGCCCTTTAAGGGCAAGTATCTTACTGAATTTGTCCATATTACTGGTGGGGAGGTTGATGGCGAACAAATTTTGCACACTTTGTAGTGTAGAAGATATCAGTGTTGCATTTCCTTATAAACTTAGTCATAAAGGTTACGGAGGTTTGTATGGCTATCGCATTTTCATGAAAAGAGATCTATCATGGATTGCGTAACCGTTTAGAAGAGGCCACTTGTAGGAGACATTGGTGTTTTCTTGCTGTCAAAGACGTTGGTGCATTCTCTCCATAATGGAGTTTATCTTACAAATATTTCTTGTTTCTGTAGACTTTTAATTAATGGTAGACCTTTGGTATTGATAAAAGTGCATGTTAGGATTTTAATTGTTAAAATATGCCTTCCAACTACCAGTTTAAGCATATGAGCGGACAGTTGTCTCGCGAGTTTTTACATGTTATTGGACAGGAGGTCTGGTGATCAACTCTCTCTAGGCCCTTATTTGCCTCTACATTTGTAGTTATTTCTATGCTTCATTCTTAGGCAAAGTCAAGGTTGCATTTCCTAGACACACAAACATGTCTTGATGTGATAAACAACTTGAACTATTAGATTTATTGGTAGTGGTTTAGCAAAATTCTGTAGTATATGTAGGAAATGAAGGTCAGTTAATTATCTCTGTGATCTCTCTCTCTCTCTCTCTCACACGTGCGCGCGCATGAGAATTGCATGCATGCATATGGCTTCTATCTGTTTGAAATAGTCTCAAAGGAAAATTAAAAAGTTAATTATATGGGTGCCTTCAACAAGATATAGGTGATATGACAAAAGGAAAAAAAAAACAAAGAAGGAAACGAGATATGGGCAAACAGCCTCATCTAATTGTGAACTTTGCAATCTGCTTAGAAAGCACAACTTTGCAAATCAGCTATGCATGAAGAACTTTAACATGTCGATTCAGTAGCCTAAAACTTTAGACTGTTTGTGATTGCATGTTCTTGTTCTTTGGTGCGTCTAGATGGTAATAAGCCTGGCTGCTTAGATGAAAGTGTTTGATTTCTTCAGATGCTTCTAATCCAGTCTTCTTTACTTGAGTCTTTTGTGTGTCGCAATATTCAGACACACTGACACACATTAACTTCTTCATTTTGACAGGTATTAGATGTGTTTATTTTTTCTCGAAGTGCAGATTTTATAAGTATCAGGCATTAAACTTTTTAACCCACTTTCTTTATTCTATTCCAGATCCCAAAAGAATCAAAAAGTTATTTATTACAGCACACATCTAAACACAGAGCAGGATTTATTCAGAATTGACTTTTATCAATATTCGTGGCCTCATTAAATTTGTTTAGGTTTGGCTTATTGGACGTAATTTTTTGTGGCCTATATAATAGGAAGAGAATTTATGCTTTAATTACTATTCGTTTTGGTTTGCACGTTACTTCGAGATTGATATTCACCTCCATCGGTAAGTTGTTATCAAGTGAGTCAGATAATGACCCTGCAAACGGTCCCTCCGGCTTCAACTTACAATTCAAGCCATCCTTGATTCTGGTGCTACTGATGTCACAAATAAATCCCTTTATTCGCTCATAGCACCCCTTTTAGTTTAACTATTGATGTAACCATCTTCCATTTTGTTTGTTTGTTGCTCCTGCTTTATCTGGGAGAGAAAAAAAGTTACTTTATATGTTCAACTCATTAAAGTTCATTTTTCTTCTGTGAGCAGCTGATATCTGAATGAGCTGAGGAGAGTTCATTTCTTGTTCACTGTCTACTTGAATTTGGATCACTTTGTAAATTGCTGGAATTAGATGCCTATAAGAATCCAGAACTTGCCAAAGAAAAATTTCGATCAAGGTTCGAGCCTTTCGATGCCTCATGTCGGGGTGACTTACCCACCATGGTGGAGCCTGAATGAACAGCAACTTCCGCAATCTTTACCCAAAAATAGTGGCTTGAAAGCGGAATCTCCACCCATGCTCCATCATCAAGCAAAGCATTTAGGTCTTCAACTACAAGAACAGGAATCGTCTTCAACTCAATCGGCTGGCAATTCTTGCCATGAAGTGAGCGTCGTGGGTGGGGCCAACTCTCAAGATCAAAGCATTTCATCTGAATCTGGTACTTTACTCTCTTATTTTTTCCCCACTTTTCTGCTATTCTTTCTAGTTTTTATGGAGGACACTGCGGGAGGGTGTAGGATGGAGTAATGTAGATATATGTGTGTCCATATGCTGCAATTGATAGATTTGGATTTGGTTCATTTTTTAGGGCATTGGCATGTTATGATACTTTGGGACTATGTCTCTATGACTTTAGAACTGACCTGAGAATCTAGTTCTGGTCCTCATTAGTCGTAACAGTTTCTTTCTTGACTTAAGTTCTGTAATTCACTGCTCGATTGTGCGACTCTGATTGGTTTAACTTTAAACGGGTTGATTATTCTTTGATTTAGGTCAAGATGAAAGTTGTGGCAGGAGCTTTGAGGGCCAGACAAAGCCAATTTTCATGTTCAACAATCCGGAGATTGTCTTCAATTCTTCACTAGCTGATCAAAATCAACCTCTGGTATGCTGAGCCATTATTTTGGTTAATCCGTGTTTGGTAGATTGTTCTTCTAATGTTTGTTTCATTGTCCAGATTCGTGTTCCATATCCACCAGTCGATCCTTATTACGGTGGGCTTCTGACTGCATACAGACCACAGGCTATTGTAAGTGATACACATAATGAAAAAGTTCACGTTTTCTTTAATTTTTTGTTTTTTCCAGTTAAACAGAATGCACTTCATTTGCTGAAAAGACATGATTTCTTTACATTGTGAGTAAATTCCACCTATGTGATTGAGTCATTGAACTTTAATTTTAATTACCTAATGCACATGCACTAAACTTCCATTTCTTGGCAATTGATTCATTTCGATGGGAATCCACCCAATTTTTATCCGCATGATGCGGATGTGGCAGAACATGGCCAATCTTTTGACCACCATGTGATAGCCATGTGGGCACCACATGGGAGTCTCGCCAAGAAAGTGGCGAGATGTTGGTCGAAGTGAAAGAAATTTGAAGGTCTGGTGCATCAGTTTAATGAAGTCAAAGTTCATTACTTGATTGCAAAAGCCGATAAAGTGAAATTTACCCATGACCTCTTGTAGGGTGCCCATTTTTTTAATGTTCTCTAGATGTTCCCTCCCCCAGTTTAAACCTCTTTGGAAACTGTTAAGACTAATGTTATTTGGGATCTCAGATTCAATCCCAGGTAGGATCTCAAATGTTCGGGATGGCACCTGGACGTGTTCCATTGCCACTTAACCTTGCAGACGATGGACCAATCTACGTCAATGCAAAACAATATCACGGAATTCTTCGGAGGAGGCAGTCACGTGCGAAGATGGAGGCTCAAAACAAACTAGTCAAAGCTCGAAAGGTGTGTGTTCACGTTCTTTGATGAGTTGATCTTAGAACTCCATCTGGTGTCATGAGTCCAGATCATGATCCTGTGCGGAACCATTTATAATTTGTTTTGAGCTGTGGCCGACAATTACTTAAATGAGTATGCATAACTGGTCACTTCTGCATGCGTATTGACTTTACCCGGAATAATATGACACCACTAATAGCACGAAATAGTGAAGTGTAGGGAGAAAAAAACTTAAATATGAAATTTAAAGAGAACTTGCATATGTTGCATTTCCTAGAATTCCTCCTCCTTAGAAGATATAGTGTGAAATGATCCCGCAGGATGTAGCGGTACCTAGTTATCAACCAATTTAGTCTATTTGTAATCTCGTGTCTTTTCACACTGGCAAAGGGGGTGCTAGTTGGGCATCCTCCCGCTCCCTCTTGTGGGCTTGTCTTGCCCATTCCAAACATGAAGGAATTTGACTTTGTAACCCTAGAATGTTAGATAATCTGATTGTTTCTTTGTTTCTGTAAAATCAATTAGCAGAAATAATCAAACGCTTTCTTTTGTTGTAAGTATTCAACACGAATGTATAATAAATTCTTTTGTTATCAAACTGAGGAAGCATTTGTTTGATAATATACTTTCTCTCTGCTGAATAATACAAAGCTTATAAGTTGTGCGTGTACATGGCACTGAGAGAATAGGTTCTTAGATATGAGCTAATCTAATAATCGAACAAGTAGGCTCTACATCACTTTTTAAACTTGAAAAACAATTCGTTTATTCTTAGTTCTAGCAAATTAAGACATGTTGGATTAGATGTCTGGCAATCTGATGTTGACTCCAAGTTATGCTGACATAACAATGAATGAAGTCTCACAGATCGCCAGTCCTGTCAATCACAGTGGTTGCTAAGTTTGTTGTGATTAAATGGCGATGATATTTTTTTGTTTTAACTTTTTGACCTGATCAAATGCAGCCTTATCTTCATGAGTCGAGACATCTTCATGCCCTAAATAGGGTCAGAGGATCAGGCGGCCGCTTCCTCAGCACGAAACAGCGTCAGCAGCTCGACCCTGCTTCAAGCAGTCACAGCCCATTTGCAACTGGACCCAGAGATCGAAATAAAGATGCTTATGAACCAGAAACTCACCAAGTGGGAGCCAGTGAGCGGCAGTTCACTTCAACCATGGCCGGCGCGGACTTCTATCCGGATAGCAGGTTCTCTGGAATCTCCACCCACATGGGAGGAGCAATGCAGTGCAACAAGGGGCTCATGCGCGGCAGTGCAGCCCAGCACTGCTCTTCATCCGTCCGGTGAGCAAGTGGTGCAAAGTTCTAAACCACCACGTCACCTGGACGGGGCAAATCATCCTTGGCTTTGTTAGGTTCAACTCCCAACTGTTTCATACTTTGGTCGCGATATGACACCATGTTGTCTGATACTATTTTACTGATGTTGATTGGGAAATTCAAGTTAGATAATGTGGGTAGATTTGTGGATGTGTCCATGAAGCCTTCCCGGCCGTCCCGGTCCGTCGCCGGGCATGTTGTTTAATCGTTCACTGCATGCATGTCTCTCTCTGTTTTGCTTGAGAAATTGCCGTACACGTACTCTGCACGTTAGAGTCGAGCTTTACTTGGTAAATTTCTCTTTTGGGAATGAAATGGATGTTAGGGGAGTGAAAAATGGATGGATTGGAACTTGCTATTGAGCTCGTTGAATGCCTCGGTCTGCGTCCAATTTGAGAAGTGATCTTTGTGGCCGGCCAAGGAGGATTTCTTGTATGACGAAAAAAAAACTAGCATTTCTTGGGCATTGTGTTCTTTGAAAAATTAGGGTTTCTTTCTCTTTCCCTTTGATTGGGCGGAGATGGACTGGAATCTTTTTTTAGAAAAAAAGAAAATGGTAGAAATGATTCATGAATTTGGACCTGATGTATAATATCGTCTTTAAATTTTTATTTTTAATTTACTTAATGTGATTTCTAAATTTCAGCTTATTGTGTGATATTATTATGAGCTTTTATTATTTTCAATGTGGTGTCGGGATTTTTTGTCCACCTCTAGTTATCGTATTGTATCAAATGTTTAGGATAATTGTCCAAAAAAATCTTGTAAAAAATCTTGTACAGTTAATTTAATCATAAATTTTATAATTGTGTCAATTAGTCTTATATCTTTTGACAATATGCTAATTTAGTTTTAAGCCCTTTGAAAATATGTCAATTCAACTGTAAACCTATTATTTAATTAAAGCCATAATGATTATATTGACAATCAATAAAAGGTTTAAGAGTAAATTGACATAATTAAAAAAAAATTGTGACTTTTTAAATAATTTTTCAATAATGTATCCGTCCTTAAATTAATGGAAATATAATATTGAATATTTTCATATATTATATGGAATAAATTAAATACTTATCAAAACTTTAGAAATTATATTAACAAATTAAAAATTCATACATGACATATCATTTGTGTTTGTGTCCCAATAAATAAATAAATAAGAAAGAAAATTATGTGAATTTATACTTTCATTTGTTTTTTTTTTTAAAGTGAATGATTTAGAAAAAATTTCTAAAAAATAATGACTAGTATTGCTTGAACTAGTTAATCGCCAAAAAAATGTTTCATTATCAATAATAATTTATATTAAAATATTTTCGTGAATAATGGAAACATTTTTGGTTTATTTGTATTCGTAAGTGAGATAAGTGAGGTCTTTAAAAATTTCAAATCGTTCGTAAGGCAGAATGTGATTCACTTTGGGTATTAAAAATGAAACTAATAAAAATTCAAAATCATGACGGAATGATAGAGGGAGAGGAGGGCGCGGAATCTTATCTTTACAAAAAATTAAAAGGGGAGAATAAAAGGGTTATATCGACCTAACTTTAGATAATTATTAAAAAAATCGAAACTTTAGTTAAAGGGTGCACGTCGGACTCTAATTTACCAATAAAGACGTGTCAGCGGGCCCTTGGCTACAAAAAGAGATTTCATCCTGAAGTTCCGGAACATCTCCCGTCTGTAAAGTTGCAATTGAAAGCTTTATGTTAAAGAAGATAAAATTAAATTTAGTAAGGTGTGAACTTATTTTATTTTGAAACGAGCTTTTTCATCGTAAAAGAAAGAGTGAGAACCATTTATTCTTGCTTGTGATTATCACCTCGTGCTAGTATATTCTCAATCTCTATAAATCTTGATTACCTCATATATGATAAAAGGCATTTATTACCAAAAAAAAAAAAATGGGCTCATTTAGTGGATAATCAGGTGTTTTGCTAGCGTTTCAAATCAAGTATATTGGTAATTTGAAGGTATTTTTCTTCCCCTTCTTATTCACCCTTGATAGGCACCATAGATTCAGTCATTATTGCCGAGGGCCATCGATGTGATTGGATCTAATAAATATTGAAATAATTTGGTGGCGGTGTCTTCATTGTTTTTAATGTATTGTGCAAAATGTCACTTTTGCACATTCAATGCTTTGAACTTTAATGAAGGGAGACTTTTCTTGTTCAAATTAAAGTACGAGAGTTTTTCCAAAGAAATATAAGAATTTAGAGAAAAATATTTCGCCAATATGTAATTAAATTGACCGAATGAGAACGAGAAATATTTTCTAAGATAAAAATCAAGCGACATTTTTATGATTATTCCTTCCTTCCTTCCTTGGTCTGCCGTCTCTGCTTCGACTATGGTGGGCCTGATACACTGAGGAACTCGGCCCAGTCCAAAACCCATCTGATTCTTCGCATATTCAGCCGAAAAAAATGAAAAAGGAGAGAGAGAGAGAGATAGTTAGGAATCGAATTATCCTAACTAATGACAGATTACTGATTTTGGCTTAATACTCTAAAAAATCCAAATTTTAGGTCTAATTTCAATTTTGTCCTCAACTTCTTTTCCCTAAAAAAATCACAAAATTTCACTATACCCGCTAATATGCCCCCCCGGTTCAAAAACCACTACTCATTTTCTTCAAAAGTTTTGAATACCAAGGTGGATTCGTTGTTGGAACCCGTGTCTTCACCAATACTCTCATCTTCGTATGAAACAATAATAATTTTGAAAATGGTAATGACAATTTTTGGATGCAGAGTAGAATGAAAAAAAGTTAATGAGTCTTTTTTAGAAAAAAAAAATTGGGATTGGACTTAAAGTTTATATGGTTTTTAGGGTTTGGGCTCCTGATATTTTTTTTTTACCCAATACCCAAAAAAAAACCTCCAACTTAAGCTCCAATCCTTATTCCAACATAAACTCTCTTTTTCTCATAAAAAACCATTAATTTTAGATCTAGTCTTAATTTTACTCTAAATTTATTTTGTCCCATAAAAAAAAACTGAAATTTCAAATTCAGTCCCAATTATACCCTAATTTTTTTGTCTTAAAAAAATCACCATTAGGTCCAATTTCAATTTTGACCTAAATTTTATTTTGTCTCATAAAAAGTCATTAACTTTTACTAAAGTACTACATTTGCCCCCAATAATCCTTTGTTCAAAATCATCCTTAATGATCCTATGTGGTATTTTCACATCATTGCTTTAGTTTTTTCCCCATATTTTAAATCCAAGAAGATGTTTTTTGAAGATGAATTTCCACTCGGCCCAAATAATGTCTTCTTGTATTCAAAATTCGGTAAAAGCTAGAGCAATTTGGTTGGTTTTCTTTAATTGCCGTTAATCTTAAGAGTGTCTTTCTTCCATCTCGGGGATTTCAAATTTGCACTCGATCTTCAATCTTATGTGCTCGAGAGTGTTCCATCTCCCTTGGTCAGAAAGCTAATGCTCGGGACACTTAACTCTGGGTTAAGAGTTTTCCATCCCTCAATTGTTAACGAAGAAATTTGGAGAAAAGGTTAAAGCGGCATATTTGCGATCAAGTAAAAATTAGTGATAGATAGAAAAAAATTAGGTAAGAATTGTGACATAACTTAAAGTTTGGAGTTTTTACTGGACAAAAAATATGATTATGATAAAATCGAGACCGGACCTAAAATTAATTGAAGGTTTTCTTTAAGACAAGAAAAAAAAAGTAAAAGTAAAGGTTAATATTCGGACCAGATCTAAAGTTGGTCTCTTTTTTGAGGGTACGAGGCGGAATTTTCTTCGTAAGTAGTTTTTATATATTTATTTATTTATTTATTATTAACTCGAGTTCGTCGTTGCAGTCGTCAACCACCTCTCGCCAGTCATCACCTGGAAACTCCAAAAGGTCTCGAGCTTGAGTCGTCTCCGCCTCCGTCTTCCGCCCGCCCCCGGCATTGCTCCGCCACCGCACGCGCCGCCGTCAGATCGCGCGCCCGCGGCGGCGCTCCCTGCTCTCTCCGTGCGCGAGAGAGGAAGAAGGCTCGCTCGGAAATGGTGTCCTACGTGAACGCGCTGCTGTACGGGATGGGGGGCATCGCGGTGGCGGGCATGGCGCTGCTGGTGGCCTTCCAGGAGCGGCTGGTGTACGTGCCCGTGGTGCCGGGCCTCACCAAGTCCTACCCCTTCACCCCGTCCCGCTTCCGCCTCCCCTACGAGGACGTCTGGCTCAGATCCTCCGACGGCGTCCGCCTCCACGCCTGGTTCATCAAGCTCTTCCCCGATTGCCGCGGTCAGTAGTCGCTCTTGCCGCCCCGATTGCTCGTCCTTTTCCCCCCGATCCTTCCCCTCCTCGAATCCCGCGTCGTCTGGGGCTCAATTCGATGCGATTCGCGCTCGAATGGCGTGCCGTAGGGTTTGGGTAGTCGTCGGATGTATGGATCGAGTCATGCGAAATTGGACCTTCCCGTTAACTCGTGCTGGAGTTCTGTGTTGAGCGGTCGGTTTAACTGGATCTGGTTTCTTCGTCGCCGGATTACTTAATTAGTGCTTTGGTGCATTCTAGCGATTGCTATTACGAGCTTCTTATTGAAGCTTTTTGAAGCTTCAAGGCTTGGTAGGAAATTCTGATTCGATGCCTTGAGGATTCTTGTTCGTTATGGGAAACTAACGGAATTGGGCTCGCAATCAACTATTTGATTGAACAGGCGATGGACACGTTATGATTTGAGATAAATTATTGCGCTATCTTTGCTGAAAGTACTGAATTGTCAGTAAACAGAAACAAGCGACTGCCTTGTTTGTGTGTTTTGCAGGAGTAATCATCTCTCCATTGGATTGGCGTGCTTTTACAGTTTTTTTTTTTTTTTTTGCCCCCACTGTGTTGCTACCGCAACCTCTTTCATAATCCAGGTTTTGACATACTTACCTCTTGTGCGTTGTTGTCTGTTTTGCAGGTCCGACTGTTCTGTTTTTCCAAGAGAATGCTGGAAGTATCCTTATTGTCTGTGTCTACACTCAATCATTACTATTTTGTGCTTGTTAGTTGGCCCGACACATGAATCATCCAGCTCTTGGTCATGCTTTCCTATGATCCAGCTTGGTTCTATTGCTAGTTAGTATCCTTAACATTTACATCAACAGATATTGCTCATCGTCTTGAAATGGTTCGCATAATGTTGCAGAAGTTGCAGTGCAATGTGTTTATGCTTTCGTATCGAGGGTATCTGTCTCTTTTTTATTAAACAAGTTCAAGTTACATTTGGATTTGAAACATCTGGTGGCTCTCATATCTTTTCTTCCATTTGATCGAGTATGTCCCGGTGCCTTGCAGATATGGAGTGAGTGATGGCTATCCTTCTCAGCATGGCATCACACTAGATGCTCAGGTGTCGTAATCTATTAATTTGTTTACTTATTAGATTTTTGTAAATATTCGATTGTCATTATTCAATTTGTTTGGTTAGGCTGCATTGGATCATCTTCATGCAAGGACTGACATTGATACCTCCAGGATAGTTGTATTTGGAAGGTCACTTGGAGGAGCAGTTGGATCAGTGCTTACTAAAAACAATCCTGATAAGGTATAGGTTTTTCTTTCTCTTCTCATTCTTCTAATTTTTTTTTTCTTGTTTTTTCCTTTTTGAGGCTGGCTATAAGAAAATTTAGATTGTAGACCTTTTTTCCTCTGAATTGTGTACATTGTCAGCATTTATATATTATTCTCTTAGAGTTTCATGGCTTTGGAAACACTTCTAATGTTGCTTTGGCCTCTAAACTAATTTGTGGAAGCCCAATCCTTGAAATTCTGATGCTCCTTGGATGAGCTGTGAATAGGGGTATTATCGAGCCAATACAGTTTCAAGCTTGAACTTGAGCTACTCATATACTTAGTGCTCGCAACTCATCTTGAGCTTATCGACTATCAATTGTTTGTGATTGAACTTGGCTAGAATGGGCACACAAGATAGTCCATCCTCAGCCTGACTCAACTTTTATCAGTATAGTTTCAAACTCAGGATCATCAATAACAACCACAAGGATTCCCAGCCTTGAAAATATAAACAACTCGTTTCACAAAGCTATGCTACAATGAAAAGATGCCTTCATGAAGAGTTTGCTTCTGAACAAGTTTGGGTAAACAAACTTGGATAAGATCCCAGAAATAAAAATGAAGCCCACATATTGACTTTTTGGGAAAATCGCTTGTGTTAACCTTCTTATAGATTGATAAAGTGAGAGTGATAGCCAAGCTGAAAATGCCACTTCAGATGTCTTTGAATGGCGGAGAGAAGGTGATAGGGTCTAGGGTTTCAACTTTCTTTTGGGAGGGCAAAGGGTATAGTAAGTTCAAATTACTATGGACTTATAAAATGGTAAATAAGATTAAGAATGAAGCCCACATATTGACTTTTTGGGAAAATCGCTTGTGTTAACCTTCTTATAGATTGATAAAGTGAGAGTGATAGCCAAGCTGAAAATGCCACTTCAGCTGTCTTTGAATGATGGAGAGAAGGTGATGGGGTCTAGGGTTTCAACTTTCTTTTGGGAGGGCAAAGGGTATAGTAAGTTCAAATTACTATGAGGTATAAAATGGTAAATAGGATTGGTCTGGTGAGCTACTTGAGTCAAGCTACTTGAGTCAAGTATCATTAAACTTGAACTTGGCTCGACAAGTTACTTGAGTTACTCAACTTGACTCACACTTGGGAAGAGTTGAGTTGAGCACAAGTGGACAGCAACTTGTGCCCAAGCAGCTTATGTGTAGCTTGAATCGTTTTACCTTTGATTGGGAGTGAGAGCTACATCAAGATTGTGGAATGACCTTTTGTCTTTCAAGGAACAAGTGATGAGAAATCCTCTCTTATAGTGTTTCGTAGTTGGCAGCACCTGATGACTGTTTCATCTGTGGGAATTCCCTGATTGAAGTTACGTTGGCTCAGTTTTGTTATGGTTGTATGTGATTCCGTATTGATTAAAGTAGCTATTAAGAAAATTGTCTTTGTTTGTCTCAAATTTGAGCATTCTCTAAGCAGAAAAATAAAATTGAGCTAGGCCTCAAAATAGGAAATTTACCATTTGTCAAGTTGGAAGGAAGAGTTTTGGTATTGCCGAGTTGTGTATGAGGAATTGGTGTAAATGACATCACTCCTAGAGAGATGCAGAAGAACCGTACTCGATAAGTAAGGTATTGATGGAGCAGGTGTATGTTTAGTGGCAAGAACGTGAAGGGGAATGTGTTGGTGCAAGCAGTTGAACTTGAGTTTAAGGGATTAATGGATAGCAGATTTTCCCTAGTCCATTGTACTTGATGCTTTTTCTTGTTTGACATCTTTTATCTCAATTTAAATCTCTCCGCTGTAGATGTTATGCTCTCAAGTTTACACCTGATGAACCTTTTCACATTTCATTTTTGTTGAATTGCTGAGTCTAACAATTTATTCCTCGAAATTCCACTATTCATACAGGTAACCCAAAGGATAAATAGGGGCCAGTCATCTCCTTTTTCCTTCCTTACGGTTTAGACTTAGATATAAAGCTTCTCATAGCTAAGAATAGGGTCATATGCTACCTCCCTTTGTGCATTTGATTGTTATTTGTCCTTAATATCCCATGGACAAGAATAGGCTTTTTTTTCCCTGTGAATCACATTGTGTTTCTAGATAATCTCTCTTTTCTAATTGGCTGTTCTTACAGAAACGGCATTTCCTGGTTACACATGTTTTATTTCACATGTTGACGGGTGGGGATATCATCTTTTTGCTGCCCTGTTTTTGTCAGGTTGCTGCTTTGATATTGGAGAACACGTTCACATCCATTCTAGACATGGCTGGAGTTCTACTGCCCTTTTTAAAGTGGTTCATTGGAAAAAGCACTTCTAAAGGACTAAATGTTCTGAACATCCTTGTGCGATCTCCATGGAATACCATTGACGTTGTTGGTCAGGTTAGTTGCATGCTGGAAGAATGTCTTCTTTTCTTCTCTTCCAGGCTTTTCTAGTTATGCTGCTTGAAGAAAGCATCGAAATGGGTGAAATTGCATTCATAGCAACCCATGTTTCTTTTTGGGAAGTTCATCAAACCTTTTGGAGTTTAGTGAAATTTTATGGACACACTCGATATTCTCTTCTTAACCCCTTTTAAGGGGTAGAGTTTTGACCTCTTTGCCAAGCAGGTTGATGCCTTTTGTGTTAAAAGGCCTGATTCCTCAACTGTTGATACTTGATTTGCTATTGATATGTGAATTGAAGATAGATCTTGATCTAATCTGCTTTGATTACTATGAAATAAGAAATTGTAATAAAAGTCCATCCATTATGTCTACGACTATGAAATGTGAATGGAATGAATAAAGTGGAGTTGACCCCTAAATCTGACCTCAAAAAGGGATTATCTTTTATGGGGATAAAAAGGAGATTTTAAAAAGTGGAAGTTTCTGTCGAGTTTTAATTGAAGTATGAGGATTGTCCATAACATTTAATACTATTTCCCCGTGGGACTGTTGGTATATGTGTCAAGCTTTTTTCTGCTTATGTCAAATGTAATGGAGCACCTAATACTCATTGAATTTAGAGGCGAGTTCATTTCTGGTCATTGACAGTGCTGTTGATTTTGGGGAAACATGTTTACACGGTTTTACTTATATGTTCTCGAATGGTGCATCTTTGCTGATAATGTCAATTTGCTTCTAGTAAGCTCATAGTCCAAAATATCGATCAGGTTCTTGTAGCTCCTCGCTAATTCGTGCAATGTGTCTTACAATGAACAATAGTGTGTTTAGTTTTTTGAAGCATTGCAGAGCGTTTCTTGTTAGTTTCAAATCCTCACGTGGTAATCTTTTTACATAATGTATAATTTCAGATTAAACAGCCAGTCCTTTTCCTCTCTGGATTGCAAGATGAGATGGTTCCCCCATTGCATATGAAATTGCTGTATGCCAAGGCAGCTGCTCATAACAGGCAATGTATTTTCGTTGAATTTCCAACTGGAATGCATATGGATACTTGGTTGTCAGGTGGAGATCAATACTGGAGAACTATACAACAGTTCCTTGAACAACATGTTCCTGAGAAAAAAGAAGAAAATCAATCATCTGAAAATGAAATTTTTTCAGGTAAGGGAAGCCAGAAGTCACGAATTTGACACCTTGTCGCTTTTTGTTGATAAACCGTCGATGCAGGATACCTTCCTTCTTTGTCCGCTAGTTTCATTAGTGTTGTATTTGCATGCTTCACCACTGGATAACAGCAATCCATTTTGGAAAACCTGTAGTTAATCCATGTTTGGGCTGTTCATTTGTGACAAGTTTTTCTCTATTGACGTTCTTTGCACTTCTTTATGCTCGTCTCTAAATAGCAACTGCATTGGGCAATGTGACTGTAAAAGCTTCTCTTTCTTTTTCCACGCCCTTTTATTTGGGCAAGAATTAGGTGCTGCTCACCAGGCAGCACTATTGCATTGGTGTTTTTGTTTTACATATCTGCACTCACTCTCACAATATAATTTGCGCTTACCCATCTCCCTCTTGTCCTCACTTTATTAGCCAGTCCGCTACCTTCTCTCTCTCTCTCTCTCTCTCTCTACATGCATGAAGGAGAATGAAAGAGTTGAACGTCTCTCCCTCCATTTTTCTTTTTTCCATGGCTAAGACTCTCTCCCTCCCTCCCTCATCTTTATCTTCAACTTTTCTTCTTCTTTTCTTTTTTTATGTTTCTTCTTCTCATGGCCATGGCTGAGCTCTGTAGTAGAGCTTGTGTGGCTATGGTTGCTAGGGCTAAGTTCTGCTCCAGAGCCCCTGTGGCCATGGCCGCGTTGGTTTCCACGGCTGAGCAATGTAGCAGATCTCTCATGGCCATGGATTAGCTTTGCTATGAAGCTTGAAGGGCATGTGGCCCTCGTGAGCATGAGGGCCACCTCGCACTGCTCATGCCAATCACTAGCAAGCTTGCCACAAATGGAGATGGGCATGGGGAGAGGGTCGGTGGGCAGCAAGGGTGCCGATGACATGGTGAGGTTGCCTCGGTGAGGTCAGCATTGGGGCAGCTTGGTGGTCTGGGGTGTTTTGAGCTTTGTGTGAGGAGAGAGAAAGAGGGGTTCTTTTTTTCTTTTGAAAAGTGCAAGTGTTAATGAGCACATGTGGTGCAAGCGCAGCATAATGTCGAGTCAACTGATCAGAGTAGAGCAGCAGCTGATTTTAGTCCAGTTTTTTTTCCCCTTTCTTCTGATCTTTTCTTGTAAATATTGGCAGTGACAACATACACTAATTCTTTCTGCCACTTTGACAGATTTTGATTGCAGTTAAGCTGCTGACCTCCAGTCCCTCGAAGTCCTAAATCCCAAGGTTTTTCAATCTTCACGGATGCAGCAATAGTGGTATGCATCTCTGTGGAGCCCCATTGCTACTTGGACAGGACTAATGTCATGAGGAGGATGGGTCTTAGCTTAAACCTTTCTATCCCCCCCTGCGGGCAAAACCAATAGGAATCGCAGGTGTTATGAAGTTACCTGAACTGAAATCCTAGGACTACTGACTGCAAATATCGATCATTCCTGCAGTATGAAAGGCTTTTCCCAACAGTGTAACGTAGTAGTGATTTATGTAACACATTTTGACTGTTTAAATAGAGATGCCGCCATTGATTTTGCTAGAATTTGTATTTGGTCCCGGAGGAAGTTCGTTCCTCGGAGAGTGGGGTCGAAGATGTTTCCCCCTACTCGTCTCTTTCCATGGTGTGATTGGCGATGGTGATACAAAGCGGCGCATGAAGTAATCGAAGATGCGCGACACGTCCTTTTAACCCAGATGAGCTGGAATAGAAAGTCACAGGAACAAATGGGATTGCAGATGAAGTATTCTTTTCCCCACTCTCAAGTAATCTAATGATGTTTAGAGTTTCCTTTCGTTTGAGTGGCCTACTGCTCTTGCACGCCAATTAAGCATATCGCAGGAGGCATCATCGCCATGTTCTGCATAGCATCTCCGTTGCCATGCCGTCTCGTTCTATCGATCAAATCTCAAACCACTGGCTATGGAGTAGCAACCTCTGTGTGCCTAATTCCCGGCCTTTCCTCCCCCGATTCATCGACACTTTCTCGGCTTTTCGCAAGCCAAATTCATTGCACCACGGAGTCACCTTCTGCCCGTAATTTTGACTCCGGTGTTGTACGTTGGAGTCACATCATTCCCTCCGTCGCCGGCGGAGGAGATCCATCGATTCCGGTCTCCTCCGGTCCAATCGAAATGGCAGTCATTATTACACCTTCAGAATTTCCTCCCTGGAAGTTAGGGGTACGGCAGCGAGCCCAACGCAGCTACTCCCCGCATTTCCCATGCGGTAAAGGTCGTTTATAATTAACACTAATAACAACAACAATAATAATTGGGGAAAAACATTCCTCCTGTAAAAAAATTAAAAAAAAAAAAAAAGAAAAGAAAGAAGGAAGAAAGAAATTCTTATTCCTTGTCGTGGACCCTTAAATTTTTTCAAGGAAAAAACAAAAAAAAGGGAAGGAAGGAAAGAAGGAAGGGGCGAGGACCCACACAAAGTTCGTGGACCCCACTACAAGTTCTCCTCCCTCTGATCGAGGGGGCCCCACACAAATAATTTATAAGAAATAATAATAATAATAATAATATTGTGTGAACCTTAGATTATGTGGCCCGAGAAAACACCGATTCACCCGCGACGCACGGGAACAAAACCCCCCACTCTCCACCCCGTTCTGTCGACGCCCCCAGCGGGCTGCGATCCGGTGCGGGCGCCAAACGCGGCTCCCTTCTCTCCAACGCATCGGACGCCGCCACGTGTCATTTCACCCGGTCTCGGCCTCTGAGGGCGCGACTGGGGAGGCCCGAGCGCAACGGTCCGAGTCTACTCCCCGGAAGCAGACGGTAACTTCTCGACGGGGGTTTTTAAAATAATATTTTTCGCGTTCCCCATAAAACGAAAAGCGAATTTCTTTATTTATATAAGCCTCCCCAATTTCCACCTCATCATCTCTTCGAAAACATCCCAATCTCTCTCTCTCTCTCCTGAGCACTGAAATGCTCGTCCCTGCTCCTCTTCACCCTCTCTTCTAATCTCCTTGCCGGTTCACGCGCCTCCGCCTCCGCCTCGGTCCGCCGCGCGCTCCGTCGCTCCGGCGGCGCTGAGATTTTTCCGGGCCTGGAAATCGGCTGGGGTTTTTTTTTGTTTCAGTTTTTTTTTTCCTTCTCCGCCGGAGGAGGGGGAAGTTTTGGTGGTGGAGGTGGTGGTGGTGGGGGTTCGGGAGTTTCGATTTCGGATTCGGAGAGACGGGCGTTCGAGATGGAGGGAGGGCAGTACAACCCTAGGACCGTGGAGGAGGTGTTCCGGGACTTCAAGGGCCGCCGGGCCGGCATGATCAAGGCATTGACCACTGGTCTCTCGCTTCTCCCTGCTCGCTCTCTCGATACCGTTTGCCCTTTTCTCCTCTTCCGTCTTTTTCTTACTATCGTTCGAGTGAAGATTTGTTAACTCGGCGTTTTGATTTCGGTTTCGGTTCTCGACGCTGAGCTGTGCTTATTTGGGTTTGTTCGTCTGTTTTTTTTTTCTTTTGTTTTTTTTGCAGATGTCGAAGAATTTTATCAGCAGTGCGATCCCGGTTAGGGTTTTACGGTTATTTCGATTCTTTTTCTATTTTTAAACTCGAATCCTTTGGGTGCTTTGTATTGGCGTTGAATTTCGCCTTAGCATTGCGTGGTTTAGTAGATAATTCAGCTTGCTCTTGCTCTCGTTTCTTAGATAGCGTCAATTCGTCGTCCTGCTTTGGTAATCATCTTGATTCGTTCTGTTCATTCGTGTGACAATGGTGTTTGGCTGCTCGGTTGAGGAAGTGTCGCTCAGTGCATCTTCTTAGTAATAGTGCGAAGTAGGGCTGATGGATGTTTGAGATTTACTGGTTTTCTTCCTCATTTTTTTTTTTGGGTTGAACCTTGAATTTGTCTAATGCAGCAGAATTTGGTTTTCATGACTGTAAGTTCGTGCTGGTGAAGGTTGTGCTTGTGGTTTGTAGTATAAGTGCTTCTTTTGCAGCTCATTGAGGTGCTAAAGTATGAATCTTCAGAGCTTACTCGGCCTATGGTTGGGCGGCTTTTTCTTTACTTGCTTTGATTACGAGTAGTTGTTTGTATTTGTTTTCTAGTTTTTCTTTTGTCCTTTCTTTTGTATGTTTCCTGCATAAATGTCCTATGCTCCTGAGTATATCACACGCTCTTCATAGTAGTCATGTTCGACTTTTTATTAATGTCACAATTGCCTTTCCCCTCATCCAGTGCACTTAATGTGGTGGGTTAATGTTAATTGTCACTTTGAGTATCCTATAGGGTTAAGAATGTTTAATGGAGTACTTTTTTTATTGGCATCCATCTGTGGGAATGTTTAGTGCACATATTAACTGGCAATCACCTCTTATTGGAGTTGTTATGAAGTTTGTGGCTCCAAGTTCCCACAATCTGAATCTTATTTGTCATTATTAAATGCACTATGGAGTATGCATTTTTCATTTTAAAAAGCTTGGGTTGACCATAGGTTCCTTTGGGTACTGTAATTTCTTTTATGCTAAGCTAGAATGCAAAGCCTTCAGAAGGGCATTTAAGATATGGAAGTTCACTTGCATGCCTGGCTCTGTTTGTTTTCTCTCTCTTTCTTCCCTCTTGCTTGTTATGGAGTTGCTATCTTTAAGTACATGCTAATCTTCAGCATTTTCCTTATTTAGAGACGGAAAAGAAACATAGATGCTATCGTTGCTGTTAACCATAGCATCTAATGTGCCTTGTGCATAACTGCGCACATCTACATTTTGGTTTTCAAATGAACTATGTCAGTTAAATCTTCTCTCTGTTCACTTGGAGCAATTAAGTTCCCCCTCTTCTGTGAATGATACTATTCTATTTACGTTATTGCAGCATTTCACTTGCATGCATGAGATATGCTGTAAAGTTGAAATGCTGTTAAGATTTCATTTTGCTTGTAGAACATCCTAATGGTGGGAACAAAGGGCTCCACCAATGTTTTTGTTGTTGATGTTGCTGGAGCACCCTTGTTGATACACATAAATGAGTATGGCCTGCACATCCGCATTTCTCTTAGTGGCTGTTGATACTTCGCACACCTCACTTTTACATTTTTTTATCAGAGAAGGAAAACCTTTGTCTGTATGGGTTCCCCAATGAGCTGTGGGAAGTTAATTTGCCAGCAGAAGAAGTGCCACCGGAGCTTCCTGAACCTGCTCTGGGTATTAATTTTGCAAGGGATGGCATGCAGGAAAAGGACTGGTTATCTTTGGTTGCTGTGCACAGTGATGCTTGGTTACTTTCTGTGGCTTTCTATTTTGGTGCCAGATTTGGCTTTGACAAGACTGACAGGTACCTGAATTATCTTAGTAGCAGAAAAGTGAGTTCTGGCTTTTTTATTTTGCTTCTAATTCGAGGGAAATTTCTGATGCAGAAAACGTCTGTTTAGTATGATTAATGACCTTCCAACCATATTTGAAGTCGTGACTGGAAGTGCAAAGAAACAGTCGAAGGAGAAGTCATCTGTTTCAAATAGCAGCAACAAATCCAAGTCAAGCTCAAAAGGGGGGGTAAGTGGCTCTGCTTCTAGATGTCATTGTTTATGTACTTAAAGTACCTTCATGCAAAAGATTGAGTAGGCTTCATTCTGATGATTGTTGGCTTGGTTGAAGTTTTCTGCGGCATTATGAATCAACTCAGGTGATATGGTGCCTGCTGATTCTTAATTGATCTGCACAGAAGTCATATATATTAGGAGCCCAAGTAGTCAGGATAAATTTGATCATTGCTTGTCTTGTGGAGCCATACCTTCGAAGTGTGATCCCCTTGACCTAGGGTTTGTCAACTTTGTTTTTTTAGTCTCGTGTTAGACAAGTCTCCAGGAAGTCCATTGTGGCTTGTTGTGTTTTGTTCTGTTCAGTTTCTCCATTTCAAGATGTCAAAGGGAATGCTACATGAGGACCTTCTGCCTTACTGTGAAATTTCTCATTTGATTCAACTATTAAAATCCTATGATCCATCATGCATTTGTTAGTTCAATGTGTGACCTGTGACCTAGAATTTGCTATGTTTTTGAACACGGTAGTCATTTGTCATGTCTGTATCTTATTGAATTACTCACCGTCTCTTATCTGTTTGACAGCAGAGAGCGTCAGAATCTGTGAAGTATTCGAAGCCAGTGCAGGCAAAGGATGAGGAGGAGGTTGTGGATGAGGAAGATGAGGAGGAGCATGGGGATACCTTGTGCGGGGCATGTGGAGAGAACTATGCCGCGGACGAGTTTTGGATATGTTGCGACATGTGTGAGAAGTGGTTCCATGGGAAGTGCGTGAAAATTACTCCTGCCAGGGCTGAGCACATCAAGCAATACAAGTGCCCTTCGTGCAGCAACAAGAGAGCACGGCCTTGACACAAGGGACATCGTACTCTGAATCTTTCACAATGTCGTGTCAATTTGGGCAAGGCTATCTGTTTAGGGTTCTTATGTTTGTGTCCTGTACGCAGATTATTTGCATTGGATACCTCGGCCTCGGATCTCGTCATGTTGGATATGTTCATATATGGCAATTCGTAGGCCTTCACCTGTTTATCACGTTGCATGTGTGGTAGTTTCGACTCTTTTATGTTATTTGGCCTAGTGATAGCCTTCCTCTACTTGTTTTCGACCTCGATTTTTCTAATGTCTTATAATTAGCGCGGGGTGTCAAGACAGCTGATGCCTTGATCGACCGTCATTCTTAGCTTTGGAATGTGAACGATGCATGGCGATGGGTTCACACAGTTCGCTTATGGTCAATGAGTTTTTGGTGACTTTTGTTGGAGCCTATTGTCGGCGTTGATTGACCGAGATTGAGTTCACTTTAAGATCTTATATCAGAATTATGAAAGACCCAAAAAGAGGGGGAATTATTGTACTCAAGTCCGCATGATCTGGTAAAATTGTTATATCAGGTTATATTATAGGATAGTGACACAAATAATCATTGAATTTTAACTCAGTACAATACTAACCTAAGGTAAAATGTCGTTTATGAATTTTCAATAATTTTTCACTCAATGTGCAATATTAACTTGAGATGAAATATTATCTATGACTTTTTAATTTGTTTAATATAATTCGTAGGTATCAAATGTTTTGAAATCATATTTGATAAATTAAAATTTTATGAATAATATTATATATTAGGTTCAAGTTTAGAATTGGTATTAAAAAAATTAAGAGTTCGGATCACGCTACATGCTATTTGTGTCATTTTTCTGATAGTATGTTCGTACCACGGTCATTTCCGCAACAGGAATTTATAGTTTAGCGCCGATGTCGATGGATTTTGCGGTTGCACGGTTGTTTTGACTTTCTTGCGACTGCTTTTTTTCTTTTTCTTTTTCTTTTTTTCCTTCATTCGTTCTTCCCCCAATGGAATGGCAGCTGAATAGTCAAACGGCAGACGTAGAATAGTCAAATTCGGACAGCTATGGAAGCTTCTCACCTTCCTCGAGCCCCACGAACCCCGCGAAGGTCTTCCCTGCGACACAGAGATTGACCCACCATCTCATGGCCATCCTTCGTGGCGAAGATTCATGATGAACGGGGAGATCCTAGGCAATAAGATCAGTTAGAGAGAGAAAGAGAGAGAGAGAGGGATGGAGATGGAGAGCCAGAAGCTCATGGAGGCGGTCCAGAACGGCGACGTCTCGGCCGCCGTGGACCTCCTCGACCAAGACCCTCTCCTCCTCGACAGGATCATCGTCCTCGGCGTCTCCGACACGCCCCTCCACGCGGCCTCCGTGCTCGGCCACGCCGACCTCGTCCGGGAGCTGCTGCGCCGCGCCCCCCGGCTCGCCTCCGAGCAGGACTCCCGGGGCAACTCGCCGCTCCACCTGGCCGCCGGCAAGGGCCACGGCGAGATCGTGGGCGAGCTCCTGTCGGCCGACCCGGCGGCGGCGTCGGCGCGGAACCTCGACGGGCGGGCGCCGATCCACGTGGCGGCGATCAAGGGCCGGGTCGACGCGGTGGGACGGATGGTCGGGGCCGTCGGGGCCGGGGCGGCTCGCGAGGTGACCGACCGGGGCGAGACGGCGCTGCACTTGGCGGTGGCGAACGGGAAGACGGAGGTGGTGAGGGCGGTGGTCGGGGCGGTGGGCGGAAGTGACAGGGCGGAGCTGGTGAATTGGAAGGACTGCGACGGGAATAGCGTCTTGCACATCGCCGTCGCCAAGAAGCAAATTGAGGTATCCTCTTCTAAGATCGATGCATTGACCGACTTGTGTGGTCAGTTTAAAGTTTGAGATTTTGCTTGTGACATGCTTTGACAACTGACTCGGATCGTCCGTAGTTACACATGAGAATCATGGAAATCGTTCGGAGGCGACACTTGTTTCTGCTAATGTTGATAATCAGGGAATAAATGAACTTGCCCTTGTATTGATACAGAGATGAACTCGATGCTGTGTGTAATTGTACATCCTAGTGCTAGAACATGAATTCTCAAGTTATGGCCTGCTATTCATTTGCCTAAACCATTTTCATTGTATGACAGAAACTTATCTGCTGTGATCTTCTTGCAGACCATTAAATTCTTGCTTGCCATCCCGGGAGTGAACATAAACCTGATCAACAAGATTGGCTCAACCCCACTAGATGTGCTTAAGCAGTCTCCAAGAGACCTCCAGGACATGGAAATCGAAGACTCTCTTCTAAATGAGGGAGCTTTGAGATCCAAGTCGATCTACCCATTTGACCGTGACTCAGAACAGATACAGCTTCCTCAGCTTTCGCGCGAAGCGCCAACCTCTCCATTACTCGTCTCAGAAAAAAGCCCTTCGAAGAATAAACTGCCGGCAAGGAAAAGGGCAAATGAGATCAGCCAACATAGATCCTCCCTTATGGTGGTTGCGTCGCTGATTGCCACTGTGGCCTTCCAGGCTGCCATCACCCCTCCAGGCGGTGTGTGGCAGAGTGATTACACTGTCGACGAGAATGGCAACCCCGTGAAGGAGCCTCATAATGCAGGTACTATCTACTCTGTCCTTCGACGATCAAACTGGGTTGTATGTAACCACTCGTGCCATGTTAGCATATCCCTTCTTTTTCCAAAAGGATTAGGTTGCTGTAGTTGATAACTCCATGCTGATGTTAAATTGTCGTATGTAAACAAGAAATTTATATCTAGGCCTTACAATTGTACGTTAAGAAATTGCTGGAACTTACATTGGAGCTAAAAAGGACATACATTCCTGACTCTGATTAATTCTGTTTATTACGATTTGGTGAACCCTCCATGATCTACGATGCAGGGACTTCTATAATGGCCCACAACCAAAGAAAAGAGTACGGGCTCTTCTTCATCTTCAACACCTTGGCCTTCCTCTCGTCCCTGAGCATCATCCTCCTGCTGGTGAGCGGGCTCCCCATAAAGCGGCGCCGCTGGATGTGGGTGCAAATGGTGACCATGTGGATCGCCATGACTGCGCAGGTGATCACCTACTTCATCGCGCTGAGGCACATGACACTGGACAAAAGCGAATCCGATGTTCTCCCGGTGCTGAAGGACGTGACTGAGGTTGCAGTGCTTGCCTGGTTCTGCCTTATGGGGGTGGTGTTCGTAGGGAACCTTGGGAGGGTGTGCCTGTATTACCTGAGGAAGAAGGGTTATATCAAGAAGAAGAAGAAGAGAGCGGAGGAGGCAAGGGCTTTACCGGCCGATGCGGATGAAGAGGAAGGGCTGTGAAACTGAGCGAGTTATATTCATAAAGATGTACATAGTGAGTAATTCTGAAATTTTTATCTGAATCTTTGGTGTCCATATGATTCAAAAGGAATCATGTAGAATAATTTTTTTCTCTTCTGTGTCTTCTTCAAAAGTTTCCACTTCTGCATTGTTTGTTGGTTATACTTTTATCATCTCATACTAAGATAGAAAATTTTGAAACTTTGCTCAACAGCTATTGAATTTACAATGTCAATCTGCTTGCAATTTCTGGGCTTTCTATGTTCCAGTTATCTTGACATGCTTGTTCCCAATAGCTGCAGGATTTGCTATTATGATGTCCTGACAAGTTAACAACAATTCCGAAAATTTAACTGAAACTAACTGGCTGGGCTGTCATTCTCTTTGCTGTAACTTCTGGTGTATCGTCTCAATTTGAACGTTAACTTGAGTGATTACTTGGGATGAAGTGAGCCATGTGGTATGCGACATAACATGACTCAGATCGAACGCGAACTTACAATTTTCTTCTCGATCTCATTGCCATGACACTCGCTCCTCTGTTCTTGTTGGCGTGATACAAGTTTGGTTGTCGAAGTGAGTTATAATTTGAGCATATGAATACGAAGTTCTCTCTCTTCTGGTCCTTATGAATAAGTAAGGAAACGCCATTCAATGCGTTCATCATCTCTGGAGGAGAATCCTTCAATCAGTGATGCATTTCAAGTGCCTAACAGCTCGAGTGAAACTCGAACTGCAATGCCAAAGTATATACATTCAAAATCGATGGAAATCGATATGTTTAGTGACGATGTTGCTCCACGTGACATTATGAATAGTCTTTTGTATGCTGAGTTTGTGACCTGACTCAACAAGTTAGATCTGTGAAATTTTACTCGTTTGATATGTTGAAACTAATCGATTAATGAAAACCATTTGTGGTGGAAAAAAATTGTGTATGATAAAAGTTAGGAAAATAAATTTCTTAACCTGAAAATGAAAAGACATTTTCATAAAAAAAATTATTTCTCGGCTTTTGTGAACTCAGGCCCTAGTGTTAGGGCATTAGGCATAGGCACTAGAGCCTTAGGCTTTGATCTCGATAGATCCAAGCACTAGTGTTGGGGACTTAGGCGCTAGTGTCGGGGTCCCGAGCCCAGGCTCGATGGATCTAGGCCTAGCCAAAAATGGTTCTTAGAAATAAGCATTAGGGTTTTTGCACCCCAGGTCCCCACGTAGCATTTGTGATCTAAGCACCAAGATTAGTTATATTTGGAAGAATGATTTTCGAATTTTTAAAGAAGAAATTATTTTCTTAAAATAAGTATAGTTTTTTTGTTGACTCATTTTTTCTAAATGATTCAAATGTCAAAAAATGAAGAAATATATTTTTTTAAAGAAATATTTTTCACAAAATAAATATAGCTTAACTACTAATAGGCAAGAGGATGGTTAGACCACCCAAAAACAAAAACCTTCACTACTTGTATTACACATGCCATTAATAGCATTCACCCAAAAACCATTCCACAAACCATCGAGGTTTTTCTTGAGCTCATCATTTTTAAACAAAAAAGTACACTTATGAACTATCTACTTTCAAACGGGCTCATTTTCGCAGCACCTAACTTCAGAACTTAGTTTATGATGCAAATTTATTAGAAATCAAGGCCATGTTTGATAACCATTCAAATAAGGCTTGATTTTGATTCTTTGTTCTTGAGAGTAGTTTGGGAACAAAATTGTGTTTGGTAAAATTTTTATTCTCAAGAACAAATTTCTATTTTTTTTGTTCTCGGAAGTATATTTGGAACATAATCAAAAATAATAATAAAAAAAATTAATTCTTGTTCTAAGAACAAATCTAAGAATCAAAACAACTCTTTTTCTTCTTCTCTTTTCTTATTCTTTATCGACCGCCCCGTCTGTCGCCATCCGCCACCGCCGCCGATCGCTGGCGAGACTCTAGCGAGGTCGCTGGAGGCAAGCTCAACCACCACCGGCAAGGCTCAGGCGGCTTGGCTTCGCCACCGGTGAGGCTCGGTTGACGAGGGCCGCCTCGCCAAGGGCGGTGACGCTCCAGTGAGGTTGCCGGACCGGAGACCGGCTGAAGAAGAAGAAGAATATGAGAAAAAAAAGGAAAAAAAAAAGGAAAAGAATGAAAAAGTATAAAAATTATTTAAAAATTAAAAGAAATTGATTTGGAATAGAATCAATGAATACGATATTAAACGCGATTATTCCAAAATAAAAATTTTGAGCAGTTTCAAACGGTTTAAAATGTTTAGGATCTATTTCCAGAAAATCAAAATAAATAAAAAATCATTTTTGATCGGAATCTACTATCGTCAAAAATCAAAATAAATAAAAAATCATTTTGATCGAATCGACTCGCGCCCTAAGTTAATGTTTTCGATCCAACGACAAATTGAATCTACTTCTCAAAAAATAAAATTTCAAATCCCCATTTTTCTCCCCGCCGCCGCCGCCCCCCCCTTTTTTCTTTTGCGACTGGACACGAAGGAAGCGCGACGCCCCAAAATCGCGAATAAAACTGGCTAATTCCCAGAATATCCCCGCGAGCCTCATCATCAAATTTTCCGAAAAAGAAATAATAAAAATGAAAAATGAAAAATAAAAAAACACAAAATACAGAAAATTCCACGAGCCGAGGAGCCAGCCCAACCCTCCACCTCTCTCTTAAAAACCCGAACCCGAACCCGCCCACTCCCATCGCTTTCACGCCGCCGCCGCCTCCTCCTCCGCCGCCGCCGCCGCTCCTCCTCCTCTCGACGCAGAAGCGATGGCGTCGTCGGCGTCCTCCATGCTGATTTACCAGTCTCCCACCTCCCTAACAGCAAACCCTAGACGGTTCGCCGTCGGCCGGAGGCGCCTCGCCGTGTCCTGCGCCTCCGCCTCCGCCTCCGCCTCCGACCCTGCCCTGACCAACCACTCCCCTCCCGCGACGGCGCCTCCTCCCGGGACGGCGACGATCCACAACATCAGGGACGAGGCCCGCCGCCACCGCCAGGCCCACGCCTTCTCCGCCAAGTACGTCCCCTTCGGCTGCGACTTCACCGCCTCCGAGTCCTACTCGCTCGACGAGATCGTCTACCGCAGCCGCTCCGGCGGCCTGCTCGACGTCCAGCACGACATGGAGGCCCTCAAGAAGTTCGACGGCGCGTACTGGCGGAACCTCTTCGACTCGCGCGTGGGCAAGACCACGTGGCCCTACGGCTCCGGCGTCTGGAGCAAGAAGGAGTGGGTGCTGCCCGAGATCGACTCCGACCACATCGTCTCGGCCTTCGAAGGTAATTCCAATCTCTTCTGGGCCGAGCGTTTCGGCGAACATTTCCTGGGCATGGACGATTTGTGGGTCAAGCACTGTGGGATTAGCCATACTGGTAGTTTTAAGGATCTGGGCATGACCGTTCTGGTCTCTCAGGTTAATAGGCTTTGCAAGATGGACCGGCCGTTGGTCGGCGTCGGGTGCGCGTCGACCGGGGACACTTCGGCTGCGCTGTCTGCCTACTGTGCAGCTGCCGGCATCCCGTCGATCGTTTTCTTGCCTGCGGATAAGATTTCGATGGCTCAGTTGGTGCAGCCGATTGCGAATGGGGCTTTTGTGTTGAGCATTGATACCGATTTCGACGGGTGTATGAAGTTGATTAGGGAAGTCACGGCGGAACTGCCGATATATTTAGCCAATTCATTGAACAGCTTGAGGCTCGAAGGGCAAAAGACTGCTGCGATCGAGATACTGCAGCAGTTTGATTGGGAGGTGCCTGATTGGGTCATCGTCCCAGGTGGGAACTTGGGGAATATCTATGCATTCTACAAAGGTTTCAAAATGTGCCAGGAATTGGGTTTGGTTGATCGGATCCCAAGGCTTGTTTGTGCTCAGGCTGCAAATGCTAATCCACTCTATTTATATTATAAGGCTGGTTGGAAGGATTTTAAGGCAGTGAAGGCGAACACCACATTTGCATCTGCTATACAGATTGGCGACCCTGTTTCTATCGACAGAGCCGTTTATGCTTTGCAGAACTCGAATGGTATTGTTGAGGAGGCGACTGAAGAGGAGTTGATGGATGCTATGGCACAAGCAGATTCAACTGGAATGTTCATATGTCCTCACACTGGTGTTGCATTGACGGCGCTGAACAAGCTCAGGAATAGCGGGGTCATTGCGCCCACAGATAGGACAGTTGTGGTCAGCACTGCGCATGGGTTAAAGTTTACGCAGTCCAAAATCGATTACCACTCCAAGGCCATCCCCGACATGGCTTGCCGGTATGCCAATCCTCCAATGCAAGTGAAGGCAGATTTTGGGTCAGTCATGGATGTTCTGAAGGACTACTTGAAAAAGTATTAAGGTGTTGTTTTTTGCTTATCTGCTTGTATTTTAAGGCTTGCAATGTTTTAATCTCCATGTTTAGCATGTAAAACTGTTGCACTATTTGTCATCGAGCGCGCTATTTTATCAATAACCTTGGAGATTTGAAATCCAGCAGTTTTTCCGGAACATCCTTGGAACTAGTCAAACCTTATGATCTGTGCATTTGGTTTTGTCAGATTACTGCATGTCTATGGTGGTTGCATATCATTCTGGGCCAATAAACTCTTTTTAGATCATGTCGAAGTTGAATGGTCGTGGTCCTATAACATACTCTAAATGGTATGTGTATCAACCTGAGAAAGGGAGAGGGACTATCTGATAACTCTATTCCGTGCGCTTTGTTATTAGGATACAGAGTTCTCTCTGCACTTTCTGAGAAAAGAACATGCTTTGTATCTAAGAGCCTTGTTTCTTGTTTTTTGAGAACTGAAGTTTGTTGACGATGAAGCATCCGTCCCTTCTCTTCCTTTGATACCTTCCCCATAAATTTGGGGGTGGCGGGCCTGAAGCAAAAAGGGAGTAGAAGGAAAGGGTAACATGCATCTGGTTTGAATTCTGCAGAGAGATCGTAAAAGTCACGTGAAGGGGATACAAATCATGTGTCACATATGAGAAATGGTTGAATGGGGCTTTTGTCTCTCGATGTCGTCTCATACACCTTTAGACTAGGAATGACCTGAGGGAAGTTGAATTTTCCCTTAGATTTAATTGTATTGACCTCCATCTGGATGCTTTAAAGGTTTTTGGAAGCAGAAATATTGGTATTCATGAGGTAAGTAACTAGCTTTTTAGCTTTCACATCTTGAACAAGATAAGATATGCACTTGTTACCAAAAAAGGGTTGACTTTAGGGATGATAGTTAATGAGAGGTATTGAGTCTGGTTAAGGCATGGTGGCACTGTGCTTTTTGCTCCCATGGAGCCGAAAGATAAGCAAATGCGGTCAAATGACTGAGAAAGCCGTCAAGACATTCCGAGCTGCGATTTGCGGATTCAGAAGCAGGATATGAAAGTCACTGTATAAAGGTTTTTGGTCCCTTAGGGATGAACAACACTAGAATGCACGCTTTAGCGGGCAGAAATAAAATCCCCTTAGTGCCAGCGGAATCTATCCGTGTTCAGTTCTGCCAATTCCCCTAGTTTCGCTTTTCTCGTGCTTCTCTGTATATCTTTTCCGGCGCCACAGAGTTTGCTTCTCAGCTGCAGGTCGCCTTTCTCGCTTCTTTGAGGAGCCCCACTAAAATTACTCAAGATGCAGCGAGATCCCTTTTGAAAAACAAGATCATGTGGGGGTGAAAATGATCCTATAGCAATAGTTTCGCAACGCATTTGAGTTTGTGCATTCTGCATAATCCGTGTTTTGGTCATGTCTGGAGCTTGTATTAAGCGGGCGAATTTGTTTGGAATTCATTCCGGAGTCAAAAACAGATGGAAAAAGGGGAAAAGGGAAAGCTAGGAGCAGGACAGGTCCTTGGTTGTACTTCCCGCCAACTATAATTCTCCTCTTTGCCAATCTGCTACCCACTAGATTAATACCACCGCATCCGAATAAATTTCTATCCGATAGTATTATAAATGGTGCGGACCCACCTCTGCTTGAAGGGGATAGTCCCCATTGAATTCGAGCAACGAAAGAGCGACGTACCTCATGTGACACGAGCAGCGAAAGGCCAATGCCGAACGGGCTAACGGAGATCGCACCCGTCCCCTGCTCTACCCGATTTTCCCTAAGAGGGCACATCACGAAAAGAAGAAAGGGAGATTCAAGATAAATATAGCCAAAGAGGAAACAGAGAGCAATGGCAAACATATGACGCTATCAACAGATGCTGTATTCTTACAAAACCAACTCGGTAACACGATCTTACAAACGAAGGGGGGCTCTAGGAGGAGGCGATAAAAGATCCCCCATAGAGCCCCAGCTTACACCCACCAACGTACAAAAGAACAGTACCTAATATCAAAAGCACTCTCGCGTTCGTCCCCGACCAGACACGACAAACACCAATGACCAAACCACCCTCAAAAAAAAAAAAAAAAAAAAAAACACAGCTTTAGGTGGCTCCAAGGTGGTGGGGAAACCAAAAAACAAACCCCACGATTGGAGTGCCTACCTAATTGAGCAACATCCTCCCTTCCTCACCAATCCAAATCTCGCATCTAAAAATGCACCTACTGCTACTATCATCATTATGTCCATGTCAACTTACTTATACGCTCCTCTCTCTCTCTCTCTCTCTCTACACGTTCGATTCGATTCAATTCGATTCGATTCAAATTTTGTTCCTGTGTGTGGTGCGGCAGCGACGTCAAATCCCCACCGTCGAATTTCCTTTCTTCTAGAAAAGAAAGCCCGGAAAAATAAAAAATCGGAGGGGAAATTAGTGGGATTTTCGCTCGCTTCGCTTCGCTTGCAAATCTGGCGTTTCAAGTGGGTGGCGGTTGGGTGGCGGGGGGCCCGCCGGCGCCGCTTTGCTTCTCCCGGATCGAGTTGATCTTCTCAAGCCTCCAACCGTCCTTCAGCCTCGCTATGAAGGTGTCGGCCTTGATGTTCACGTCTGGGCTCGGACAGAACATCCCCCCGGGCCCACCCGGCGCCCCGGCCCCACGACCCCGGCCGTCCGCCGCCGTCGTTGGCGGCGTCTCGTCGCGGTGGCCGCCCCTGCTCGGCGGCGACGGGACGTCCGCGTCCTCCAGCTCCGGCGAGCCGCACCGGGAGCTGCGGGCGCTCTGTATCCGGACGAAGTCCCCGGTGGCGACGAACTTGAACTCTGGCACCCGGAACGGCGGCGGGGGGGGGCGGCATTGGTATCGGCCGTGACCGCGCGCCGCTGCTGGGCTGATGGACGGTTGGCTTCGTCGGCAACGGGGGCTTCGGGGCCGACGCCGGGGTTCTCCTCCGCCGAGGCTCCGGCGGCGGCGGGGGCGGAGGGGCGGCGGGGGCGCGGTGTCTGAGTGGATTTTCTTGCTTTTGCTGCTCTTTCTGAACAGGCTGTGGAAGACGGACGCCGGAGGAGGGGGCGGCGGGGGTGGCGGAGGCGGAGGCGGTTGCGCGGCGGAGTGGGAGGTCGTCTCGGGCGCCGGTCGGTGAGCTGCGTCGTTGTTCAGCGTTCTGGTCCTCTGCTTCTTCTTTCTCTTTCTCTGGTTGTACAGCACCGAAGCGAAAACCATCTTTATCTCCTTAGCCGCGCTGCTCTTCCTCCGCTCGATCTTCGCGTACTTGTACTCCCTCGGCGGCGTGGGCGGTGGCCGTGGGGGAGGCGGCGGCGGCGCTGGCGGTGCCTTTCCGATTTTAGCATAATTCGCGCCATCGCTCGCCCTCCCTCCCGTGCTTCTGGGGGCGACGGCCCCGTACGTGCGCCTCACCGGCGGATGAGGCGGCGGCGGCGGCGCCGGAGGGGGTGGAGCTGGAGCTGGAGATTTCGCCTCCGGTGGAGGTGGAGGAGACGCCGGAGACGGAGGCGTGCGGAGAACGAACGTGTCGACCGGGATCACTTTGACATCATCGTCATCGATGGCGCTTCGCCATCTCCGAAGAGGAACGACCCGATCAAACTCTGTCGAGCTCGAATTGTACTTGGTGCTGACCTCAAAATCGTCGAAGAACCGGAACCGGTCGCCGCCGGTCTCCCACGGCGAATCCTGCTTCAGATCCGGGTACGAGCTGCTGTTCCTCCGCAACCGGCCCGTCCCGCTCCCGAGCGACCTCACCGCCGGTTCGCCGTACCCGTACATCCTGTCGTCGCCGGGCTCGAACCACCGCGGCAGCGCCGTCTCCTCGGGAACCTTATCGGCGCTCGCCCCGCTCGCGGCGCTCTTCCCTCCTTCCTCGGCGGCCGCCGCCGGCGCCTCCTCCTCATCGCCGCCGCCGCCGCGGGCGAAGATCCCGCAGAGGATGGCGAAGAGGACGAGGAACACGTTGAGCGAGTCCCAGCTCCGCTTGACGGTGAAGGGCCGGAGGACGTGGGAGGAGAAGGAGACGAGCGAAGGGATCGCGAAGAAGAGGAGGGCGAGGGCGAGTATGGGGAAGAGGACGATGAGGACGGGCGGGGAGAGGAGCGGAGGGGACGGCCGGCGGCGGCGGAGGAGGGCGGAGGCCGGCGGCTGCGGCCACAGGGGCGGCGCGTCGCCGAGGCCGTTCATGGGTGGTTTGGAGAGTTTGAAAAATGGGGCGACGCTTTGGGTTCGCTTGGTGGTGGGTGGAGGGGAGAGTTTGATAAAAGGTCTGTAGAGAGAGAGAGAGAGGGAGGATGTAAATTATATATTTTTAAAATTAGGAAAAAGAAATTATAAATAAAAGGAACAGAAAATTTTATAATTAAAAAAATGATGTAATCATAAGTGTATTTTGCCACCTTCTTTAGTGAGAATAGTTAGTGTTGCTTTTGTTTTGTTACTTTAATCAATTGGACCACTCATCTATAGTTCCTTTAAAAAGTGCATTTGTTTATGGTGTACTTGTTGTAGTTCTTGTACTTTTCACGCCTTTGTCTGTATAAGTGCAACGATTGCCCTGAATGTTTTATTGTGTCGGGCCATTTTTATGTTTGTTAATTGAATTCAACGGTAAATATTATTGTACTTATTGTCTCTTCATATTATTTGCTCCAAGTGTTGTAAGACATATAGAAAAATTCCTTACACATCTAAGATTATTGACAATTCTTGATGATATAATGAATTATTGTTTTGACACCTTGAATCATTTATAAAAAAAAAAAAAGAAACGACAAATAATTGGAATCTCCATTTGCACCATTCAAAAGTCAAATAATCGAGAAATTAAAATTTAATAATAGCAATAAAATGTCGAGCTTTTTCGTAATTATCGTGTCCTGGAAAATTGCCCCCCAAGCTGAATTCACGTGGCTGTTCCTCAAGCTTAAATCGACATGATTAGATAAATGGGACATGTGAGAATTGACTAATCAACTGCCCCTTGAGTGCCAATTACATATCGCGAATAATTAGATCGGACGACGCATGTATTTTCCAGAATCCATCTTTTCTGGTCCGAACGACACGTCGGAGTTGCTTGCAAGCATTTATTGCCGTCTAAACTAGATTTTTCTGGTTGGCTAAACGGGAGCCCACGTGTACACCAATGCGACAACCGACTCGTATGTACGGTAGCGGCCACGGCAAACCTTTTCCTTCATTTTTCTAATGTATTTTTTTTATTTAGTTTTGATTTTAATTTCTTTTTTCTTTTTACTGATTTGCATGATTGGGGGGCATGAGCGCAATGATTGGAAATCGTGTCCTTTACAGCAAAAACCAAACCATCTGTTAAAAACTCCGGCTTTAGGCGACAGACACTTTGTCAAAAGAAGGCCCTGTAGTTTCACCCTTTTCTACCTTCTGCTTTTTCCCAAGCATATATTGAACTAATAAAAGTTACAAAAAGAAAGATATATAACAAAAGTTAATAACATAAAAATTCAAAATTCATCCCAGATTAATGTTTGTAATCACTCTAAACCGATATACATATAATGAATTTACCATTATTAGTTTTCATTAAATATCGATATACAACAATTAGAAAGTACGTTAATTTTGGGTTTTACCATTTGTTTGTCACGAGATGTATGAATTTATAATTTTTATGATATTAATCTAATTTAATCTAAATTAATAGAGGGTAAATTTATCATATATATATTTATTTATTTAAAATTATTTTAGGGTAAATTTATTCAAAGTATATCATTTTATATTATTTATAATAAAAAAAATAATTTATAATAAAATTATCATGAATATATCAGTTTGAGATTTTTTGTTGTATTAACGCCAAAAGAAATTATACATGGATTTCTGTATCGATATGACCATATCATGCATCTCAAAAAAATGGAAAAAAAAAGAAGGTAAAAAGTAAAGATACCTCCATAGCTTTAAAAAGACCGAGGTCGCCGACCGATTTTATATAAAAGGCGAGGAAATTCCGATCTGAGAATAAGAAGGCGTAGGGCGCAAGGCCCCCCCCTCGACTTTTCGATTCTCATAATAATGCCGCGAAAGGAATTTGTGAATGTTTTTCATCACCGCCACGCGCGACAGGCTCTTGTCCTCAGGAATCATGTGGAATAGGCCCAAAATTGCCTTTACGTGCAGCTATAGCAATTGGTCAAAAATCCCTTTCTATGTCAACCGGTTTCATTACATGTGTGCCCCCCCTCCCTCTCGATTCAACCGATTTCGATAAAATTTAATAAAAGCATGTGTTATGGATCGCGCAAGACTTTTTCACACGAGTTAGGTATAATTCTGGAGAATCGTGTTTTTTTATCGACCTTTTTAATCATAGCTTTTATTAATGCCTTTGGCTTGAAGATATAGATATACTTTTAATTAAGGAAAAATGACATAAATAATTCTTGAACTATGACCTGATGTATAATGTGGTCCGTGAGCTCTTTATTTGTTTGATATAATTTATGAACTATAACTCAATAAGCAATGTTATGCATTCGCTTTTAGTTTATTTGACATGGTTTTTGAACTTAAAACCAATCCCAGACCGTATAAAAAGGGTCAATATTGTCCACAAAACTTAAATTAATTGAAGTATGATATGGGTAATTTTTATATAGTTTATGAACTAGTTTGAACATTCATTACAAATTTAGGGATCACATTGAACAAATTAAGAGTTCATAGATAATATTGCACATTGAGCTAAAGTTTTATGAAACATATTAAAAAAATTAAAAGTTCAAGTGCCATATTAGACATTAGGCTAAAATAAAAATTATCATTTGCATGAAAATGGGGTGGCTAATTAAATCGATTGCGATAAAGTGGCTTTGCATTAAAATGCTCACACGACTTCTCTTGGGAATTGTATGAAAATTCATGATCCGATCCAATTAGAGATAATATCGATAGCAAGAAGCAGCATCGTTAATCTGATCAAATGTGCGGTCAAAGTCTAATAGTTTAGATATTATTACCTTCTATAAAAAAAAAAAAAAGTCTAATAGTTTAGCAAACGAAACATAATTGCACGAAAGCTAAAATTTGAAAAGTTACAATTGTTGAAGCTATCATCACAAATCGTGATTTTTTTTTTAATAAACGAGTCGTATTGAATATCCATAGAAGATTTAACATGTTTATTTCGTGCATCAACTTTGTAAAATCGATTTTAGCAAACCTCATATAATTCACAGAAAACCCTTGTCAATCGAGCTCAACAGTCTAGTTGAATTGCTAGTTGATAAAAGCACATGATCCTTTCCAACTAGAGAAAATAACGATAGCAAGAAGTAGCATCGTTAATCTGATCAAATGTGTGGTCGAAGTCTAACGGTTTAGCAAACGAAACATAATTGCACGAAAGCTAAAATCTAAAAAGTTACAATTGTTGAAGTAATCATCACAAATCGTGATTTTTTAATAAACAAGTCATATTCAATATCCATAAAGGATTTAACGTGTTTATTTCGTGCATCAACTTTATAAAATCGATTTTAGCAAATTTCATTTAATTCACCAAAAAACCCTTGCAAATCGAGCTCCACAATCTAAATGAATTGCTAGTTGATAAAAGTACAAGGCTACGCTTGCAAAATTCATGATCCTATCCAATTAGAGAAAATATCAATGGCAAGAAGCAGCATCGTTAATCTAATCAAATGTGCGGTCGAAGTCTAACATTTTAGCAAACGAAACATAATTGCACGAAGCTAAAATCTAAAAAGCTACAATTGTTGAAGTGATCATCACAAATCGTGATTTTTTAATAAATGAGTCATATTCAATATCCATAAAAGATTTAACATGTTTATTTCGTGCATCAACTTTGTAAAATCAATTTTAGCAAACCTCGTATAATTCACCAAAAACACTTGTAAATCGAGCTCAGCAATCTAAATGAATTGCTAGTTGATAAAAGCACATGATCCTTTCCAACTAGAGAAAATAACGATAGCAAGAAGTAGCATTGTTAATTTGATCAAATGTGCAGTCGAAGTCTAACGATTTAGCAAACGAAACATAATTGCACGAAAAGCTAAAATCTAAAAAGTTACAATTATTGAAATGATCATCACAAATCGTGATTTTTAGTAAACGAGCCATATTCAATATCCATAAAAGATTTAACGTATTTATTTCGTGCATCAACTTTATAAAATCGATTTTAGCAAACCTAATATAATTCACAAAAATTATTGCAAATCGAGCTTGACGGTCTAAATGAATTGCTAGTCGGTAAAAGCACAAGGTTACAACTTGCAAAATTTAACTCTTAAAGCTGCAAATTTAGGAGGAAAATCACTTTCCAGCGGCAACCCTTAATTAAAAAAAAAAAAAAAAAAACCAATTGAAAAAGAAGGAAAGCCAAGGAGGTAACGCCCACCGTGGGGCTCGAACCCACGACCACAAGGTTAAGAGCCTTGCGCTCTACCAACTGAGCTAGACGGGCTTCGTTGCTGACAAATAAAATTTAATAAAAATAAACTATAATTTCCGATCCTACGCCCCCGCGCCCTCGCTCCGGAAGCTTCTTTGCGGAGGCAACGACCTCGTCCAGACGGACTGAACCCTAATTCTGCACCCCCACCTAAAACCTCCCTCCACCGCCTCCCATCTGCGCTCATTTCCGCGGCGGAGCTTCAGGCGAGAACCGGAGGAGGAAGATGGTGTGGTTCCAGTGCGAGGACTGCGGCGAGAACCTCAAGAAGCCCAAATTGCCCAATCACTTCCGTGTTTGCTCCGCCTTCAAGGTTCTCATCCTCTTCCTTCTCCGCATATTCTCTCGGTTTCCGAACGCGTTGTCCGTGTCGGCTGATGAATATTTTGTGCTCCCCGCGTGTGCCTTGTAGCTGTCCTGCATCGACTGCGGAGAGACGTTCAGCCAGCAGAGCGTGCAGGGCCACACCCAGTGCATTTCCGAAGCGGTGCGTCTCTACTCTTGTGCGCTCTCCCGAAAAGATGCTTTTTTTTTATGCTATTTTGATCGCGTAGTTGTTTGAGAAACATCTTCTCTGACCATCTTATTAGCTTATGTCGAGGAGTTGGATTAGCTCTTGTTCTGGTTGCATTCTTGTTCTTAATTGTCTCGTTGTCGCGCGTTTCCGCTCGGGATTCTTTGCTGGGGTTCTCCCTGCTCGGGTTCATTGTAGGTAGCATCGCGTATCGCATTGGAACTCGTGGAATGTCGGAGTTTTCTTTGTTACCGATAAAGTTGCAGAGAAAAAAGAGTAGCTTTGATGTTGTTAGAACTGTGGAATCATTCCTCTTGTTGATTTTGGGTTAATGAATTTTTTCCTTTTCGAAGCACATGATGTGAATGTGGTTGGTGCTTTGATTTATAGGAGAAATACGGTCCTAAGGGTCAAGGAAAGGTTTCAAATGGCACACCTGCTAAGCCTGGCAAAGATGCGAAGCAGCAACCTGATTTCGACATAACCGTCGGATTGACTAAACGGCCTCCATGGTTTTGCAGGTATGAAGTCTTATGTCGAGTTTAACGTGTATGCAGCTTAAAAGTCCTGTGCATCCTGTATGTGATTGTATTGTCATTTCACAACATCTGTTCTTATGGTCACGGGGAATAATACTTATGCACACTGGGCATTAGCTCAGACTAGTCACTTTTGTGTTTCCAACCGGAGCAGGGGTTCTTTACGGATTTTTGATAGGAGTGTCAGTTGGTGTTATGGAGACACAGCTTTGAGCCGCACTCTTAAAGTTGGCACTTATCACTTATGAGCTGGAACTTGATCACTTCTGGTTAAGTTGCTGAAAGAATTTTATTAGGCAAGCTTGTACTAATTGTCCCTTGCAGTCGAGATGAGATGTGGTTTTCATTCAGCATTTGGGTATTGTGCAGTCTTTGCAACATAAAGGCCTCTAGTGAGCAGACCCTGCTCCTACATGCTGAAGGGAAGAAGCACAAGGCAAAAGCACGAGCTTTCCATGCTTCAAAGCAGCAACCTCAACAAAAACAAGAATCCACTTCTCCCGCAACACTTCCTCCTGAAGAAGCTTCAAAAAGTAGAGGAGGTGACGGTGAACACATAGAAGAACCAAAGAATAAGGATATTTCCACAAGCAACAATGCACATGACAATTCCGAGGTAGATAAGGGAAACTTACAGTCGAGTAAAAAGAGGAAACATGACGGATCTGATAAAATTGATCATAAGAAGAAAACTATGCTTGATAATCTCAATGAAGTTGGAGATGGGGAAGTCATCCAGGCTGAAAATACAGAAGTAAAGAAAAGCAAGCATGTTGTAACTGCCAGAGAAAATGCCGAGGATGCTAGTCATCCCAATGAAGATGCCCAGAAGAAAATAAAGTGGAAGAAGTTGATTAAATCCACCTTGAAATCGGTAAGTTTTTTTGTCCTGTCAGTTTTCTATCTTTTGATGTTTCAGCATGTTGTTAATTATTCAATGTTTGTCCACACCTATGTTGTGATATGTGTGGATGAGTTTAGCCTTGTGGCTTTTTAACTGAATTCAAAATTGCTACTTTGGGAGGTTTTTATTCCACTCTACTTGTGAAGCAGAACCCAGATGGAAAGATGAAGATGAAAAAACTGAAGAAACTTGTTATGGAGGCTCTCAAGCAGTCCGGCGTTACTGAAGATGAAAACCAACTCGGCGCGAAACTTGAACAGAAGGTGAGTGTCCTGAGACAACATTCCTCAATCCTGGTAGAGCGTAAAGCTACTTCTAAATACTCATTTGTTGCTTTCTTGTTGCAGATAAACTCTAGTTCGAGGTTCGCTATTGACAGCAAGTATGTTCGTCTAGTTGCTTCAGACTGAAATAGTTGGAGACTGGCTAGTGAAAACTTTGTGCCCTACCATGTCATTTTTCGTATGTGACCACATAGGTGTCGACTTGTTCATGTAGTGCATTCTTTGTGAGTCTATCGGAACAACATTGTTGGACCTTTTTGGTAGGAAGGTGTGCCTTCAGGTAGCGGATTTTGCTTTGTACCCCACATTTGGGTGGGAATTTTGGCAGAGGGAGTTTTTCCTGAGAAATGATCGGGACATATAGATGAGAGTTATTTGGACAATCTATCTACAGAGAAGTAATATTCTAATTGAGAGAGAGCTGTGAGGAGAATTTTGTTGATTTCTTTTTTGACAACTTGGGTCGTTCTTGAATATATGAAATCCTTATGAACCCCTTCAGTACTTACTAGTCTTTCTTGGCACTTTATTGGCAATATTCAGCTTGATGATTTATCAAGATTGGAAATTTGGAAGCAACTTGTTCTCTAGCATAATTATTCTCTTGGGCAACCAGCTTTACAATCACGATCCGAAGCCATGTTGTGGTCCCTGTTGACTTGTGGATTAATCTTTAGAGACACAAGGTTGTTGACGGGAACGGTCATTTTCCTATACTGTCACTTTGATGAACGGTCGTGACGTGCATTTCTTTCCTTGCTGATCAAGACAGAAAGATGTCGTCACTTGAACTAGATCCAATAAGATGAGGAGACCACACATTATTGTGGGCTCAGGACAGTGGAATCTGGGATTGATCAAGGCATGGACTGGGACCGGATCCGAGTAGAATTGACATTGAATAAAATGATATATCCAGCTACGAGTGGTTGAGGTTGAGCGTTCATTGATTTACACTATTGACAGGACGTGGCATATGTAAGTCGTGTCCCGAGCCGATTGATTTGTCAATGCACCTCGTGCATAAGATCAAGGCTGTCCACATCTCCAACCAAGCCCCAAGAAGAAGGCTGAGTACAAGAGAAGCCAAAGAGAATCTTCTATTCATATCCACGTCGCGAGGCCGAGATTCCTTAGTATCTATACGTTCGCGCAGCGGTATGATCATGCCAGGAAATCTTGTAAGCGGCTGGAGTAAAGCGTTGGAGTTTCCAATTTCATGCTCTCTCATGCTGGAAATTGCTATCCTTATGGGTCAGGACGGTAGAATCTCACGGTGATCAAGACGTGAAGCATTGGGAGTGAATCCAGTTGCATTTCACATTCGAGTTTTAACCAACTAAAAATAGTCAAAACTGCATATTAAACGATATTTCCTATACTTTCCAAGATAATGTTATTAACAGACCATAGCACACGTAAAATACAACACGACCGGAATCAACCAATCTGTCAGTCCACGTCCTTGTGCATGCTTGCCATGACTCCAACCAAGCCACAACAAGGTAACAGAGAAGTAGAAGAGAAGGCAATGACAATATTATAGTTCTATCAGTATTGTCTGGCTGAGATCCCTCGGTATGTACTGTTCTCACAGCGCTACAAATGTGAGTTCACGGCATCACTTTTGGCACCGTCAAATCTTTCCAATCGCTGGAACAAAGTCTCAGAGTTCCAATTCCTCGCTCTCACGTTGTGGCCGTTAAACAATTATGTACACGTAAATGAGATTCTCCCTTTTTTGAGTATTTTCATTCCGAGATCAACAGATCCTCTTTGAGGTGATCAACATTCACCTGGTGAACATGACAAAGGTGATGATGATGAGCAGCACGGCCGAGCATACCATCGCCTGCGAAAGAAAATGCCACTCCTCAGTCCTCAAAGCTTTCCACATAATTATGCTGTCCATGTTGTATACACTTGCCATGAAAGGAAAGGATCATTTCGATATTTATTTGCTCGGTGGTATCATTGGTCATGGAGCTTAAAAATTCCCTTTGGAATGGCCAATCACAACAACCATGTAAACAACATCATTATTTGACACTTAACATGATTTATCAAACTAGCTCCTGCAGAATTTCTATTGACATGTGCCATGGTGATTACTTACTTGCATACTATCACAATAAAAAGTTGGACGAAGTATTTCAAGAATTTCCAACTCTATCAGATGGTACTATAATCTACACTGTAGCAAAGTCTTCTGAGATTTATACTCTCTACATGAAAATAATAAAGAGAAGCATGGCAGAACATGCAAGCAAGATACGATCTGTAAACACCCCACGCGATAGATTATCAATTAAAAGGGTATTAGTGCAGAAATAACTCGCCAGTACAATTTTTTGCTATGTTTTACTAATAGAACGGAAAGCTTTTGCCACAAAGAAATTCATATTAACTACTATAGAATGTAATTCTCCTCTAAAATAGTCGGTTTCCTTGATTCTAAGTCATCTTCAATAACATTCAGAAAACCTTGAGCACCAGTTGTCTTACAATGTTCATCAACACAATATAAGAAACAATCTATTCTGGGGAGAGGATCCTCACTTACCTCTTCATTGTCTTTGGGTATTATTGATCAAACTTGAGAGAGTAAAGGGAAAAAAGCAAACTGACCGCAATCAATGAGACTTGACTCAATCAAGACGTTGAGAATCAGTCCCACTAACATAAACGCCTCCAGAATGCTTTAGCCTTAGAGTCAAGTTCAACATCCAGCAGCAATTCTTTAAGAAAGGCAATCCAAAGGCGGCATACAACCACTCACCCGCATGCGCGCGCAGGGGCAATTGTAGAGAGGGGGAGAGAGAGAGAGAGAGAGAGAGAGAATTTACAGCAATAGCAGAAGCAGCAAGGCCTGCTCGTTCTCTAGGATCCTTGCGGTAGCAGTTTCCAAAATAGAGAAATGTAGCATAGTACCACAGCAAAGGGCATGCGAACCCCAAAAGGAACCTGAACATAGATGTATGTGTGAGATATGAGACTGCCAATGTGAGGAACAAAAAATAACAGAAGATACTTACGAAAACCATCCAATCCCACACCCAAAGCATGGTAGAGGTTTGTCATAGATGCCTAGCTGGGAATCCTCTGCATCTCTGATGAGGGTATATTTGCCTCTTTGATGGTCTGATGCATCTGGTTAAAGGACAAGTTACTATGATCACGAACGCTCAGAGAATGCAGAATTGAAACATCCCTGACCAAAGTCAAATGCCGACTGCAAGGGGAAGAAAAAGGGGGACCGCATGCCTCTAGACAATTGAGTAAATTAACTTCACAGAAGCCCGAACCATTGTGTTCCTCAGGAAATAAACATCCAAATAGAAGAATAAAAGACAAAGCCGTGTTGTCACAAGATTGTCTCCAATAGCTCATTTTCTTGGTGTTAATTAAAACACTAACGTTGGAGAATCCAACAATGGACAAGTAAAGGCAAGAACTTGAAACAGAGAAGGTAACTACATTAATAAAACTAAGAGTTTTCCTTATTTCTTTTATCATTAATAACTGAACTACGACTTGTCAACAGAATTAATATATGAGAAACATTGACTTGGAGTCCTAGCTTTAATAGTGGGATCAGACATACAGTACATGATGGTAATATATACACAGAGCGACATCCAAAACCAGATCATTGCACATTTGATGTGACGGGTCAAGAAAATCTCTATCCAGAGCAAATAAAAATTTTCTTAATCCATGAAACTGGACAAGATAATGATTATGTAGATTAGGTTGGCATTTTCTCATCGAATAAAAGAAATGTCCTTATGAACCAGTGTAGAAAACCTGCATACCTTTGGATCCTGAATAATATCGAGCTGATGGCCTCAAAAGATGCTTGTCAGAAACTGAGCTAGCCATCTCAACAGCATTTCTTAAACCCTCTGTCTCCTCCATGGATATACCTGTGACATCAGGAAATGCAAATAATCTCAGGTAATCTCTTCAGGAATAACGATTAAGAACCTTCCTGCCATGTGGGCTGGTCACGTGGTTCCTACTACATCCTGCCTAATTTCATTACTAGTACAAATTCTTTTTGAGCTCAAGCAGTGTCAGTTAACATAATTTGAACAGAGGTAGGAGTCCTAGCTTTTTCTAATTCATACTTTCGCATTGGTAAACAAAGCCCGCAAGCACTTGACGTCATTTATGAGTTCAAATGTCAAGCTGAAACAAGTAAATAAATACTTGAAGAGACCCTCGTGAATCTGCATGCGTCCATAGATATAAAGAGTAGAAAATTTTCAGTTGCCAAGGAATAATATTTTCATGGCAAGAGCATGTGGCAATGGCAGCTTCATGACAGGTTTGTTGCCACGAACATTATCATGATTGCGTAAAACCTAAAACGAATGGGGGAGGTGACTGCATCTGTTCATATGCAGTTATAATAATGTAAATTTTACTTGCCAAAGATCAATACTTCTCCATAGAAAAGTTGAACAAAATCACTCTTTAGCGGAAATCAATATCTGGCAGCTTTAAATTTCCATGTGGACATTGCCACAGAAACATTGATGATTTGCTCTAACCAAAATGCAATGAGGAGGCTCAACTGCATTTTACTTATCACTAGATTGCTGATGTGTGCATTGGTAAGATGCTTTTGAACTTTTGGTTCTACAATCACTTGTAAGACTTCTCAGTAATTGGCTTATTGCAGTGCACAAATCATTCCAGCACAGTCCACGCAGAAATACAAAAGTCCACCAATGTAAATTAATTGAAGTCGATTTGCTTTTATAAAAAGAAGATATCAATGAACTGTAAAAGAAACAATCCTGGGTTGGGACACAATTTTACTTCAAGCAAAGACATCTGATGAGAAATGCGTGGAAATCAATACTTTTGTCCATGTTTAATGTGCCAAAATATCTGGCAGGTTGATGCACTCACTCCTCTCAACTGCTTCCTAAAATAATTGAGGAAATTCATTGATGATAATTTCTCACTGATCTTAGGCAGTCCAATATGCTTCTAACTTCAAAAGTAACATGCTCTGAAAATGAGAAATTCAAAATTGAAAAGTTCTCTTTACAATAGGTTGAGAAGAAAAAATCTCTATAATTTAGAAATCCTTGCCCACCAGAGTTTGTAAGCTTTCTCAGGATACATAGATATACAATTAGAATGTCCACAAATCGAAATAAAACAAGACAATCATTAATGTTTCTTTCAGTTATTTTTCAAATAAAAGGATAACCACTCACTTTCTATATTCTATAAGTACAAGCATATCAGTCTTTTGAGTAAATTGGGCATTTTTCATTACTGTAAAAGTATGAATGGCAGCTTGGTTCATCACCACCAGAGGTGAGAAGCGGGAAATAGAGATCACCAACAGGAAAACCATGTCACTGGCCAATGATTACACAAGCATCGAGCGTGCACCATCACCATACATAATCTACACAAGAAAAATGTGAATGCTCGCAACAAGTCTCATTCTATGAGTTTGGTGGCATCCTTCCCTCCAGCTTTCATGATGCTAAGCAATGAAATCTTTTCCACTGCCATATGCAACGTTGCGCGACTATGAACTCAGGGCAATCTAATGCAGATGGCACATCAAAGGCTTGCTAAACTTTCCCTACAGTTCCGGAGATTCATTTGCTCAAAGAAACATGGAAGCAAACAAGCTAACCAGACTCCGCAAGTAGATGACTTCTTGAACCCAAGAGGTCTCTAAACACCATGAGCTCCAATTGCATACAAACACGTAAAGAAAACCCCCAAATCTGCTACTTAATATACTCGAAGTTTCAGAAAATTCATTCATCAGGAAATCCAAGTGCCTGAACACCATGACTATAATTGGGAAAAACAAAACAGGAAGATTCAAACCAAGCACACAACCGACCCAGCAAAGAAGGCAGCTGAATCTCGTTTCTTGAACACCCAATTCATCGAGAAGCAAACGAAAACAAGAATCGCCACACACCCATCAATCATCGAGGCCAGCTCTACCTAACCCAGAAGCAAAATCATCGCCAGAGAGACAATTACCGCTGAACCGGCGGGAAGAAGAGCGGAGGACGAGGCTGATCAATCCAAAAAATCGACTCTTTTCGTGTCCCTCCAATCCAGAGATGATAAAAGAGAACCCCGACGGAATGGATCTCAACGAATTGGTGGTGGAGGAGTGTATTAAACGACAGGCATTAAACAACCGAAACCGAAACCGAAAGCCCAGCGCCACTCTCCGTCCTGCTTTTGCCCATCTACGCAAACGAGCAAAAATTGACGCAACGCTTGTCGGACTCGCTCAAAAACGTACTTTTCGTGCTGGGTTCGATAAAGTATACGTATAAACAATGACGAAAGCTAATCATTTCTCCATTCACACGGGGTCGATAAAGCCGCCCCGCACCTGGAATTGGGTGAGCTGAAGCCGCGGCGGGATTGGCCTAGAAATCCGAAAGTCAACGTTGGCTTTTGTTGACTCCTACCTGCGGCGTGCAGGACCGAGTCCCAATTGGTCAGTGATTCAATTTCGGACAGAAGTGCTGTCGGTTTTTGCGTTTTGGTTTTCTGGCCGGCCACGACGGGTCGGCGGGAATTGTTGTTACTAGGAAACTAGTGTTGTTTATTACTTCATTCCATGTTCATATGTGAAAACAACACGTCCATTTCTGACCCGACTCGACTCGCGCGAGGCAAGACCCTCCTTAGACGCATTGTAGCGGTTTCGAGACATGAGCCTTCGGCTGCGGATTCGAGGTAGTGAGAATTCCGATCCGACGGGATCGATCGATCGATCGCCGGCGGCGGCCCCGGTCAATGGACTTTTGGCTGTGTTTTCCCTGGCGGTGGATGGCGACGGGAAGGGGCGACCCTAGAGAAATATGGGTGGAGGGAGGGACGGTGGCTTGGCCTTTTCTTCACCAGAAAAGCCATTCTCTTGACATTTGGCTTCTGTTGACTCCGGCGTGCGACGCGAAGGGCTGAGGTCCGATTGGTTTTATGATCCGGACAAAGAAGCTGTCGGTTTCCGGCCGGATACGACTACGGGCCGGCAATTATTGCGATAATCATGGGAGAGGGTGTGTTTGTTTCCGTAAAAAATGAATAATTTAAAAAATATTCTTCAAAAAATAATCACTTGTTTAATTTTTTTTTTTTTCAAACGATATAAGTTTTTTTTTTAAAGCAATATAAGTTATTTTTTTAAATGTTTTTGAATTGCTCATTTTTTATGAAACAAATGTACCTCCTTCAATGCAATTGTTTATGATTCGGACAAAGAAGCCGTCAATTTCTATGCTCCGGTTTTCTGGCCAAATACGACAGCAGGCCAACAATTGTTGCGATAATTATGGAAATGTATGTTTGTTTCGTGAAAAATGAATAATTTAAAAAATATTAATTATTTTGCTTCATTCTGTGCCCACATCAAGTGAAAACAACACTTCCAATTCCAACTTGACTCAGGCAAGGTGAGCACCCCCCCCCCCTTCCTCGAATGCAATGTAGGAGTTTTGAGATACGAGCCTCCGGATGTGGATTCGAGGTAGTGAAAATTCCGATCCCGACGGGATTAATCGACTGATCACGATCCCCGAGCGGCATGGTCAATAGACTTTTTGGCTATTTGTTCCTCGGACGGGAACGGTGACCTTAAAGAGAGATATGGCTGGAGGGAGGGACGGTGACTTGGCCTGTTCTTTCACCACAAAAGCCATGCTCTAATTACCGACGACGGTGGACCCTTTGATTCAGGATCAGCTGTGTGGTCAGGCTTATTTTAATATTGGCTTCTGAAAATGGTAGAGATTGCTTCTTCTTGTAGATGACCAATTGCCTTTTCGATCAGATATTGTTTGGCCTATTGCTGTGTATTCCCATCGTGGACGAACATGAATGATGTACGTTATCGTCGGATCACGTGCGGCTCACATGAAATTCCAAGTAATCCACCTCCCCAATAATCCGACTCATAAATACTATGAAACTCGGTATAAAGTACGAAATGCAAAGTAGAATTATAAATAATTAAAAAAAAAAAAACAAAGTGGCGTACAAGAGAGAAAGGGACCGCGGTCCTGCCACATGTCAAATGTTGATTGGTTCTTGGCCCTCCAAAATTTTGGCAGACACAAAAATTTGGACGAAAGAGTACCTGGCATGGAATAGCCCAATGGACCTGTGGGCTCAATAAGGTCCATGGACCGAATCGGGTCGTGCCCCGACTTCCTTCTTTTTATCGATTTTTTTCTCTTAAATTTTATTTTTTCCTTCGCACTGTTCTATCTAAAGAAAAGATGAAGCCCACCTTTTTGCATTCCAAGCTTTTGTTTTCCCTCTTTATTTTTGTTTTTTTTTCTTTTCAATTTAATTCAATTTTTTCCTCTTTTTGTTCTAAAGACTTCGATAAAAGCGGGACAATTGGATTTGACATCATTTTTTGTTAGAATGAAAATTTTCATTTCACATTAAGGAGGTGTACATAACTTCAAGATAAAGATGCGAATCCCACAAGATAAGAAAATCTAAAAGATAAATCAACTTGGTACATAGCATTAAAGTACAGGAAGCATTAAAGTATTGATGATGACTGAATCTCGCATCAATATCATTGATGAGCATACACTAAAAATTCCCTCTCCAATAATTACTACTTTGCTAAAATGCGATGTGTGCTTAGGTTTAGGGGTGAGCGATGGTGTAGGGACTGGGTCGATCCTTGATCCTGGTATCCCTAAATCAAAACTATGCGTGCTAGTTCTTGGTCCTGGCAGTTTAAGGTAGGTCTAACTCGATCCAACACTAACTATATATATTATATATAATACATCTAATATATTATTTATAATTTTTATATATATTTTAAAGAGAAAAACCAAAGTCAAATAGTGTCAACAGCTTAAACTTTTAATGTCTTTTAAGGCGTCAACAATCAAATAGTGTCAACAGCTTATACATATTATATCTAATAGACAAAGGAGGAAATTGTCTCTATAAGGAGTTTTCACGGTCACAGCGTTAGAAATAGCGTAAAGTTTATGCTATAAACAGCTCCTCATGAATCCTCCTCCAATACTCGTTATTTTCTATCTTCTTTATCATCTTAGTCTTCAATTTTCCATAATTGAAATAAATGACTTCCCCTCTTGTTGCTCAACACTCGCCCCACTTGCCTCTAGTCTCCTGCCGCTCGCCACTCAATACTCGCCTTGCTTGTTGCTTGCCAGACACCCTGCTCACCGCTCGTCGCTCGCCCCGCTCGACACTTCCTATCTCATCCCATATCTTCATAAGTAGTCTTAATCGTTTTTAAGGTTTCTTGTTTTTACCAGGTATGAAATTTCTAGTGTTGTATCCACTGGTGGGCAGTTGCGTTGGTTGAGAGTTTCTTCTTCATTGTCGAGGTTGAGAGTTCGAAACCCCGCAGTGCTAGCGTTGTAAGCGGGGGGCCATGTGGTGGGGTCATGTAATAGTCTCACCAGAGGTATTGACATTGGTCCAAATGTGCCATCGAGGCGCTACTAGGACCTTGTGACCCCGTAAGGGGGCTTAGGAGGAATTTCAATTATTAAAAAAAAAAAAATTCTAGTGTTGCCTCATCTTAAATTTATTGAATTTGTACTAGTATTTATAATTTGGTTGCACAACGTTGTATTATTGATGAATATATAATTTGAAATGGTAGATTTTCCTTTTTAGAGAATAAAAAAATAATAATAATAATTATCGGTTGGTTTTGGGTTAACTTTGGAATTGGGCTAACCTATTGGATGAGTCCGATTCTCGGTCCCGGGCTCAATAGGATCCTAAAAATTGAGGACCAATATTGTGTGGTTGATCCAAATGTTAGGGGGTGGACCCAACTAATCAAGACCATGCTCACTCCTACTTAGATTTGGCATCCCTAGTATCAACACCGTATGAAGACAACAACAACCCGAAAAGTTGAAAGAGCATAGAAATTGCTTTGTAATAGAAGAGCACCTAAATCTAGGTGTAGTAAAGAAATGCCAGTCGATCACAAAATGACTTTTTAGATGGCTTCTGCCAGTAGCAGAGGAGCCCTGAAGACTTGCGGAGCGCATGACTATAAAGAACAAGTACCGGAGTTTGAGCAAGCAAGCAGATTCCAAAAGAGCAGATTTGCTCTTCGTACTTTTGAGCTCATAGGACAAAATCCTCCTCTTCCGTGGAGAGCTCAACATCGATGATCCAATAATTTTCTTGATTCTCTCTTTCTCAAACCCGAAGTCAACACCCGCTTCGATTCTGACCCCGATCCTGGTACGCCAGGTAAGCCTTGCACGGACCGGGTCACAGATCCGAACCGAACACGTTATCGCCGTCGACCGCGTGATGCGACCCGCACGCGGGCACGACGGGCCCTCGCGACTTCGTCGGCACGAGGCGACGACCATTCCAGTTTTCACACGGCGATTTGCTCTGTATAGCAAAGCAGAGAAAACGGCACGAGAGTCGGACGATCGATCACATGGCGGAGAAAGCAGAGAGAGAGTGAGAAGAGAAGCGCACGCCTTTGACCCCTCGCGTCAAAACGCTTCTAGATCTTCCACCGTTCGATTTCCACAAGAGTCAAAGTCAAACTTCCATCCCATGCCTTCAATTTCGCTCCTTTGGAAAACGAAGCTTTCCTAATCCTTCCTTTTGGTCCTTTTTCCAATTAAGATCGACGTACCGACTTCTGGTTTTTCCTCAAATTTGATTTGGGTTCGAGTGATTAAGCCCGGGGGCCGAGACCGGGCGGAGTCGGAGTCCCATGATAGTCTTGGTTTTCGCTCCTCGAATGTGTTTGTTGGATGTGCTTTAATATTTGCCTAAGAATATTTACCATTTTCTTTAGGATGTGCGACTTGATTTTGATCACGACGTGATTTTATATAGTTAAATGAAGTTTGAATTTAGAGGGGCCATCAGTGGATGACCTATAGAGTTGTCAATTTTTAGTGAAAAAGTCATGATCGGACTATATATTATAATGTCAGTTGAAATCTTTTTGGGAAAGAATCACTTTACCTTCCAACTCCCTCCAAACCTGATCCAGACCTACTTTTAGACTTAAAGAAAAAATCACTTTACCTTCCAACTTCATCCAAACTTGATCCAGACCTACTTTTACACTTGTAGTAGCCACAAATCATGGAGGAACATATGGTCTTCCCACTAATTGCACAGTTCTCCCCTTTTGGCCCAACTCCTTTTTCTCTTTAATAAATCAGGCATGACCCTAAAAAGATCGGGTTACTTGGAGACTCAAATCACTCTAGATACTATGAATCGGGTTAAGTCTAGATACTTCAGTCCATATAGAAGATTCTAATGTAGAGCAGTTTGCACGCAATTTATGTAATTCCAAATGGGCAAGAGTTGAAAAATTCCTAGATGTTGCAGCTAATTACGCCCATTCCACAGGTCGATTCCTCCCCTCTTTTGTTTTTGTTCTTTTTGTTAACGTTATCCTACTGACTTTTGGCATTGAAATGCAGTAATGATTGGCTAATTTGGATGTACAGGCATCCCATTTGATCATGGCGATTGGAAAAGCATCGTCCAAAGCTGGAGGGAGGGAAGGTCTGCTTTGCTGTACTTCCATATCATCCAAGTTAAATCTCTTCATTGGACAGCCACGTCAAACTTTATGAAATCTTGTCGGCAAGGACGAAAGGAGAAAAAATAAAAAAATAAAACTCCATCGAGTTTACAAAGGCCCTTTCAATCGAGGAGAGAGGTATATTATTAAACATCGAGAGATCCTCATGCCTATTCCGAATCTAATAAATATATGTTTTAAAAGGGTATTAGAAACTCAGTTGCGTCCATGAGCACTGAGCAGACAACAATATAAACACATGATATATATGTAGTTGCGGGATTATATGAGTGCGGATATGTACACGCATGGATTTGCCAAGACATTTTTGGCCCTATCTGATTCGGCTTTGGGCAAATGTCCTTGAAAAAATGCACATACATTTAGACGGGTAAGGGAGTATTTTGAAAACTACATTTTGCTAATTTTTTTATTAAAAAAGTTTCTAATGTTTTTTTAATCTAGCCATCAGGGGTCAAATCTAGCCGTTGTCGAGCTTTAGGTGACGCTTGGGTCATATGACTCAAGGGAGACTTGAGGTCGTGTGACCTCAGGTGGTAGTCATTGGGTAGTCACGATCCCCGGGCAGTAGTCCCTCATGCGAGAGACTCCTTGGCCACTGATCATCAGTCTCCATTCGTTTCTCCGAAAAAAAATGAATAGTAGCCATGAATAGTAATAAGATTTGTATTCCAAAGAAGTAGCTTTCCAAAGTAAGCCCTTATAGCCAATTGGAGATATAACTGCATCTTCTCAAAGTCATTCGAAAAATTAAACCAAACATAATTGCAATTGGAAAAACTCTTCCGAACGCCGAACCAAAGGGAGACAATTTTTACTTTTCCAGAGAGAGAGAGAGAGAGAGAGAGAGAGGAGTCAAAAAGTCAAGCTCCGCGGGTAAAATATAGAGAGAGAGAGAGAGAGAGGAAATGGAGAGATGATGTCGTCGCCGTCGTGGTCGGCGTCTTCGTCTTCGGCTTGTTGTTTTGCGGGGGTTAATCAGCGGAGAAGCGATTGAAGAAGCGAGCAGGAAGGTGGTGACTCCTGACTGGTCTTCGGTCTTCCCCCTCCCCCAACTACTTTTTGCCCCTCTCATTACTCTCTCTCTCTCTCTCTCCAATTTCCTTCACCTCAAAACCCCCCCAAATCCCACCGGCTCCCGGCAGCAACCGCCGATCGCCGATCGCCGCCGCCGCCGCCGTCCTCCGCCGCGATGAAGAAGGGGGCTTAAACCCCATCCTCAACCTCAAGCTCTCCCTCCCTCCTCCCGATGAGGACTCCATCGCCAAGTTCCTGTAACTCTCCCTCTCCCTCTCCCTCTCCTCTCTCTCGATCTGTCGTTGTGTTTTTTTGGTGGATCGCGCGTGCATTGTTGGTCGCGCCTGCGTTTCGCCCGATCGGCTCCGTCTGAATCTGGTGCGCTGGGTGTCGTCGTTGTCAGGACGCAGAGCGGCACGTTCGTGGATGGCGATCTGCTCGTCAACAGGGACGGGGTTCGGGTCGTGCAGCAGACCGAAGTCGAAGTGGTAATGAGATTCCCGACTGACTGGATCATGTCTTGGTAGATTTCTCTCGCTTTTTATTGGTTTCTTAGACCGAGACCGCTTGGAAGGAAACTGACACTCCTCGCTTCGTGAGATTGAAGGCAGATTGTTTTCTGTGGTTTTCATTGGTAGATGTTTCCTTGTTCGCATGTATTGGTGACTTGATGACCGCATTTCTCCCGTCGATCTTGGCGTTTCGTTTCTGCATTCGTCTTGTTCGTATCATCTCATGTATTTCTTGCAATTCCTCTATAGAAAGGTTTGGTTAAACTCGCTATAGCATGTGAAGAAGTTCCGGCTGAGATGGAAGGAATTTCTTAATGTCGGAACACAGAAAAGCCTCTCTTTTTCTTTTCTTTTTTTCGTCGAGACCTTTCATCCTTAGAATCTTAGATCTGTGTAATGCTATGCTAGCCTCGCTAGGGATTATCTAGCTCCAGCTTATCAGTGAAGCTGGCTGAGTTGCTCAACGCTGATTTGTTTCCCTTGGAGGCGTCATTCATTGAGGGAGCTATCTAAGCTCCTAGCTGAGCTGATCCTGCAGGTTTTGTTTTGAAGTAATTCCATACTCTGTACTGAAACAGTGGGTGTGTTCGTCTCGTTTTGAACATCTTTCTGGGTCTCTCGCTTTATGTTCGGACTGCTCGTAGTACTCAAAGAGTATTGGCTTTGTGCCTTGAAGATTGTAATCTCTGAATGCGTACTCTTGTGTCCGTTTCAGCCACCCCTTATCAAGCCAACAGACAACCAGTTGAGTTTAGCGGACATAGACACAATTAAAGTTATTGGAAAGGGGAATGGTGGAATAGTCCAATTGGTCCAACACAAATGGACTGGGCAGTTTTTCGCATTGAAGGTATTGTTAACAACTTGCGTGCTCAGCTTCCAGTTTCAGTTATTGCACCATCACTAAATGTTACAGTGACTATGCATTCTGTTATCCTGAATCTTTATGCTGCTTTAGTTAATGTCTTGGGAGAACAGATTCTACAGTTACACTTTCCAACTAACATAGCAAATTTAGCAACTTTCTCGTGCCTGAATGATGTAATTGGGCTCTTTGTCACGACCTATTCCCATTTTGGAGAAGCTTCCATGTTGCTTTGATAGGGAACTGTCTTCTGTCATGCTACTAGATTGTGAAGCTTACATGATATCGAGACCATCTAATGTTTGGTATCATACGATCGCGCATTCCAATGAAGACCTATTCCCATTCTGGCAAAGCTTCTACTTTGCTTTGATATGGAAGAGTGTTCTGTCATGCTACTAGATTGTGAAGCTTACCTCCTATCTATGCCATTGTTTGGTATCATATGATCACACATTCCAATGCATGATTTCTCATGTGTTTCTGTTAAATTACAAATCCAGGTCATCCAAATGAAGGTTGAGGAGTCTGCAAGAAAGCAGATAGCACAGGAACTCAAAATTAATCAATCTTCGCAGTGTCCATATGTTGTGGTCTGCTACCAATCTTTCTATGATAATGGTACCGTTTCTATTATATTAGAGTATATGGATGGAGGGTCGCTGGCGGATTTTCTGAGAAAAGTTAAAACTATTCCAGAGCCAAATCTTGCGGTCATTTGTAAGCAGGTGAAAAAAGATGCAAATTATCTATATGATTAGTCAGTTCTATTCTGTTTTATTGTCCATGAGATTTCTCAACCTATACGAGGAAATTGATGTAGGTGCTCAAGGGTTTGTTGTATCTGCATCATGAGAAGCACATAATACATCGAGATCTGAAGCCTTCTAATCTGTTGATAAATCATAGAGGAGAAGTCAAGATTACTGATTTTGGAGTGAGTGCTATAATGGCTAGCACATCTGGACAAGCTAATACCTTTGTCGGCACATATAACTATATGTCTGTAAGTAATTCAATCACATGTACTAATATTCTTTTGCTTCTTCTCCCTTCATGTGATTATATATCCCCTTTCACCTTACCCTTAATTCTCGCGTTTGTTCCCCACACTTTCTGTAGCCTGAGAGAATCATTGGAAACAATTATGGTTACAAAAGTGATATTTGGAGCCTGGGCTTAGTATTGCTAGAGTGTGCAACTGGGAAGTTCCCATATACACCGCCTGATCAACAAGAAGGATGGACCAATTTCTATGAGCTCATGGAAGCCATTGTTGATCACCCACCGCCTTCAGCAGCTTCTGATCAATTCTCTAGCGAGTTCTGCTCATTTATCTCTGCCTGGTAAAGCTTCTATATCTTCTCCTCCATTCTTAATGGATTGACTTGGCCTTTCAGTCTATTTTACGCGAGATCAAAGTTTAGCATAATAGTGAGGTATTAATGTGACGTGTGTTTTCTACTTAACAAGATCAATCGGTGCTTATTGGCTTAATTTAGATCTGAAGTTGGTTGTATCATATCCATATCAGAATTTTGAAACTGATTTAAGCACCAAAAGGTCGAGAAGTTAGCTTTGTTGAGAATCGGCTTAGCTAACTTTCATTGTTGCTCTTCCAACATAGTGCACACGCATATTGAATTGCAATATAAGTTCAATTGTCTTTCATCTTGTTAATCTGTCATCATTCTATGCAAAACCTAATTTTTTCCCTGCAATGTTTTTCTTTGCAGTGTACAGCAGGACCCAAAGAAAAGATGGTCTGCGAATGAACTTATGGTATATTTATGTCTATTGAAACTTTTTGGTATCTATCAGTGGTCCTAGTGGTCTCCACATAGAAGTCACTCTTAAACCCAACACTGAGCTAGGGGCTTAAACCTCTTTCGTTCGACCCACTCAAGGTGACTGGTGCCACTGCCCAAAGTCACCAGGGTCATCAAGTCATCTGAATTGCTCGTCAAGGGTATCTGTATTTCAGACATACTGACTTTGAGGCTGCTCTTTCTTGCTTTGATTTGAAATGCAGGGTCATCCTTTCATCAGCATGTATGAGGACTTGAATGTTGATCTTGCTTCCTACTTCACTAATGCAGGCTCCCCGCTTGCAACCTTTTGAAACTCCACTGGTATGCCCAGAGCCTGCTTTTTTGCCCATGCACATATTCAATTAACATCTTGTCTCATCCTGTATAAGGATAATGATTAGTAAGTCGAAATTTTTTTGTGTGCACAAGGTTGAGTCTTACTGGAGTGCTATTTCTTTAAAAATGCATTGTTGTTTGAATATATCGTCCACTTGTCTGTCAGATTAATTATTTAGGTATTTGTTTTTTTTTTAAACAGCTGGTGAATGAATTAGTACATGCAATTCCACAAAGGAATTGTGTTTTGGTTCCCAAAGTAGAATCTTTCTCATTTCAATTCTTTTATGTGGTCTTGGAAACCCATCAGCTGTTAAATAAAGGGTTAATGCCACAAAAAACCTCAAATTGGAATTGGTACATCTGTGACAAACTTACCTCCGTTAGTTTTTGTCAAATTGGATTAATAACACAAAAAACCACAAACTAATACATTTGTGATATTTTTACCAAAAAAAAAAAAAAAAAAAAAAACATTTGTGATAAGACGGAATGTAAAATCTCAAACCGTACACTCATCAACTATCATATGTCATTCAGCTCGGCAATTTAATGATAAATTTAAATAAACTAATGGAGGGTAAATTTGTCACAGCTTTGTACCAGTTTCAGTTTGGGGTTTTTTAAGATATTAATCTTTAGTTAAAACCATACACTGCCAATTCTGCCACTTATTACCTAGGATCTCTTGAACCGAGTGACTAGGCAGCTGGCGTGCCTTGGCTGGTTGGCTGACTTTAGTTTCTTGGCAATCAATAGACTTTCTAATAGGTTTTTCGGATTGAAGAAAGTTTTTTGGAAAAAAAAGCTCTTTACCTTTGAAAGCCATTAGCTGCGTTCACAGGCTAACTTTCTGCTATAAGAAATAGTAACTGATGATCATTCTCCTTGAAGCAGTGGTTCCAGCAACCGGAGATCTTTGGCTCCCTGGGAGCTTAGAGAGCAGTTTCAAGAAAAACACCTGCTCAGGATTTTAATTTATTATGAAAGTGGATAACTTTTGGAGCTGATAACTGTCTGCCTCGAGCGGAGTGTAGTGGAGTGGAGTGAAGTGTTGGCAGTTAAAGACGATTTCAAGGGCGTGATTACTTTGAGCGTCGAAGGACAGCTGATGTAAATTGAAATTTCTTTCTTATTGCAAGGTAGATTATTGGTGCCATGCTGGAATGTGATGCGTGAGAAATCCTGATCAGTGCACAAGTCTGTTGACAAATAATCTTTGCCAGAGGATTGCAAAGATTCATGACTAAAACTATGAGATGGCTCTTTAAAGCTGGAAATGGAGAAACTTGCGATACTAATAGCGACATTTTTATCAATAATTGTTTCTTTTTGGCAGGTCATAACCATACTTAGTGTCTGTTCATTTTTCAGAAAAATGTTTTCTTCATTTTTCAACTGTTAATTCATTTAGGAAAATGAGTCAACGGAAGAGGATTTTCCTACCCAAAATGTGAATTCAAGAAAATGATTCTCTTTGAAAATATTTTCAAATATATATTTAGGTATCGGTATTTGGATCTAAAATTCTACGTTTGGGCACAAAAATCCTAACGATGGTTTCCAGTCTTGGGTTGAGCGTAAGGCCCTATTGAGGCTGGGCTCGAGAACCCAATGTGGGCTTGGTCCTCGGCATGCATGTCCAAGTCTATCAAGGCTAGGCCCGGTGTTTGAGGCCTGATGCTTGGGTACCTTAAGCTTAGGTTCCTAATGCTCGAGCTCTAGTCTCCACCATTAGGCTTGAGTCCACAAAGGTCATGTGGAGATGCTTGGGCTTGAGCTCTAAGTCAAAGAAACATTTGTTATTTCAAAAATATATATAAAACAATTGATTTTTTTAATTAATTTTTATTTTTAAAAATTAGAATTAAATTATATATATATTTTAAAGCTCAAGTCTCGCCAAATTTGCGAACTTCGAACTTGCCATAAGTCGGCTAGTCTCAAGCTCGCTGATCTAGCAAGGCCTCCAACCTCACCGACTAAGAGAGCTCAAGCTCACCGACCTTAGGTGAGCTCGCTTGGGACCAATCTTTGACCATCGCTAAAAAAAGAACAAAACAAACCGATCATAAATAGAGTCTTAAGATGGTCCTAGCAGTTCATAAATAGCACTGAATGAAGTGCCTTCCTTTCAGGTGTAGAGAAGATCGCTGCAATTCTTGATAGCAGTTACCTAAAGCTGTTCTAACAAAACACGATCACCGACCAATCTCCAGGCTACTCTCGGGAAATAAAACAACAAAACAGAAGATAATCTTATCTTTCAGGGATCAATTTCGAGAGAACACATGCAAGATCGACAAATGGATCCCATACGATATATCCTTTGTTGGCAACTGGCGATAGATCCGTGCCAAAGGCACGATGAGAATAGCAACGCGAAAAATTCATTTCAACCATTTTTTTTTATAAGATCAAAATTGCTCGATGAATAATTCTGTTGATGTACATCTCATAGGGAGAAAACCATAGATATATGAGGATTTCAAATTTTAATCGATGTACGTATTTCTTATCTCTTTTAACGAGGTGAGTTGATTTTGAGCATGTGTTCTTTTTCTCCAATCCTTTGAAAGGGAATTTCCTAATGCGGGAGACATCGGAAAAGGAAGTTCAAAACAGCACCTGTATAAGATGATATAATGCAATATCAAAAGTGGCTAGCTAGTCGATAATATTCTTTTCATTAAAACAACCACTTTTTTTCTTACGTGATAAATTGAGAAGCGCATAATGGTTTTGAACCAATATAATTATTATGGAATAATAAACTTCGATAGTTACATGCCAAGAAATTAACAATCCGTGCACATCGGATAAAAGTCAAAATTTATTGTGGAATACATATACTTTTACACAAACATGACTAACGTGAATTTGCAACTACAAGATACCGTATTTGCACCGTAATTTATCTTGTCAATTATTTTCATGTACATGTAGAAATAGTTTTCTGTTTTTTTTTTTTTTTTTTTGGGACAATTGCATAAAAATAATGGAAAAATACATACAAAGGTTTTCTTTGTATAAATAAAAGAAAAAACTTGAAAGTGGGAGTGAATGGGGCTGTAGCAACACCGGAATCTGAATGTAAACATGATTAACGTCCCAATTCAACTAGCGCTGTAGTACACCATATCACTAACTAATATTTGAAGAAGCTAAATAAATGATCATAAGTACAGAAAATGAGAGCATGATAACACAATCCCTTTCGGCACTGCAAGAAGAAGGCAGATACTGTCCATCTCAGAGCAATAACCTTCTCCAGCAGCTCCGACTGATGCATGCTCATCTCTTCTATTTGACTTTATTACCTGCATATCGACATTGGCCTCCACCCCATCAAAGAAGGTGGAAAAACTATCATGGATCGAGCAAAAGCCAACTGCAGCACTGATTGTATCCAACTACGGGAAAGATAACACCAGATGGACTCCAATCGCCAATTGTTGGCACAGAAATCATCATTTGCAGAAAAGAGAAGAGCGAGTCCTTTCCTCATTTATCTTTTGGTCATTTTCCACAATGTTATCCTCTGCTCCCAAATTCACTTGCTAATGTTACGGAGGAATCAATTAAATACTTCCATAATCAGACAAGAATGGCATCGACATATATTGCAAATTCACTTACAGGCCTCATTCTGGAGTCTTAACATAGAACTTTTTCCAGGTCGTGCAATCTCTTACATAACAAATTCCCCTTTAGAAACCAAATGAACGGGCGGAAAACTACTACCCTGAGAAAATCAGACTGTCACCTGATCGTGGAGCTTGCATATGGCAATCTACTTACTCATCTTCTCCATTTCCCCACATGAACTTTTGCAATAGATCCCATCTGTGCTTGCTCAACTTCTCCATCTAGACCTTACAAATTCAGTAGTCTTCATGTAAGACAGAACCTTTGCATCCATGCTTGAAGATAAAGGAAAAGTGAAAACGATAGATAATCTAAGCAAAAGTCAACTACATAATTAGATCATATCATTGCACAATTCACCAAAACCTCTTCTATTTATAATTTCGGTTCTCCCTCAAATTCCATCTTCATCTGAATTTCCACCACTTGGATACATTATGTTCAAACCTCTTTGTAAGACAGAACCTTTGCATCCATCTTCTGATTATCCAAAAAGAAGTGTCCAAGTATTATCCCACATCGCTTGACAATGAGTATGTGGTCTCTCTCCACCTATTAGCTTAAGTTTTTAGGTGGGATTTTTTAAAATGGTATTGGATCCAGTGCTATCCCTTTTGCGAATACGCGTGGTCAAAATTCCATATGAATGTGCATAGTCAAAATTTCATGTGCTGCTTATAATCCAATTTGCACATGAGAGGAGGTGTTTTGGGTTGGACTTTCTAACAAGAAGTCTACCATAGAAGCCAGTCAAATATGGAGAGGAAAACCACCATTCCATGAGGATAACTGAAGTCTATGCAAGACAAAGTAACCTCCTGATCTTTTATCATATGGACTCTTCTGCGTTTAAACAGGTCTGCCCGAAAAAGTAAGACCAATAAGGTTTCTGTTATAAACTTTCAATTGGCCCTGGAACAAAATTGTTATACAAGAGCCAACTTGTTATCCCCTTAGTATTAGGTGGTAGAAAACGGGCATGCTCCATCTTCGTAGAGCTATCAAGTTATCAACTATAACTGGAATTTAAACAGCATTGGTGCAAGCAGAGATGTCTAAGCACTTACTAGCAACCAAGAATAGCATAGCACAAGAAGAGATTTATAAAACATGCAGAGGGAAGCATTTGAAGGCAAGGACAGACAGGATTGAATCGCAGTCTGACCCTTGTGATTTTGGGCATTTCTGCATATAAGTATTATTGCATGTGTCTTTGAACAAAGAAGAATAGGACGGAAAGATACTTCAACTGAACATACGAGATTCCTTAGCAGATCAATCTCACAATTTCATACACCCGCATGATAGATAAAGGCTGGAAGTCCATCAATTACCTTAAGCTCTTGCAATCAACCTCACCAGAAAAGAAAGAAGTTTATGGACCATTTCACAACAAATGTGCATCACACAAATGGCTCCTGACAAAACGAGGAAGATCTTAGTGGTCCTTTTAACTTCTGAAGTCATAAATTAATAAAAATGAAAAAGTTGGAAACAATATCAGCGAATATTTTACATTGTACAAACATTTATCAGGCAGAGAGAAACCACATGCTAAAGATAAGGTCTCCCTTGCAATGCAAATATATATGCTAAATCAGGAAAGATTAGGCCCCTATCACTTTACTCAGATTATTTTTGCAACTAATGCAATGAGTCCTTAACATTTGCCACCTTCAATTAAATCAGATAAGATGTCAGAAAGAATTACCAATAAAATCATGAAATCACCTGAAACATCAATACATAGACTCTGACTGTTATTCAAGTCGACATGGAAGAATGCCATTTGCCTGCAGGATTTTGTTAATGATCCTTTGTCTTTATAGTCAAGTACCTGCAAGAGAGTAAGGCTTTCCAAAATCTGCCCCAACTTAGATCCAGTGAAGTAAAACACCACTTCAAGCATGGGAAAATAGCTAAAATCTACTAAATTCAGTGTAGACATCAAAGATTAAAAAAAAAATATATATATATATATCTTACCATTTACCACGTACTGCTAGGCACAAGATGGCTAGCAAACCACAATAGAAGAAACTTCCCAATCCTATTAAAGAGATATACAGCAGGAACGGGATATTGAGATTACATATATTGACCCAGCAAATAAGATTAATTCACATTCTACCAAAACTTCAATGGAGAAATGGCAGTTAACCAATAACTAAGTCAAATTATGGCCAGTAATTAAAGAGAGAAACACATCTAATAATGAACATAACTGCAGAGACCTTTCCTCCAATGAAAAGATGATATTATTTGAAATCAGAAATGTATGTACAAGAGGCATTGTACATTTTTGCAAAGATATAGTCCCTACAAATACTAACTTGTACGTTGAGCAAGATCTTTACATTCAGGGTCACCACCTTAGTACAGAGGCAAAATCGAAAACATCTGAAAGGCTCACTTCAAGATCAACTTCTGAAGAAGACTACAAAAGAATCTATATAACCTAATTTTGTTGACTTGATTGCACCCCTTCAAAGTAGGTTGTTCCTTTAACAACTGCAGTTTGTGTCTTTTTGTCAACAGTATAATTAATAAGACTATACAGAGAAACAACTTCAAACCATCATATTTACGTCTGAAAGATCATCCATAGGAATTTCAAGCCCCATAAAGTCATTCTCTTGCAGATTATCATCTTCAATGTTCAACCATGAAGCAAGGTCTTGGCCATGGTTATCCAAATCATCGGAAACACCAAGTTCATCAATTCCTGGTAGCTGCAGACCTGACAAATCAATTGGGTCCTCAAGCCCATCAAAACTAAAGCCAAGTTTTTCCTTGGAATTACTACTGGCTGTCACTACCTTGGAACCAGAAGGCAATGTTGATTTTGGCTGTTCTGATGTTCCAAGAAGTCCATTGATAGATACCGATAATTGAGTCATTTTCTGCTTGGGCTTCGCTTTAGATTTTCTTTCTCCCTTGGCAGTAAATACTGCTGATCGATTGCTTTTATTATTTCCCGTTCTAGATAGCACCTTTCCTTCTCTGTCCCTCTCACTCCTCTTTCCTTTAGTGCTGCTAGACAGAGAAGTTCCAAGGACTGATGGTGAAGTGGAAGAATTTCCAATTGTACCAGCTACAACCTCATGGAGCGACAATTCCCTCTTCTTTACTCTATTGAAGCATAAATCTTCTTTACCAGTGCTTTGTTCAGCCACAAGATTTCCAGGCAGTGGCACGTCCATGGAATTCATGTCACAATTATCCATTTTTTGACCAATAAGGGACACGGAAGGACTTTGCTGTGAACCCTTGGAAGCTGCAGAAGGGACGAAGAGCTTACTTGGTGAACAATAAACGAAGTGGACTTTACAGCATAGGCAACTTAAACAAAAATATTACAAGATGGAGACTACATATGCTATCGTGAAAATTAGATTTATTTATTTAGGGTCTCGGAAGCAGTACAAAAAAGATAATTACCAAATAAGTTCTAAAAGAATACCACTACACAACCTCTGGATTATACTTCTGAGATTATAACATCCCAAGGATGGTTAAAAGTGAAGGGATTTAATATGGAAGAATTACCTTCCAAAACTGTTCGACGAGAAGTCCCACTCAGAAAGATATCCCTAAACAAGGGCTCACTGAAGCAGCTCTTGCCAGTCTTTTCATATTGTTTGCACCGGTCTAACGTACGTTTAACAAATGCCAAAGCAGCTTGCTTGGCCATCTTGTTGGTTGAACTCTTCCCACTGGTGGGATTTGAACCCCCACACATCTAAGAACAAAGTTGATTATTATTAATGATAGGAAGATACACATGCAAAAAGATCGCTAAATGTAGATGTACTTATACAGAGCCACACAAGCACTCAAGCAAACCAGTGTGCATAGAGAGAGCGAGTTTTTTTTTTTTTGGGGAGGGGGAGGGGAGGGGGAGGTTTTGAGGCCCTGGTAGAAAACCTGATTTCTTTCGGCTCAATTATTCTCCGACATTAAATTAACAAAGCATAAGAGTTGTTATGGACCAATCTTAGAAATGTGAGACAGAATTTTTATTGACACCATTTTAGAACCATATTCTAAAGTTAGAGCTTTTCAGAAACTTGAAAACTGTGTCAATTTTTAAATACCATTTTCAACTAGGTCGGATGGTTGGTTATCCAAGTCTTTCTATGGTTCTTTCTTTGAGTGTGTGTGCATTTTGCATCTGCTATAGTTGGGGGGAGGATAAAAAGTGTTTGGAACCAAGAGCATGAAAGCATACACAGAATGAGAATAAGCTATGCCCATCCGTCAAGCAAAGGGGAAGCTTAAATGTTTTGACTGAACAATTAGATAATTTCTTTGCATTGAAGGGAGCATGGTTCAGCAAAAATAGTCGGTCTTTTCCATTGCCATGTCAAGGGGGCTAGGGCTAAGAAGAAAATGATAAAAGCAATTCTAAGAGGGGAAAAAAATAAACACAGGTGAACAGGCCATGAGGTGCTTCACAAGACTTTTGCACAGGTAAGAATGGCATCTGATGAACACTTCAGAAGTTTATTCCCTACGAATTTTTATTCGTTGGCTTAAGTAGAGAAATGGAAGTATTATGCTTCAACACGTAGCACCATACAAATTTTTTGTCAAAATTGGAGGGCTGACACATCGGACATCTATTCTCCATCTACTGGACAGAAAACCCTCTGTAATTCGCCCCAAACCCTCTTCCAATCAACAGTTTCAACTCTTTCAAGGATATTGTATTAGCTTACATGACATCTTCAGCAAAAATCGATGGAGATAATTCCATTTAGGTGATTTTGAGTTTGACAAACTGGTTCAATGGAAACGTACCAACAAATAACACCTTCTCATAACTATTTCTAGCATGAGCAGGATGGTCATGGGGTTTATATTTGCCCTCGGAGCCTTGGTTTCCAGAGCTCTCAAACTGCCTATTATGCTTTATCAACAATATCATCCCATTCCCTTTTAATTCAAGCATAACCACAAACAGAAATAATTTCTCTTAAACACTGCACATTCTCTTTCTCCACTCCACAGTTCACAGCAAACAACTAAAAAAAAAATTCCATTCCTAATCAAATAACTTAAAATGTTCCATTTCTAAGCAAATAACAAGAGAGGACTTTTTGCAAGAATATATTCCCATATACCCATATAACAGAAGTCCAAAGGAGTGTAACTCAACAATAGTAAGAGGAAATCTAGAAAAAAAATGCATGTGTACAATCACGATAACAAAAATAATCATGATGAGGAAACGTACCATATACTTCTTGTAAGCCATTTCTACGAGCTTCTCCATCGCATGTTGTTCGAACTCCCTAAGCAAGCAAATAAATGAACCACCTATAAGTCACTGACGCATCAGAAGATCAACTAAGGAGAGTAATAATGGAATCTGAACTGAAAAGAAGGTTACTTTTCTTGAGTTTCTTTTGTTTCTGCAGCAACCTTGATCAGTCTTTCCAAAAAACCTTTGTTCTTGGATACCTATAAAAGGAAAAAACAAGCAACAGCTAAATAACAGATCAAATGGACAGATACATGCAAATGGTAGCCGAAAATAAAGCATGCAGGAACTTTGAAAAAACACCTGCATGTGGTATTTCTCCACTAATTGCATGATCTCATCATTGACTCCTTTCCTCTCCATTTGCTCACCATGAGGCTGATTTAAAAGGTAATTTTCAGATAAAAACCAGTTAAGCATGATTCAAATGACAAAAGTACTCATCCAGGTAATATATTCCCTCAAGCGTATCGGCATTTCACACAGCACAAAATGCCAAAAGACAGAAACATGTAGATACATAGCATTATCCAGAAAAGTAAAAACTACCGACATAACTATGGCATGAGATTAATGGAAAAGTTTCCAATGCAAAGAATTTCAGTAAATACATACAGACGAAAGCAATAGGCATTTAATGTACATATGTACCTACCATGGCCTCAGGGAAGAGCGCAATACTGTGAACCTCCAGGATAAGTCTTTCATCTATACTCATGCAATCATATTTAACTTCTGAATGCCCCGTGCTCGGCATCATTATTTGGTCTCTGACTAATCCATTTATTGGATGTTCAAAGCCTGAATTTATCCCTGTCCTTATCATGTCGACAATATCATTGTCATGCTCTTCATGGTCAGGAATGCAAGATACCATGTGACCATTGAGACCCAGGGCACTAGAATACCGATGGTTATGAAGTGGTTGGCAACTAAAACTATTTAAATCCATTTCTCTATCTAGCTTGAGCCTTGATCCATGTGCATCATTTATGAGATCATCATTTTCAAAGCTGCCACAATCAGCCTCCTCCTCTGGAATTAGGGCCGCTATGAGCCTCTGACAAAGAGGGATCGTGTTTTGATCTGGCGCTGCTACTTCCATCTGTCCAGCAAGATCAAGCCCCATCTGCCTTTCCCCTTCAACCAACCCAAACCCATTGGGATAACTACACCAATTATCTGTATCGGTAGCAACAAGATTTGGTGTTTGAGTTACAGAATCAAAATTTCCCTGTAAAGTCATAAGAACAAAACCTTCAATTAGCGAAGTAGCAGAGAAACCAGAAACATCTCTCTTCACACAACAGGACTCGCCTATTTATAACTTCTAAAGAACATATAAAAAGTTATATGGTTAAAGGTACATCAGGAAACTCTTTTTTATTTATCTGGTATTGACAAAAGAGCCATAATTTCATGTGCCCTTGGTATAGTTTGTCTACTCCTTCAAAATCTCTCCCCAGACTTCCAAAGATGAAAAACTTTTCATCTCCAAACTGCATCTATTAAGAAAGTTAAATAGATAAACGTAAGGAATTTGAGTTTCCATCCCAGTTGTTGAGCTGAATGATTCAATCAATTCCATCTGTAGACCAGTAATTCTCTGAAGAATTGAGATTCACAGATACTTCCTCAATTTGCGGGGGTATATTCATGAAGAATTTGGCTCTCATACAGAATCAGAAGATGAAAATTGGTATCTCTCGGTTATGCTTTCCTAACTCCAAATTGAATGAACCACTTAATAAAGTGATCTATTGAGGATCTCGATAACTAAAATGAACTGACGCAGCCTCTGGTCCTCGCTTAATCCAAATCTACCTAAAGCATAACTAAGTGCTTTTGACACCATAGGGGTCACTTGGATGATGGGTGGTTCAGTCCATTTCATTCCATTCATAGGAGAAAAGTGCCCATACCAGGTTAGTAAATAGTGCTTGCAGCTGTACCGATGAAAGATATTACAAGATAATCCTTGAAAATGTACCATAATTTGAGATGGTGAAGTATCTAAATGTATGATGGCAAAGAGAGAACCCACTCTCTTGAACCATCTCTTCCCACAATGTGGAAACAACCCATATCCAATCCTTATATGTACTGCATTCCACACAATCATGGGTCCTCAGAAACCAAATTAATTCCCTTTTTTGTCATGGACACTTTTACTCTAACCAATCCTTCATTAGTATCAAAGCCTATGAAACGATCTTATAATTGAGGAATCCCAAAACCTAAACGTGACAAGTACTGATTTGCATTTCCCGTAAAAAAGAAACAAAAAAAGGATAATGAATTATCTGTGATGTCCGACATGTTACAGGGTGATTAATGGGCCTAAGTTATGCCCAAGCCCTCTAAGTTGGCAAGTACACATACTTGAGAATTCCACCTACACTAGGGGATTATCAATTTACATAGATGAAAAAGTCCAAGAGTAATAGATGAGCTTTGTCATTGAATTTCCCACCAGATAAATTTCATACTTTCAATACTGGGAAGACAATAGAAGGCAGGTGCTGAAGAAATTTTTCCAGAACAATGTCCTCCTTTGATTGCAATAAAACATCTTACTCAACAAATTTATAGAAGTGAATATGTAGAATGACTAAGGACATCATCTAAATCCATGACAAATCAGTCAAATAATAGCAACTTAATAAGTTTTCCAGAAGAGGCAAGAAAGAGAAATACCTGTTGCTTCAAATAAGCAATGTCTTCATCAAATATAAAACCAAAGACCGCTTCCATTTGCATCAAAAACTCGTTCGGGACCACATGAGCTGCAACAGAAAACCAATTAAGTGAAAACAAAAGGCTAACGCAAAAATTGAAGGGAATGCAGAATTCTTTGAACACATACATGGATTAACGACAGCATTGGCAGCAGCCAATAGCTCTTCATGCCCATCATCAGAGCCAACTAAGAGAATCAACAAAGAAAAAATGTAAGGATATCAGAACATCTGGGGAACATGAGGGGAGCTCAACAATATATTTATTAGAAGTTGGCCAAAAATGAAAAGATGAAGGAAAAAAAAGGCTGTACAAGATCAAACACAATACCCAGAAAATCTGCAGCCACATTGACTGATTGATGCCGTTGACGAGTATAGGCCTTTCTGTCAGAAAGTTTCCTAGATGTTGGACGGCCAGCTTTGCTGTGAGTAAGGTACAAATTAAGAGATCATAATCAATAGGTAACACCTAAAAGTCTCCTTGCATTAGTTACATTTCCTAAAAAGAAATGACTGGAAAGTGTGTTGTACCTTTCAGTTCTGTCCAAACCAAGTTTGGCACTTTTAAGAGGTTGTGCAGTGTCCTCATTGCCAAGTTTCTCACTTGATACTGGCAAGAGCGATCTGGAGGAAGTAAAACCGCGCCCACTCCTCCCTTGCCTTCGGACACCATCTCCTAAGTCCTCCCTTGGAATTAACTTATTCTTCCTTGATGATGATACCAAAGTAGAAATCTTCTGTACAGAATGGCCAGATTTCTCATCCACTTCATCAGACTTCTTGGTTTTATCCCTTGATTTAAATTCAGCAGCCCCATGTCCTCGCCTTCTGATAACGGGGTGGAAGATAATGGGTCAGCTTTCAATCTAACAGGCTGAGGAGAACTGCTTGGCATACGTCTGGGAAACCCCAATCCAACTTCATTTCCCACAACATCAGAACTGGTATCCATAGGAGAGGTTTCGTCATTACTGGGAACAGATGGAACAAAATTTCTTCTCCTAGCAGTTCGGGGAATTTTCTGAGGCCTTGGCCAGCAAGCAACAGGTGGAGAAGAAGATCGCCCTGATGCTGTGCGTTTGCGACTTTGTGCCCCAACAGCAACAGAAGACTTGGTTGTACAATTGGGGATCTCCCAATCATTAGACACAGTTGGACTGTTGACAACTGGGGACAACTTAGGCGCAACGCCAGAACTTGATCTTGGACCTCTAACAGATGCAGTCATTCTTGTGCTAGATGTAGGACTTGCAGAAGTTAAATCATCACGGGCATTTGTCCTGGGTTTTAATAAGATAGAGAAATTGAAATTGGATGCAAATTGGACAGAATGTCACATCAACTAGAGTTAAACTATTAAGAAGTTCTTGCAGTGAGAAGAAAAGAGAACTCCCATCATGTCAGAAACTTGAAAGTCAAGAATTAAGAAGCTATCAACTAAAACAAACCAAGATAATAATTGGCGCAGCAGAATAAGCTGATAAGATGCAAATGAGAACCCGCTTATGCACAACAAAATTTTGATATATACAAATTTATATCTGAAGCTGAGAATATAATTCATACTTATTAACAGCTTTGAGATTTATCCGTTCCTTGTCTGAGATAGGACGATCTTTCTTGTCACGGGAACTGCTGTCCAGGTCAGCCTTAGGTAATGAAGTACGTGCACAGAAGCTATTTTGAGAGATAGCTTCTGCTTTTCCAACTCCAGGGGATCCATTACCAACTCCTGGCCTACATTATGGGCAACAGAAAGAAAGATACATCTTGAATTTTCACGAGAAGTACATAATGGAAGAAAAGAGCTGGCTACTTCTTTGACAATATAACACTTGAGATGTTGATTGCATAATAAATCACAAAGAAAATGGGCTTCAACTTGGCTGCTGTATCACCCCAATCAGAGTCTTTTTGCCAGGCAGAGTGTTTGATGACATGCAATTATCGCCCTTGTGCCACTAGATTATTATGAAATATGCTGTGCTAATATAATGTCTTTAAGTTACTGGAAATATAATGTCTTTCAGTCAGTGGAAGTTCCCATTAGGACTACAAGTAGACAAACAACCAACTCCAGGTAAAAATAGTCATAACTTGCCTTTGCAGTCTAAAATTGTGAATAAATAGATATATTGATCCTGTGCAGCTCGAAGTGTAGCAAGTGATGCTAAAATCTCTTGTATGTGCAGAAAATTTTAACTAAAATAAACAAAAGAGGAATTCAACCCTTTTCATACAGAATTGTAGTTGCAAAACACATTACATCTCACACAAAACTTATTAAGTATCTATGAACAATGAAGCAGTTGAATTGGTTATGCCCATGCCCATTTAATGCTGTTGGCTAAGCTGGCAAGGTACCTTTGTCAGGATAAATATGCAAATATCTGTGAAAAACTAAACTAATTTGAAATGTCCAAATACATATAAGCCGACTACTAGGGTTGTTGCTTCTAGTCAAGTGAATTAATTATGTCAATTCTAATTTTGTTAGATGCATGAACTTTCAAGTTTATGCACTCTATAATATCAGCAGCAAGGATAGCTTTTTAATTCTCCTTCAACAAATCAATCCCAATGTAGAATCTGAGTTGAGACTTGTTGCCATGGACTCTTCCTCAGCACACTTTCTCTGAAACAAATGCCTAGCAAGGATAGCCATATTATCTAGATACAATTTTAGAGTTACTTACAGAATAAAATACACGCACATACCCCAACTCAGAAAACTACAAGATTCATATTTCGACAATAAAACATGATACTGTCCAATTTTTCTTTTAGAAGGTCAAAAACAACTTTCACTCTCAGCAGGTATGACATAAGCACAAGGAAGATGCCTTCAGTGATCAATCCACCATTTTCTTTTCACGCAAACTGGAGAAGAATCAATAGCATGCCATTGCTTGTAGTATAAAAAAACCAGAGATGAAAAGGAGAGAAATTAAAAAATTTACTAATGCGAAATATCACAAATTCCTATATGGATACAGATCGATTGCTTTGTCAACCACTTATCAAGTGCCTACGGTGATTTCCATCCTTTGTAGCTTAAGTATAGTCAAATAAACTTTTAGCCTGCTGAAAAAATGAAGGTGAAAGAGGATACTCCGTACAAGGGAAGGCCAAAATAATTCACCTCAGTCATTACTGAGTTTACTGATTGAAACAGCTGTCTATCTACAGGAAACTTTTTACATATCCATTACGATTAACTTTGCTCGCTCTCACTTGTGACTTGGGGCTTGCCCCGATTGTGGTATTCAGATTGAGAAATCATGCATATAACAAAGAAATCCAGAATAAATGTTGGTGAAACCTGAAATGCACAGCCGTTTTTGCAATGATAGGAAATATCATGTACTAATAATGTTGATCTGCAATGATAATCCTTTTCCCTGGTACTTGAAATATCATTGAGTTTGTTAACATCATGCTTGGTCTATATCTATTGCTTGAGTTTATAAGGATAATGGACTTTCTGTCATTATTATTCTAAGAAAAATGAAGAAGAAGAATAGAAGCACTAGGAGGAACGTTCGCCCAGAGATGAACAAAGTTGTCTCAATTCCTGAACTGCTTCCACCAACCACACTCTAGAGTAATGGAAAAACATGAGGAAGTTGTATAGACATTATTTCTCTAATACTAACATAATTAAAATCGAAAGATTGACCATACAGAGAATTATAAGATGTACCTGAGCTCATTTGACTCATTATTCAACTTTGGTCGGGCATCGTTAACAGATCTTTGCTGCATTCCTTGCTTGGAATCCCGGTAACCATCGGCAGGTTTAGCGGAGGATACACCTGGGGATAATCCGACTTTATTCCAGATCGTTTCTTCTTCATTTTAGACTTTTCCCAACCATCAACGCCGATTGACCGTGTCCTTTCCTCACACTGAGGGGCACCACTATTTGCTAGCTTAGGCAGTTCCCTTTCCCTATCAGCAGGCCCAGATGTCCTTACTGATGTATTAGCCCGTGCATCCGTCTATATCAATCCGAAAGAAAATGTCAACCCACCCATTGAAACTATAGAGCAGAAAATTTTTGCAGATCAAAAAGAAGATCAGTAAGCTAATGACACCACACAAAAAAAGAAAAAAGAAAAAGAAAAAAAAGGTAGAACCCACAGTTACTATTTACCCAATATGATGAGCAACATCATGAACGAAGAACACACATAATAAGGCCTCGCTGATATTCCTATAAAGTAATGTAGCAAGATACTGGTTTAAATGCCAGTAAACGCACTTCAACCAAATCAACTCAGAATAAAGAGTCAGGCGGCAATTTTTAACACAAACTAGAGCATAATTCATGTATGACATTATACTAGCAGGGTATGGTATTATACTAGCCTTCTCCACGTCCTAACAATGTAGAAAAAAGAGGCAAACTACAGGTTAACAGGCATATCGATTTATCTACAGATAAATAGAATTAGCTTGTTTATCATAATAGTGTCAACAAAAAATCTTTATCTGAGTTCATTAAGCGACACAATTAGCCATCTTAGCTGCCAAGGCTTCAGCTCGTAGAGGTTCATCAGTGTCATGTTTGCAAAGGTTCCACAGCTGTGATCTCTTTGTCAACTGCTGCTATTAAGCCATAGGGCCACATTGCCACATCCACATTTGGTTTTACAACACCAATGAGGAGGAAGAGAACTATAATCAAACTAACTCAGTTTATTTGGTTTTGGATTTTATCATACACAAATACTCATGTGATTATGTTCTATGTTAATACTAACTATATTCAAGTAAGGTAGACATATCTGTCAAAAAATATTCAATTGCTTGATAAAAAGAATAAAAAATAAAACAAGAGAAAAATTTGGAACCTGGAGTGAACCTAGAACTTTTGGATTCCACTGGTTCCAGTTTCAGGGTGGTAAAAAGGCAAACGATAGGTTTCAGGTTCAAAAATTAGGAAATGGGGTCCATAGGATAGGTTCAAGGTAAGGCAAACACCCAAGCCACCATGGAACCTTGACAACCATGGTATATATTATGATGGGTTATGTTTCAAATGGGATCTGGACAAGATAAATTAAACATGTTGAGCTGGAATTAGTTATTTAAGTGTACATTTTTTTACTTAACACCACACAAACACAAATTGCCATGGCTCTTCCAATTACAATGGATGAAAGAAAATCTAATGGACACAGAGTTTTAAAACAACTTGCAATATTAGCATGAAAATGTTCCATTGCAACTAATTAGGTGAAAAATAAATAAGAAACAACACATTAACCAGGCATGAGAATTGTCATTGTTGAATATATTAGCTTCATTTATAGCAGAACTAGAAGATCACCAGCCAGCACTAAGAGGCTAAATGCAAGTTATAGCTAAAGCACAATCAACTCTATAAAATTTAAAAATAGCTCATCGGAAAGTAAACCTTTGCATCCATTAATGAGGTCCGAGTGCGTTTATTTGGAACTGAGCCTTTAGTTCGGTCCTCGGACTTTTGCTGGCCAAGCTCAAAAGCACCAGTGCTGGCGTTATTTTGGGTTCCTATCTTAGCAAGGCCCGATCCAACCATAGATCGGTCACTTGATATCATGGCACCAGAGCGATCATTGGAAAAAACATCAGGACGAGATCTCTTCTTTGTAGTTAGACCAGGGAAAAACTCGTTTAGTGTCAATAATGCTTCGCCAAATATTCTTGCTCGTTCCCTGCCAAATAAAGCACTTTTACCAACTGATCCAATTTCCAATTTTTAGAATGAGATACACAATGAAATACCTGGCTTTATTAGAAGTTTCACGCAAACTTCGTTTAAGCTCCTCCAGAGATGGCTTGCCTTTTGAAATGTTTAAAGGAGAATCATCGGCTGAAAAGCCCAGAGCAACAATTATACCTCGTTTTAAGTCACCGTGTTTATTAGACCTATAATCCGCAGCCATCAATTTCGAATCAAATGGTAAGTATTGGAAGAAATTCATAACTTCCGCCTGTGGTGTTGAAGAACTGTTCCTTGACATTGAATTCTCCATGCTCTCACGAAAGCTGCCTGACCTCTCCATTGGAGTTGCTATGTGGGATCCACGCGACCCACTGCCATATAGTGACCTATCAGGGCTGCTAGAAGACAGATCAAATTTACTGGATGATGCCATTGCACCAGCGTCTCTAATTCATCAATGTCACATATCTGATAAGCAGACTGAAACATGACAAAACTGCAATGCTGGTGGACATAAGGATCAGTTATATGCCCTCGAGTAAAAGGTACAACTTTGTCACCTGAAAAGTTAGTAGGAAAGCAAATCGTCAATAACTTTGAAAGGGCATAACACTGCTTCTATCACTAAGGATTGGACTAATATCAGAGACCAATATATGATCCAGAAACTGCCAATGCTGGTTCAACTGACAATAAGTTCGAAAAACTATCTTATAATATAGAAAAGGTCAGAAGAGCAGACAGAAAATCTTCAGTCATCTTCCATTGTTTGGATAATCACTTTACTAGAGCCGACAACAGATTTGAAAGGGTGCATCAAGTCCTCCATCTCTTGGCACCTTAGTGAAGGGGGATTTAACCATTCTCAACTAATCATGAAAATATATCTTTAAAACAGTAGCTTCTAATCATATTGATAGATGAACATTTCTTACAAAAGTAAAAAGTTAAGTCCACAGAGTACTCTGGCTATACAAACTACTGTTCAGCTAAATCTAGTGCAACAGATTGGAGAAAGCTCTTCAGCAAGAAGTACAACAATAAAACAAGAAACCGCTGATACCAAGAATCACGAGATGCCATAACATTACTGAATCTGCGTAACATAATTCTAAGACTATATCTAATGAGTTGATTACTGTTAAGGAGAAATTATTCGGCAATGTTCTGACCATCAACTGGACCATCCTTTCCGGCCATTTATTCAATGTGTCATCTCTCTTCTGCCATTAAACTTTTCTTATTTTCAATTTGATCACATACTGATAGTATCTATCTTGTATTGTGTTTGATTAAAAATCAGCAATAAATGCTTCATTCTTTCAGGAAAAATGACTAATGAACAAGGAAACGACCAGTGCACTGACGCAAGTACACAACCTATTCTTGTGGTTAATTAAGTTGAGTCAAATGCTCAGCATCCTAAATTGCAGATGCTTAAGCGTTTATTCTGCAAAAAATTGTCCTGATGTCCATTTACTTGTCTCATTTTTAGTTAAAAATTCTTCCGCTTCACTAGCATGTGTGCTTTCCATTGCTCTTAGCATCATTCTGTCACTCCCACTTCCACTTGTTATTTCAATATGATCACCATTACTATGAGCCGATCATCAGGGATGCAAGATCCTATAATCTCTCAGCATTGGAAAAATTATAGGACATCCAATCTGCTCAACTGGAAAGCTTATCGACCCTAGTTTTATAGTTTAATATGTTATCCTGGTGTGGTTCTTTAGATCTTTTCGGTGCAACTTGTAGATGCACAAAGTGTTTCGCCGTTCAACATTTCTTGTTCTGAGTATCAGCACTGTAACTTCCCAAAAAATACCCTCCGAAAGAGATTTTTCACTTATGCAAATGCATACTTTTAAGCATGAGACTTGGGCTAGAAGCAGAAGTATGCTGCATAAATATCACCTGAAAATGTTTCTAAAATGAATGTTGCTTTCACATTGTATGTCTAAAATCTCATCAGAGTAGTCATGGCACCCCACATTTTGAATCGGAACAAATATGAGTTTTAAGATCAAACTTTTGTAAATTGAGATCCCAAAAACAAGGAGCTTCCTGGCACTCATGGTATACCCGCATCTAAAGATGATCTAGATAACGACAGTGGGCCACATTCAAACCCCTATCTGCCTATACAATAAGTCAAACCGGCAGAGAAAAGTCCATGTCGATGCGATCAAACATCAAGCAAAAGAGCAACCTTGGTATTTCCCATATACGGTAAGAAATTTAAGTTCTCAACTTGATAATGCCAACAATCAACTCTTGCATCGAGTTCAAACACTATTTCAGCCTCGACAAAGCAACTAAAGCCCAAATGGCCAAGAGATATGTCAATGCATTTCAACAGGCACTTAATGGTTTCTTTCCTTATTCTACTGCTGCTACAATCCTCAGCAATAATGTAAATAGAAAATCTAGTTCCCTCATTACCCTTCAACATAAAAACTAATACTAAATATCTATAATCCCACAAACTTCAGTGCAAGATCAGGATTCAACCATTCGCAGCAACAATTTATACGTGCTCACTTCCTATTAAGCATGCGCGACACAAGCATTAACACTTCGCTCCGGAAAGATCACATTTCTTTTCTCTATTCGGGCAGATGATAGCTTGCCTAAAATTTACTTCCCTTCTCTGCTCAGTTCAAGTTCAAAACCCCGCCCTTCTCTCTTCCCACCACTTAAATCAGAGAAAAAAACATTTCCACACTCAAAACACTGCGTCACCCGGAACTCGACCACAACGTTTCCTTAGGAAACGCATTCATTCAAACTCCAGTCCAATCACAGCTGAACACGCGAAAGCTCCGTCCAAATTATACCAAGCATTTAAAGCCCCCCCTGCACACCCCGAAAACACGAATTGCAGATGCTGCCACTCGAATCGACCGGAAAATGCCGGAAGAAAGTGCCGGAATCCAGCTCCACACACCGACAACCAGCTCCCGATCGAAGAATCAAACCCTAGGACTTCAATCAAAGTGAGCAGCTAAAATCAATGCCGGAATTCACCTCTTCAATCGCGACGCCGGATGGGGTGGAGGAAACGACGGAACGAGCTCGCTCGATTCCGGCGGCGGAGGAGGAGCGAGCCGAGCGCGGCTGCCGGCGGGGAAACGGGTCGGAATTGCGGCTCCGGAGCTCCGAATCGGAGAGGTTCGTACGATGGCTATGGAGGTCGAAGCCACCCTTCTCTTCCCCCTGGAGTTTTGATCGGCAATGAACTGGCCCAAGCCGAAATTACGCTCCTACCCCTGCTAAAATCAAAGTGGGATTGGGAAATAATTCCCCGGCGCCGAGACATTTCTGGAAATTTTGGGGAAAATATTTCAGCTCATTTAAAATGGGAACTCCCTGACTCACATGAGTTAGGCTATACCAAGATGCAATTATTTATCATCCTAAAAAATAAAATGATTTGTTATTATCATAATTCTTCTTCCTTTTTAGGATATTACTCCTTCCCCCCAAAAAAAGCTCAAATTGCAGTTGGAAGTTTCGTCACAACACGAACAAATTCGTTTTTGACGTTAATAATGAATTGCGAATTCAATTCTTAATATTGTTATTCCTAATTTATCGTTAATCAGAGCGTCTGTGGTCGTGCAATTGGAAGAACATAATCGAAATGGCAATAATTTGCTCTATGTTAAAAAGATGTCGAGATTACTTACTTAACTATGCAAATTGGGGCGCAAGCACTCTAAATAATACTTGTATTTAGATCCTGATACATTTAATAGAGTCGAGATACATATAATTTGAGAGTGAATTTTCGTTTAAGATAAACGCACTCAAAGGATAAATCAATGTATCAATGTTAGTTCTTAAAACTGAATGTTGTGATCTACACAACGTTAATATCTTTTTAACTTTTGAAATTTGATGAAAATTGAACAAACATTATTCGCTGGTATTGAATTTCGCGAGATACAATTCTAGATCCTCTTATTTTCAGTATTTGGTCACATAAAAGAGTTTTCTTCCCCGAGCTTCGAGATTAGTAACTTCTGTGCTTCTTTTATTGAAAAGGGAGCGCTTTTTTTCCTTTCCTTTTTTTGGAAAGAACTCAAAGAAAATGAGCACTAATTGGAATGAAGGTTCTCGAAGCGCAGCTCAGCTTCACGGCAATATTCCACAGTCGGACCGATGCGAAGAACGAACTGGATTTGCTAGTTTTACCGGTACAAAAGTTAACGGAAAACTGCCATTTTGTCAAACAAGGGGTGTAGCGACGGTGACAACCGCGAGAAATAGTTTCTATTTTTTTTTAAATTTTTTCCCCTGCAATAATTTTAAAGCTTTTCGTTATGGCTGGCCCATGTTTTGTCCGAGCGACATCGACAGTTCCAGAGAAGTCCAACAACCATCAGCCCATGTCGCCATTTCGCACATGGCGTCTCAACCAGCGAAAACAATCCGTCCAAGCTCTCTACTGCTTCCGACATCTCGGCCCGGGTTTTCTACGGTCCCTCGAAGGACCGATCCACCTTCTTAAAAGCCCGTCTCGCCGCAGTCCGTTTAGCCACGTCTCTCTAGAAACCGGCATGGCATCGCGCGGCGTGGCGACCGATGATGCCTGCTGAAGAAGTGCATTGGGGGGGCTATTAAGCAAAGCGGCTAAGCAAAGGGAAAGGGAAAAGAAAAGATCACATAACTCTTATGTCAAAACATCATATGTCGTCTGCAGTATTCCTAAACCCGAATCTAAGTACATCGAAAAAAGAATATGATCGAACCCAAAAATACATCAAGACGCCTCAAAAAAGAAAGAAAGAAACAGAGATTCTACAGTGTACTACGGGTATCGAGCCCTTATTGTGATGTTTTGCTTTTCGGTCGGCCGGCCGGCGAGCGGACCGGGACCAATCGGCTCGGGCGAGGCATAGACTCGACCTGAGAAAAGGGCTATCTCGGCTAGCGAGAAACATCAATGAACAAACTCGCTGTACAACAACACGCCGCACGCCAAGCCAACGACGACTATAGAAAGGCGGTCACGGCCGGGCCGTGGTGCAGCAGATTGTGGGCGATGTGGTCGCGGGCCTGCTGAGCCGTCGCCGACCTCACCGCCTTCTCAGCCACCATCTCGTCGTCGAGCAGCGCGAACCGCTCCGCCTCCGTCACCGTCTCCCCCCGCGCCTCGCAGATGTTGTGCAGTATGCAGCAGGCGCCCAGCACCACCGGCAGGTCCTGCAGCTTCACCTCCGTCCTCTTCTGCAGGCACGCCCACCTGCTCTTCAGCCTCGCGAAGGCCTCCCTCCCGACCCGCTGGACCGTCCCGACCCGCTCGTTGAACTCGTGCTGAGCCCACGTTAGGTTCTTCTGCGTGTAAGGCACGAGGACCCAGTCCGTCAGCGGGTGGCCCGAATTGCCGACGATCCAGAGGTCGCGCAGGAGGCTCTGGCTCGCCCTCTGGTATAGGGCAGAGTTCTCGAGGACCTTGTCGTCCGTCATCGAGCCGGGCCACCCGATGCAGATGTCGGTGAAGACGCCGCGGTCGTCGACCACGCCCTGGACGGTGATCGAGTAGGAGGTCCTCTGGTTACGCTCCGTGTGCCGCTTGTTGTAGTACTCGGCGACCCGGGTCTTCGGGGCGATGATCGGCACGTGGGTCGTGTACATTGATCCGGCCACGTTCGGGATGCCGGAGGCCGACTCGAATCGGCGCTTGATGTGGCCCAATTGGGGCTCCTCCGGCCACTGGACGAACTTGGGCATCAGTACGTCCTTGATGGCCGCGCACACCTCGAGGACGAGCTTGTGGCAGGTGGAGATGCCGAGCCCGAACCGATTGGACACGAGCCGGAGCGGCTCGCCCGTCGCGAGCCGCCAGATGCAGACGGCCACGCGCTGCCGGACGGGACGGCCTCCCGGAGCGCCGTGTTCTTCTTGGTGACGGCGGCGTCGAGCTCGTGGCAGATCATGTCGAAGGTGGCCCGGCTCATCCGGAACGCGGCCCGGAACTCCTCGTCGGGGACGTCGGGCCGGTTCAGGTTGTCCCACCACTCCTTCTTGCGGTCCTTAACCCACAGCCTCCGGGTCGATCCGCCCACCGGCTCGACCGGCCCAGGGAGCCGCCGCTATTGCCGCCGCCCGCCGCCGCCGCCGCCGCCGCAGCTGCGGGGGGGCGCCGGGCTCGCTTGTTGCCGCCGCTCTTGCTCTTGGCCTCGTCCGGACCGGGAAGGACCTGTCGTTTCTGCTGCGGGGGCTCGTCGACCCGGACCCATTTCTGGTCGTCGTCTTCGGCTACGGAGTCCAAGTCGAGAGAGAAGAGGGAGGCGAAGGCCGGGACGGCGGGGGAGGCCTTGGAGGAGTCGGAGTCGTCGTCGTCGTCGCCGCCGTCGAGGCGGCGGCGCTTGAAGGGGCTGGAGAAGAGGTCGAAGGCGTCCATGTCGAGCTGCTGCTGCTGCTGCTGCTGCTGGAATAAGGCGAAGATGTGGGAAAGGTCTTCCTGGTTGAGAAACGGGGGAGGAAGAGATTTCCATTGCTGATGATGAGGATGGAAGGTGAAGGCGGTGGTCTGGAAATTGAGGAAGGATGGAGTTTAAATACGGGGGGAGGGAAGCGTGTGCGGCAGTGTGAACGCGGCGTTTGACGGTGGTTTGACCCTCTCTCTCTCTCTCTCCGTGTGGTGTTGACTGTTCTGCTGCATCGTGGCTGGGGCGAATAAAAAATATAAAATATTTCAAAACGAGGGGCAGGGGAAATTGCACGCGGTTGCGAGGGCGTTTCGGACTTTTTGCTAGTGAGTTTCTTGTAACTTTTGTAGGTTATATGTATTTTCTTGGTGATCTTTGGGAATTTTCGTTGATTTTTCTCTTCTTGAAGCCGGAGAGTCTAGAACAGATCAAACCAAAGTACCTAGTAAGAAAAGGTTGTCGATCTCATCCGCGGTCCACTTAAAGTACATCCGTTTTGATGGAGCCTTTTCTTTACTATTCAAAGAGAAATTTTGTAGCCTGATATTGACCAGAATCTTTTAACGACAATAAGATCAAAGCGTCTTGAGTTGGAACCCCTGAGCAAAACCCGGTCTAAATTAAATAACGTGGAATCTCTGCTTGTTTGAATTGATACCCAAATTTAGTGAAGTGCCCTAATCACCAATTAGAAGAGATACTTCCAAAATCAAGAATATAATAAGTTTGACTTGGACTTTGAATCGACATGGGATCATGTCTGTGTCCTATGTATACTTGTTAGGTGTGTGCCGTAAAAGAGTTGTCATGAGCATATGATGTTTTGGCCTTAACAATTATGCTAACAAACCAAAATATTTTTACATGATAAATTGGAGGTTAAATATTGCGTGATATTATGAGATGTAATTGGAGGTTAGTAACCACTCGAAAGTGTTGGACTACAAACCACGTCGACTTAATTGTGTATAAATTCGATGTCTGATTCATTTTTAGGTTTTTTTTATCGCGATTACATCCAATCGTTCATTTTCGCAACAATATCCATTAGATCCTTTGCTGCATAAATACCTAATTTCACATAAACCGACGCTCTAGAACACAACGATCTTTTGTCAAAAGTTTTTCCAAAAAATTCAGACTTTTTAGTTGAAAATGCACAGCGACATCCCGGAGCATGTGGACGAACCAAACCCTAGCAAAGTCGACGGACCTAATCCAAAAATGGCTGATGGTTCTGATGACGTCCGCAGATAAGAAAAGGGAAAAACGTGAGAAGCTTCGTGGCCAAAAGCATTTAAAAAAACTAAAAAGAAATTCGAAAGTGGAGATATAGCAGATAACTCCTCCGGTTGGAAGCGACAAAAGAAGGGAGGGGAGGAACGTTGACTCGTACCCTTGGAATCCTCTTCATTTCGAGGAAGCCCATGATTAGGACATCTGCACATGTTTTTTTAATCTTAATTCCTTCGAATTCTCCTTCATTTTTCTTTCTTTATTTTCTTTCTCCCCCGCTTTGACTCACCGACCACGCCTCCTTTTTTATTTTATTTTTTTTTCTGTACTGAGCAACCGTCGATTTGATGGAATGAAGGAATCGAAATATTGGATATTTTTAAATACAGTGCCGGAGATTGATGAACCTTCCTGCTGATTGCGTGAGAGCAATTTTTAGTCCCTACTCGAAGACTCGAAATTCTTCCTGAGCAGCAAGAATATGCCCTTTTCTCCCACCACCCATTTTTCTAGATCATCCTCTTTTCTCCATTTATGGCAGAAGAGACGGTGGAGAAAGCGATAAATGCGGGAAAAATTACACAAAAAATAATTAATTTGAATAATATTTTTCTTTAAAATAATCTCTCACGAAAAAAAGTAATAAATTTTTTTATTCATTTACGAAAATATTTATATATAAATTATTATTGATAATGAAATATTTTAATAATCATTTTTAGAAAAAAGATTCATATTACGCGAAACAATAGAAACCTTATTTGTTATTTTTCCCTCCTTCGAGGTAGTAATTTTAGTGGGAATGCCCGCCATTTGGCTCTTAGCCAACCCTTGGATTTTCTCAACAAGAGACAAATTCCGCAACTTGGAATTTGAATTTAACTTTTGCCACTAGGCACTTGAAAATCACAAACATATGGATACTCATACGTAGATTTAAATATACTCATGTTTTCTTATTTCCAACCTTTTCTTTTTTATAATCAGTTATGTAGAGAACGTAATAAGTAGTTTCTTGAAGTTGAACAACTAGCATTTACATATCATTTTCATATCTCCAATTGCATTTAAGTAAACTGCTTCAATGGTATTTAAACGAAAACAAGATGTTACCAATTCAAGCTCATGACTTATGAATCTATTGCTCAACTACAACCATGATTTAATTGTGTATATGCGTCCCCAAATTAATAAACTCGTGCAAAGTCTTGCGAGCGTATATTGCTCATGACTTATGAATCTATTGCTCAACTTCAACCACAATTTAATTGCGTATCTACGTCCCCAAATTAATAAACTCGTGCAAAGTCTTGTGAGCCTATATTTGGGCATGGTGTTTTCCCTTTAAAGTATGGGATAACCTATCTCACCCCCAAATATATAGATACCCATATGTAGATATGAATATACTTATGTTTTCTTAATTAAATATATATCTTACCCCCAAAGCCTTTATAACAAGATAACGCTTACTTTTAATGATCTCATTAACAAGTAGACTTGTGCACCTCATCTTATATATAATATAACAAGGAAATTGCCGATTTTGGAGTAGTGTGCTTGAGCTAGTTTTATAAACCGTTCGCTGCCACCTAAGCAAGAGTAAAAAAGCATTTGTTTTATATCTCTCGTTAAAATCTAAAATATTATTCGAATTCCAAAAATATCACCAAAAAATTACGCTAAAAAATGAATCTGGCGTGCATACAATTTGTTTTCTTTCTCGAGCCGAACGCGGCATTGCGGCCCAAATCAGGAGCGGCAGCAAGAGGAGCAAATCAATCAATCGACCTGGCAGACGTGGCGGGAGCCGACAGGTGCCAACGATGCGCCGTACGACGTTGTCAATGTGCAGCACGCCCCACCCCCACCACAGCAACGCCCCAAATCGCCCTCCCTTTAAACATCGGGATTTGGTCCCTAGCGGGGGCGGTCGTTGTCCTGATCCACGTCACTGCTGACGTCCGAACGGCCCCACTTCTCCCTCGCTTTGTGACGCCACGGAGACCGTCACCCGCGAAGGGCAGGCGAGGTCCAAAGAAGGCTCCGACGCCTTTTCCCGTTTGGCCAGCAGAAAAGACCGTCATTTGCGCTGACGGAATCTTTTCGCTAGGGAAAAAGGGCCCCGAGAGCGGCTCAATCGCGAGGCTAGTCAATGGGTAGCGAAAGCGCCCATCGTTTGCTCAATTTACACGCGAGCGGAAGGAAATCGAATTGAGTTTCGGATGACGACCGGGCGATTCGGATTGTGAATATTGTGGATGAGTGAATGTAGCGGAAAAGTTTCGATGGGTCTCATGTTTTGCGTCGTTTTCGATAATTTGGCGTATCTATCCCTAAGATGCATAGTTTATATGGAATGAGTTTTCATATAATTTTAAGAGAAAATTGAATTTGGAAGCGACGGATTGACTATGCATTTTGATTTTACCAAGCGCCGAATTACCAACCATTTAATACTAGCACGTGCGTTGTCGGAGTGACTTTCGACCCTTTTGACGATGGCCCTCAATCTGTAGCATTGCATCGCTTTCAATCATTTCCAGAATTTGCAAAATCACCGATGCCGTGAAGATCGTGGAAGACATGCTGGCAATGGACACTCTACACCCGTTTTTTTAGCACGTGTTCTTTTCTTCTTTTTCTCCCCAATAATTGCGCCCCCCAAAAAAATGTTTTTATATAATAACTTTCCAAAAGTAGCAGCAGGGTTCTAAGAAGCAAGAGATAAGAATCCACCGTTAGATTTCGGTAAAAGCAAAAGATTATAAATTAGGGTCCACAAAGGTGATTTTGGATCCGTAACCGCTACAAAGTTCAGATTCTCGGACGGTTCCTGCTTGAGCCAAGGATCCGATACCAACTCTTTTCATAAGATAATAGGATTAGAAGAAGCACGGGGAAAATTTATACGCACATGACAGGATCTATTCACGAGCCAAAACTAGCGCGCACCGGACACCTACTCGCCCTCTGATTTGGTAAAGTTAACGTCATTCTCGATGGGGTATGGTGACTTAATGATCCGGACGTCATTCCCCACTTCGTGATGTCTGGAATCTCCCGAGCTCTTTTTGAACCACTAGGACAGATTTTATTAAAAAGAATTAGCTTGATACAGAAGCTAATCAATCTAGACACGATGCCCAAGACAATAAGTGAACAGACCCCTGAATATGCCTGGAAATGGTTGAAATGAAAGCGGCGAGGGGGTAGTTTCACCTGGTAAAGAAACAAGTGGTATCATCACTGTATGACTATATACAATATTCCTCATCTTTCAGGCATTTCTATAGGGGAGAAAACGGAAGAATAATGGTCCTATTCTTCCAGAGAACAGCGTGCTGTAGAACTATTTACAGTCTTACAGACAGATGATAAAAGCAAGAACTATTTACAGTCTTAAAGACAGATAATAAAAGCAAACGCGTTACAGAAAACTACTGCAGATCAATCATGATTCTCTTTGATAGTCACCCGGGATCTCCAGTCATGTATGGCAGAACGTAAAGTGTGGTTGGGTATAAGAACCATATGCTGGAGCTTCTTCCTGGTTACTGGGGATACGCTGTGCTTTTCAAGCCATGCCTTTATTGCTCTGTGCTCGTAGGTGAAACCATCAGCAGCAACACATGGATCCTGCATCACCTCCTGCAAGATATGCAACAAACCGGGTTAGGTTGATGTCCGGGCATGTGATTAAAATGAAAAATAAGACCTGCTTATGTGATGAAAGGAGAAAAAGAAGAATTGCAAGTGTAGAGGGAAATCGTCACCTGAAGGATTGGACAAAAGTAGTGGCTCGGAGCACATGCGTTCTCTCTTCCAACTCTAGCATTAGCGCTTGCAAAATCAGCCAGCTTCTTAAGGACTGGCAAGACTTCATTCTCAAGATCTGGTCTATCCCTGCACCTAAGTTTCGAACACTTGAGAGCCATTTGAGCCAATTCCTCTGTTTCAGCAACTGGCCAATCTTTGACAGTATTGTCCAGAATGCTTGCAAAGGAGCCCCTTTCAATGGCCTCCTCAGCTTTCAATAGAAGTCCATTTGGGTGACGACCCATCAACAATTGAAGAATAATAATTCCAAAAGCATACAAATCTGATTTGGGTCTAAGAGTTCCTGTTCTTTGGTATTCTGGATCCATGTAGTATATTGTACCTGCCAACACAGAGTCCCTATATTCCGTAACGTTATCAGGAACTACATCAGAAATAAGTTTGGACAATCCAACATCCCCGATCTTGCTCACGTAATTTCTGCCCAAAAGGATATTTCCAGGTTTTAAATCCCTATGTACGATGGGAGCAGGTTTCGAGTTGTGCAGGAACGCAAGTCCACAGGCAACTTCAAAAGTTATCCGGAACCGAACAAACCATGGAAGAGATGGCTTGCCATTCTGCTGGTAGATGTACTCCTCCAAGCTTCCATTTTCCATGTACTCATAAACCAGGCCACGACTCTCTGGGCAGGCTCCGAGTAGCAGAACCAGATGAGGATGCCGAAGTTGGCTAAGAACCTCAACCTACAAAGGATGGGGAAAACAGCAGCAGTCACTGACAATGATCAAATTCACTTGAAGCTCCACAAAGAGGAATGAATTCATTGAAGAAGATCGCATCTAAACATTAAAAAAAAATAAAAATCTATAACCTTTGTTCTACTAGAGACAATAGTATGAGTAGAGGAATAGATGATTACATTGACCCTAGCTGAAGGCGAATCCTTATAGAAGAGATGAATGACGCAATTCCATAAGTAGTAACAGAGAAGTCCTAAGAAGTAAGAAGTCCCCAGTAAAATATAGAAAAGCTAGGTTGCTTCACAGATGAAGTAAATTTTCAGACGAAATGCGTGATATTAACCTAAACATGGATGAATTAGCAGACGAATCACTCAACAGAAATCCTGCACATGATGAAACTACAGTCAAGCATCGAGAGGTGAAAGAGGAAGGGTCAGGTTAAAGGGACACCTCTCTCAGGAATTCCTCTTTCCTCTCACAAGCATCTGATCGCAGAACTTTAACAGCCACAGGAGTATGATCCAGATTGCATTTGTAGACTTTCCCATATGCTCCTTCACCAATCACGTTGGTTTCAGAGAAGGAATTTGTCGCTATCTCTAGTTCATCCCGGGTGTACTTTCTATACCTCTTATCGCTCAAGAGGAGCATATCGATAAATTTCTGTTTCTCTAAGGACTCTTTGAGGGCATTCAGTTCAGCAATCTGCCTTTCGTAACCCTCTTTAACAAACAAACTCTTTGCATCTTCAACCTCCTTTAAAGCTTCCATATATTTAGCTCTCTCTTCAGCAGCAAATTTCCTCAAAATTTCTTCTCTTTGTAAGGCAGAATTCACTCTTCGAGCTTCTTCCCCACATTCAGAAGAAAGTTCTTGAACCTGAGAATTTAGTCACGAGAAATTGTCAAAAAAATCAAGGGGAACAAGAGATCTTCCAGATTTCCAAGATCAGATGATTTCTTCGACTTTGTGCGAGGTCCTTGGAGACCATGTCATTTGCTCCTATTTCTGGTTCTCAAGACACTTGCGATTTTCAATCAACAGACAAGCATCCTGTGAATCCCATCAATCATTCTGATTTTGATAATAACTTGAAGTTGACTGGGACAATAGCAAAATTTGAATGCAAGATCTTTATCATTTGTTTCACACTTTAATGTTTTCAAAAGTTTGCATGAAGCATGTGCGGCAAAACTAATGAAACTAGTCATAAGGTTTTAATTCTATTAAATGATTGACAAAAACCTTGTTTTGGGCATGGACCAGCTCTTCACAAGCTCGTTCATACATAAAAATCGTGTTCTCCAACTCCTGCCGCAGCTTCTCTATTTCAGCCTGTACATCTGACTGCAAAATGAATACTGCACATGAATCATTACTCAGAAAATATAAACCTTAAATACTAAGATTCTCAGGGTTGGAAAAACTTAAAAGGCCACCTGCTCAGTTGGTCTAGAAGCCATCGATGCGCTTTGCTCAAGAAAATCCATTTCAGGTGCATCTCCTATATACGAATATCTACTCTCTTGATCTACATTAGCACTGTTGGGATAATCTGTATGATCTGAAGCTAGTGCAGTCACAAAGCTAGGCTCTGATGGTGGTGATCCTCTGATGCTATCATTGAAGTCAGATTCTCCACACAAAGAATTGGCACAGGATGTTGGGTAACTGGATCCATCAAAAACATCTTCGTGGTTTGTTTGAGCCAACATACCATGACCAGAACCTTTATCTGTAGGAGGGAAGATCAGATTATCTTTCCACAGCAATTCCTCTGGTAAATGAGGAGACAAATCCTACAGGAGTAAACTACCTGATTTGCTGACAATGTTGTTTCTAGATATAACATAAACATCACAAGTTTCAGGAGCACAGGTAAGAACAGTAGCAGGTACCGCTGCTCCCTTCAGCTTCCTAGCGAGATGAACAAGTTTTAGGATTTAACCATAAAAGTGAGAGAAGATTTAGCCAAAGGATAAAAAGGTGAGAAGACATGGACAAAAAGTTCTGCAAACAATTGTGATAAATTTCACATGAACAAATTACATTCTTATAGCATGCCTTGCAAGGCATACACCCAAACACAATTCCAAGCTTGGAGCAAATGGCTCTACAGGTTTCTGAGACAAGTCTCAATCTAACGAGATAATACCATCCGCATAGATAAAAGAGCTCGAACAAAATGGAATTAAGAGTAGTTCGACTCTAATTCATCTACTCCTTTGAAAATATGGAAATATCTACTTCCATAAATGTATGTTCGGCAATCAGACACTCTGATTAAGTCTAACAACCATAAACACTATAAATCTTTTTAGAAGGAACTGTAAGAATAGAGATCATCTTCCCACCAAATAAGTACTTGCAGTAGTACCTTGCAAAGGCATTCGATGAGCAGGAACCCAGAACTAGATTATTTATTCCCACGTTTGACACAAATCGAAGGAGTGCAGCCGCAGGATTGTCATCTTCTAGCACCAAAGTTTCCACCTACCAAATGCATAACATCGAATTTAAAAAATTTTGCTACCTTTAATGATCTTCGCGAAATTCCACGGTACAACTATAGTCGCACTTCCTTATTCAATTTCCTGATTTTCTCAAACTACCTTATACAGCTTATCTCAATTCTAAATTCATTTCAGATTTTGACCGCAGATCTCCTAGATTTCCCCCAGAAAACTTAAGCGTATCCGTTTCTCAGATAGCATCGACTGAGCTCAGTACATAATTCTCACAATTAGAGCTCAGGGCAATCTCTATTCAACGTTAATACTTAATTCTAACCAAAACGGAACACAAGCTGAACAAGCTAAACTCACCTTCCAAGGTTTGCACAGTTTCTTAAACGGAACAAACACCTGCTCATACTTCACTTTCGTTTCCTCCACGTACATCGCCACCACACTGCCGTCCAATTCCGCCACCGGTATACGATCTCCGCCTGCGAGGAACACAGCATTGAATCGAAACGTTCGCGCGTTGACTCGGTCAATCGACACCACAAGAGTCTACGGCCGTAAGAATTGCCGTCAAAACAACGAAAGGCGCGCGTCAACGTGATGCGCGGGCGGTCGCGGAACGTACTTGGAGTGGGGATTGAAGTGACTCTGGGCATCACGTGGACCAAGACGAGCCGATCGGCTCCTGGCATGAGATTCTCGACGGCCCAACGGACGGCGCGGCGGCTTCCTCTTCCTCCTTCGAAGCCGCTTAAGTCGCCCTTCACCGCCACCGCCACCGCCGTCATCGCCGGCGGAGGGCCACGGTCGCCACCGCCGGTGGTGCTCATTTCGCACCAAAAGGCGCGCTCGTTTCGCTGTGGAGAGAGAAAGGGGATGGAGGAGAACAGTGAAAAACCGATTTGACATTTGAAGGGAAGGAGCCGCTGGGTAAAAATGGGCCAGGAATTACGAAGAGGGCCGGAAGTTTGGGCTTAACAAATGACGGGCCGATTAGGAACGATGAGGCCCAAACGAACGGTGCTTGCTTTTTGCATGCTAACGTCAAAGCGAAGGGTTCCTTTGAAAGAAAGCCCAAGATTATTTAGATTTCCTTGAAATATCGAGAGGTTAATTCTCATTATTAGGAAAAAATGATAACTCTAATTGGCCGTCAAGGGCACGTTTGGTAATGATTATGTTCCTGGGAATAAATTCTGATAAAAAATTATTCTTTTTATTCTATTTAGGAAACAATTTTTAAGCATTTTAAGCCGTTTGGTAATCTGTCCAAAATTTCTAATTCTAGAATAGAATTGCGTTTGAGTCTTGTGCTTTACCATTGATTCTATTCTAAATCAATTTCTTTTAATTTTTAAATATTTTTTTTTTTACTATTTTCCTTTTTTTCCTTTTCTTTTTATTGTTTTCCTTTTCTCTTATTCTTCTTGCCAATCGTCGGGCGACGATTGGCGGACGAGGGCTAGCGACCTCATTGGAGCGTCACTAGTGGTTGGGCTTGCCTCTAGTGAGTTAGCTGGACCGGTTGCCGGTGATTGGCGGTGGCGGTGGACGACGGCGAACGGTGGCGAACAGTGGCACGAGAATGGTAGTCGATGAAGAAGAAGTAAAGAGAAGAAGAAGAAGAGAAAATGGAAGAAGAGTTAGTTTTGATTCTTAAATTTGTTTCCGGAATAAGAATCAATTTTTTTAATTTTTTTTTTTGATTATGTTCCAAATTTACTTCCGGGAACAAAAAAATAGAAACTTGTTTTCGTGAATAAAATTTTACCAAACGCAATTTTATTCCCAAGCGATCCCGAGAACAAAAATCAAAATCAGGCATTATTTGGATGGTTACCAAACAGTGTAGAATTCCATGGTTCGCACCACAATGTAATTTCCTATCATATGTTAAACTATTAATATAGTTGATAGTGATTTCATTGAGTTATGGTGGTATTTCCTATCATATGTTAAATCAACATATATATATTTTTATCATTATATCAATTTAAGGTGTTAGATATTCATTTGAACTTTGACAAGTTAATTAAGTGTTTTATTCTACATGCTAAAGGTCTTACCTTAGCATCGCAATGTAATTTTCTTGGATGAATCTCGAGGATTGAGACCATAACCCTATGAATGAAACCATATGTCATTTCATGGATGAAGAGTCTTTGTTGATGCTTGTATGCATCTGTGAAAAATTAAGATAAGTGTACTGAAAATTTTTAAACTTGTTACAATGGTGCAATTAAGTCTTAAAATTTTCAAATAATGCAATCAAATTTTAAAATTTGTCAAATTGATGTAATCAACTCCTTCCACTAACTCCATCTAACTTGAAAAATAGAAAATATTAAAATATTTTTGGATTTAATTACATTAATTTGACAAGTTTTAGGACTCGATTGCATCAATTTAACATATTTTATGATTTGATCATACTATTAAAAAGTTTTATAATTCAATTATGCTTTCATAATAATAAGTTTTAGAATCTGTAGTCCAATTATTTTGTGAAATTTGTGGAGCAAGAGGTGCGAATCTTTTGCCATGAAAACTGTTCATCTGTACACATTTACTTTTTAACACCCGACATGTTGAATTTAAAAGGAAATAAAGTCAACTTCGACAATACGAACCTATGCAACTTGTAAAAGGTAAAAAGTCCTTGGAAATCCCATTTATAGCAAGATTAGATCACAATTCCCAAGGCTGGATGGGCGGAAATTCGTGCTAGCGATATAGGGGCTGCATGGAAACGTTCCTAAAAGTGTTTTGGAACACTTTTTTTTTTTGTTAACAAAAAAAAACAAAAACGTTTGCTTTGCGTTTCTCTTTTTTGGTTCTTTTGTTCCTGGAACACAAAAAGAACAAAAAAAAGAAACAAGAAAAACTTACTTCTTGTTCCGAAACAATTTTGAAGAAACGTTTATTCTTCTCTCTCTTCTTCTTTTCTTCTTCTTCTTTTCTTCTTCTTTTTTTCTTCTTTTTTTTTCTTTCGCGGTATTTGGCCTCGGCCATGGCCGGCGACCGACCGTCGAGGGCTGGCTACGCCGGGGCCGGTGTCGCTCGGCCTCGCCGGAAAAAGAAAAATAAAAAGAAAGGAAAAAATGAAAAATAAAATAAATTAATTAAAAAATTAAAAGAAACAAAAAAAGAATAAAATTTACCAAACGTGTTTCTGTTCATTTTTATTTCCGGAACAAGTTTACCAAACGCGTTTTTTATTCAAAAATTGTTCCCCGGAACATAAACACTTTTTATTTTATTTGTTCTCGAACGAGAAAAGGAACAGAAATAAAAACATGCACGCCCATAGTTACGTGATTCCCTTACGCAAAGAATTCAGTTGCTCTCAGCTGCTGATCACATGTGCCCGTGGATCCGGCATTTAATCAAATTTGGGATAACTACTTAAATAATTTTCGTTTTGATTTTATACACAATGTTGTCTTTAGATTTTGAATTTATTCAATATAATTCCGAACTTTAAAGTCAATGTGTAATTTGTACAACGTGATACTGAACTTTTGGTAAATGTCCAATCTTAAACAAATTTAAATTTCTCAAATAATATTGTACATTTGGTAAAAGTTTATGAATTAATTTTGACATTTTCCCTTTTTGATTTATGCACTCTCATGTCTATGCTTTTGGTGAATTTTGCGCAGAAGAAAACAAATTTCAAGTTGGGTTTCTACAATATTATCTTTATCAGCAATTCATGCAAATCATCGATTCTAACAAATAAAATATACAAATCATTGATAGTGCAGTTATTGTAAGAACCCTATGTTCTATTTGTGGGAATCAATATAGATCTCAAAGATTTGATTCGTGAATAGTCAACAATTCATAAAATATCTTCCTAATTAAAAAAACAATCTTTGCATTGTTTAAGAAAATGGGTCAGCAAAATATATCTCCGTCGTTGATATAAAATGTTTGAGTATGGACTGTTATGATGATGTAAACATTTTTTAGTGACTAATATTTATGCACAATAGAAATGGTCTTTTCTGAAAAAGTATTTTTCTAATCATGTAACGCAATCGGCTTGATCTAATTGAGTGAGCCTACCCACACTTTCTAGCCAAAAAAAAAAAAAAAAACGAACTAGTAGTTGGATTCATAGCTGTGTAATGAAGTTATTGTTATGGCTAAAATATCTAAAGGGGGGTGAATACGTAATTTTGCGAAAATGAAAGAATTTAAACTAATATTGTAGCGAAACAATTTTTGATGAAGTGGTAAGATTTTACCGGTGTACAATTCTATCACGATTAATAAATAGAGTAAGGCATAGAGAATTGCACACTTAAGATTATAGTGGTTCAGTTTTTGCAAGCTTATGTCCACTCTCTGCGCTTAATCCACTGATAAGGTTACAAGATTTGAGCTCTGAACATTCAAGCTCATGTGTATGACTTCTCACACACTCTCAACCTCTAAATGGTTGCACAATGATGCTCATAGTGACAAACGTAAAAGATCATGAAGCATTCTCAGACTTTTGAATTAAAAGCTTCAATTATTGTGGACGTGAATGTTGTCCCTTTTGCTTCGAGACCTCCTATTACATTCCTCCTAATCCAAGTTGACCATTGGACATATCTCCAAAAAGCTCATCCAGACAATCTACCCTTGGTCTTGGATATGGTTGAGAAGATTTGATTGTGTCAGGATCGCCGAGGATGAAACTTCCCATAAGATTTTCTACCCATATAACAAGTTGGGTTTCCAAAAGTTGAGTGTTTATGTTTAAAAAGAACAACTTGCCTTTCATAAGAAGATTGAGTAAAGTTCAGAATCTAGAAGAAATTATGAAAACTTTCCTTCTGAAACTCTTCCAAAATATAGCAAGGAATCCAGTTAATTTTCCACTATCTGTTGCACAAGTGGTTTACTTCTTCTTAGCCGTTTGATAAAATATCCAACCAAGAAAGTATAATCCATGACTCTGATTCTGATTTTAATCGTCTGATTATGTCCCATCAGATTTTCCTCTTGAAAAATACTTTTAATCAGAAAACAAAGTCTCTAAATTTTGTCAATCATCAAAACCACTGCGGGAATGTTTTCTTAACAAGTACTCCCGTCTATTTCATTTGAAATAGTTTGAGAATGCCTGATCTAGAGATTCGGTTGGAATAATAATTCGAGATTGCTTGATCTGGAGATCGATTATAATAATATATCTTGAGATTGTTTGATCTGAGATTGATTAGAATAATGTAGTTCCAGATTGCCTGGCCTAGAGAGATCGAGTTGCGCTGAAAACAATAAAAGCTTCACTGTAAAGTGTCGCCCAAATTCATCAACTTGTTTGCCAGACTGTCATAATGGTTGGAACTTGGAACAGCTGCTACACTTATGCCCGAATTAGAAAAACAGTTGAAAGTCAGCGTGTTAGATGGACCCGGCCCTTACTTTAAATGGTAATAATTTATAGGGATCCCCATTCAGATGCTTTTCGCTCCACGCGTACATGATGATGCCAATGAAGTACAATCGCACATGGAAAAAAGAGCACAAATCACACGCAGACTGTCGGTCGACAAGATCGTCGACTTCAGGATCCGCCCTTTTGAAGTGCTCGAGCGAACTCCCCCAGATACTCCAATTGCAACTCCACGTTGCCAAATATCTCCCTCGTGGCCCATGCGTTTGCCCTCACCTGCTCTCCCTCCGGCTCCAGCATGACCTGCCGAATCGTCTGGGCCACCGAGTCGCTCGTGAACGACCCGTCGGCCTCGTCCCTCGGCACCTCGAACCCGACCCCTCTCTCTTCGAACAGCCTGCCCATCAACCCTTGGTCGGAATTCGCTCCAGAGAATAGAATCAGCGGCAGCCCTTGCCCGAGCGACTCAATGGCGGAGCTCCAGCCACAGTGGGTCAAGATCCCTCCGATCGCCGTGTGGGCGAGGATTTCAGCCTGAGGAGCCCAACCCATCCACAGATAACCTCGGCCAGCGACCCGACTTTCAAACCCTGGAGGTATGTTCTCCGGGCCGGGCCTCTGACCCACCACCCAAACGAAGGGCAAACCCGACTTCTCGATCCCTCCGGCGAGCTCCCCTATCATCTCCGGGCTAATGTTAACCTCGGTGCCGAGGCCGACGTAGAAGACTGACTTCTCTTTCTTATCCTCAAGCCATCTTTTCAGCTCAACCCATCTCTCGTCTCCGCCGCTGAGTTTGTGGCGGGGTGGCAATAAGCCCATGGGGACCACGGGTTTTCCGTAAAGCTTCTCGAGCAGCCTCAGCGGATCCGCCTCAAACTCGCCACAGCTCCTCACGGCCACGAACTTGGAACCCCTAATCGACTTGCCAAACCTCTGAAAATCCGAAACTCCTGTGTCCATGCAATCCTGGTGAGTGACTATCTCGTGGAGCCTGAACCTGACCTTGGACGGGTAATCTATCCACTCGGGAACGACGGTAAAGTCCTCCGGCCTTTGCCTCGGGCCATCGATCAAGACGGAAGGTGGCCCGAGGAAAGCGAGAGAAGTAGCACTGTATACACTAAAGAATGCCGAGTTCACACCCAGTCGGCTCGCAACTTGGGGCAACCAGTGCGACGCAAAGTCTTGGATTATCCAGTCCACGCCGGAGCGTTGAAGAAACTCGTCAACAGCTGGCTCGAGCATATCGTAGGCCTTTTTGAGGTACGGGACCTTGTTGTTCGGCAGCTCGGCAGTCGACTCAGCCGAGTCCGGGAGGCCATGGACGCGAGGCAACGGGAGCTCAACGAGGGTTATCGAGGGAGGTCGGTCTGTGGGGAGCTTTTGGAGGTTTTTCGGGGTGGAGATGAAGGAGACGCGATGACCCTTTTGAGCTAAGAAGGTGGCGACCTCGAGGAAGGGCATGAGGTGGCCGTAAGCGAGCCATGGGAACAACGCTACGTGAAACTTCTTCTCTTCGTTGTCCATGGCGGTGGCTATGAACTTCGCCTTTTATCTGATGGGTCTGGTGCTGTGACTGTTTGGGTGAATATGGAGAGTGATCTCTCTCTTTATATACACAAGGATTGTTTAGAAGGGACGTTGCCACAGCTACCATTCCCAACCGCGCAACAACGTTGAGTTTTTTAGAACCCCAAGAGTTCACATCGTCAGCAAGGTCTGTCACCAGCTAAATTGGCTAAAAGGATGGGTCATAAAATAAGGCTTGAGAAACCACCGCCCGCAGCGGTGCAGCTGGCTTAGGCTCTCTCCCTCTCATGAAGGAGAGGAGTTCAACTCCCAGAAGTATCGTTAGGGATTCTTACGAAACTTATGGTGGTGGGTTACGCGATTCTTCCTCGGGTTTGCTCGCCGGCATTCGAACTACGAGGTTCCTGGGTTACAAAAAAAAAAAAAAAAGGCCTGAGAATTGCCCATCAGCTTGATCTAATGGAGTGAGCCTATGCAACACTTGCTAGACCAAAAAAATACTGTAATTTGTCGCATAACACAATTGACTTTATCTAATCAAGTGAGCTTACACAACATTTGCTAAAAAAAAGAAAAAAAACTGATGGTTGGGTTCATAGCGGTGTAATGAACCCACCCTCCTACATTTCATTAGAATAATAGTTCGAGAATGCCCAGTCTAGAGATCGAGTTACCTCTTGATATTTTACTATTTATCTTCCAAGCAACGCTTGTGCCAAAAGTAATAAAAGCTTCACTGCAAAGTTTGGCGCATAATTCATCAACTTGTCTGCCATAATGCTCGAAATAACTACTACATTCATCAAACCATACTTATGCAGCACAACTATCCCAAAAAAAATTTGTCACTGAAATTCCTAATCTTATATTGTGACACAAATATTACAAAAAAAAAAAAAAAAAACTCAAATTTATACATGTGTGGAATAGAATATGTATAATTTATTTCAATTCCATCCAAGATATATTTATCATACTAACATGAATTCAGATTTTGTAACGTCACAAAAAAATCGAGATATATGTGTCACAATGGATGAGTTTAGGGGTTTTAGTGGAACAAAAAAAAAATTGAGGTATTTGTGCTACAAACAGGGAGCATAGGTGGGTTTTTCTTTGTGGTGTTAACCCTATAATGTGATATTGCCTTAAAGAACAAGTTACAGGTTGGATGGAGTCAGGTCAATCCATAGTGCCCGAGAGTTGATCCAGCCCGAGCTTTCCATCTCTGTAACCCCATGCCCAACCTGCCCCTCTCTCTCTCTCTCTCTCTCTCTCTCTCTCTCTCTCTCTCTAAAAACTTCGCTTATGCTCGACTCACAGCTACCTCTGCTTTCTCTGGTTCGACGAACCATCGGTCATGCCCGAGCAATGTTTCTTATATGCAAAAGAAGAAAGCAAAGGTTTTAGTTTTAATGGAAATGTCGACGACTTAAGTCTTGTTAGGATAGATCATTACTGGATATGAAATAGGAATCACTTAATTAAAGGGTTGATTTAGGGCGCGTTGTGTTAATATATCGATATAATCAAATCAATTTTGATGGACCCAGCGTTGCCTTTAATGATAGTAATAAACGAGGATGGTGCCTCAAACGAGTTTGGCCCATTCTAGAACCACAAGTTCATCGGCTCGAGGTTTTGCCCTTTTCAATTGCCCAAGCGAACTCAATTAAATACTCGAATTGCGACTCTACGTCACCAAATATCTCCTCATGGTCCGTGCGCTCGTCCTCGGCTACCGAGTCATTTGTGAATGGCTCGTCTCGTTCATCTTTTATTCGACTCGCATCTCATCCATTGGTCTCCCCGTCGGCCGTTGTTTCGAGCTCCCCCCAGCAAACAAGATCGGTGCCTGGCCCTGTTCAAGTGCCTCTACGACCGAGCTCCACAGGTGATGCGCCAAGAACCCGCCAATCGCGACAAGCGGGCGAGGGTGTTGAGCTGAGGAGCCGAGCCCACCCAGACGAAGCCTCAACTTGACACCCAAACGTTCGGACCCGGAAGGGATTATGCCGGCGCAAGCCTTCTGCCCTACCACCCAAACGGAGAGCAAACTTGACCGTCTCATTCACTGCCCGGGTAAGTTTGAGGAACCTGTGCATTTTATTTTTCATCAATCCCTTATCATATTGGCAAGAAAGAATGACAGAGTTTTAGTTTTACTCATCCCCAAGTCTACACATAGTAATTGGTTCGGAATATGTTAATTGCTAAGAGCGCGAACAATTGAATTTTTTACTTTTAAGATTTATTATTTTCTTGTTAGCAAGTAACAACAAGAGTGAAGCAACCGACTGATGTCTATTAGTTTGCCCTATAAATACTGCAACCTGTTCAACGAGAAGCCCCCTGAATAATACAATAATTATCTTTGCTTTATCTTTACTTGATTGCATTTGTTGTAGGTTTCAAGATTCCCCTTGTTGATTGAATTTCGCCGTGTCTTTATCCGATTCAGCATCGTTGATCAAATTCCAATGTTCTTTCACAAGTTTAGCGTCGTCAATTAAATTCCGGCGTTGTGTTTCCTATCCAAATTTATTGCTGTTAATTAAATTCTAGCTATATGCCTAAAATAAGTTGTATCGTAGATTAAATTCCGATATAATTTGAATACGAACTGTAAGCTATTTAGCTACTTGTGTTCAGGTTACATCGTCGATTAAATTCCGGTGTAATTTGTGCCCAAAAGCTATTGGTCTTTGAGTCATTTGATATATACAAGTAATTTTATCCTTGTAGTTGACTTTTTCTTTCTGAATTCAACACAAAACTTGAGTATCCTATAATTAAATCAAAACGCATCGTTTTGTGAAAGATTTTTCGAGGGAAATAAAACCGACGAAATAAGTCTGCTCTCGCTTGCAAAAGCAAGGCTTTCCTAATTTACCTTCTTCTGCCTCTAATTACAAATCAAACCAAAAGAGGCCAAGGTCTTCTTATCCAGGTGATAGAAGCATGTCACGCGTTCTACTTCGTGATAGTAAGAACTACTTTTACCAGCAGTCCATTCAAGTTTTTTTGTGCTTCCCCCTGAAAATATTGGCTGGATTTTACCCTCCACGTAGGCGGTGGGTAAGACCACTCAGCGATCGACACGTGGCGCCACGTAGGCGGGCGTCGGGCGTTCAAAATTTGCGCGCGCCGCTCCTTGGCCCACCACTCGACGCTCTCTCTCCTCTGCTCTCCTCTGCGACATGTCCACTCGTCCTCTCTCTCCTCTCTCTTTCCCCGTTCTCCCCGTTCTCCGTTCTGTTTTGCGAGAGATCAAAATCGCAGGGCTTCTCTCCGAATGCTCTTCCCCTCTTTTGCACTCTCCTCCGCTGGTTGCCCACGACGCCTCCTCCGCTGGTTGCTGCGACGCCGACGCCCTTTCCACCTCCCGACGCCTCTGCTCTCCTTCGCTGGTTGCCCGCGACGCCGACGCCCTTTCCACCTCCGCCGACGCCTCTGCTCTCTCTCCTTGCTGGTTGCCCGCGACGCCGACGCCGACGCCCGACGCTCTCTCTCCTCCGCTGGTTGCCCGCGACGCCGACGCCGACACCGACGCTCTCTCTCCTCCGCTGGTTGCCCGCGACGCCGACGCCCTTTCCAGTGAACCGCGACGCCGACGCCCCTCCGCCGGTTGCCTCCGTTGCCCCCAACTCCGATGCCGACGCCGACGCCCCTCAAGCGAGTTGCCTCCGTCGCCCACGACTCCGACGCCGACGCCGACGCCGGCGCCGACGCCTCCGCCCCTCCACCTCCGCCTCCGCCCCGGCCATCGCCGACGCCCTTCGCCTCCCTCTCGCGACCCTGCTCCGCTCTCTCCCTCTTTCCTCTGCGGGGCGCCCTTGCTGGCCAACCCCGACGCCGACGAACCCCGATCGCGTTTTGGCCTCCCTCTCCGCGAACGAAGGTCGCTCTCTCTCTCTTTCCTCCGCGAATCGCCCCCGCTCCTGAACGCGGACGCCGTGCCTCCCGCCGTCACCTTCCCAAGCCCCACCGATAGGCACCCCATTGGCGACTCCCGTACGTCCGGAGGTTCGTTTTCTTTTTCTTTTGGATTCCACTCAGTAGAATTCATGTTAAGGTTTATAGTCGGATAAGGATGGAGCACATTTGCATTAGGATTCCACTCGAGAGAATTCGAGGAGAAAGATTGAGAAGAAGGAAGCAGTAGACCTTGTTTTATTCAATAAGCAAATCTGTTGGTTTTCTGGACAAAGAACTTGCTGCTAGTGGGTTTACTAGAAAAGAGCAAGATGATATGGACAAGGTATAGTGATTCACGATGATTTGCAAATCGTTAACATTGTGTTGTCCAACTGCTTAATTCGGTGTTAGACCTAGTGGCTGACCATAATTGATTATTCTGGTTCATGCTTGGACCACTTAGGAGTGTGCCTATTTAGTCTCATTCCTTCCATGGATTTTACTCTTTGTCATTCTTGGCTTCTGTCAGCTCCTTTTCTCACGATCATCTTCATTCTCTTGCATCTGAAAGCCAAAATAATATCTCGCCAATTGCCTGCATTGTGGCTCCTGGCTTTGCATGTTTGGTCCTTGATTGGAAGTGGAAGTGGAAGTACTTTGGTAGTATTTTAATTTTTGTTTTCTGTTTTCTTGGAAACGTGTGAATGAAAATGAAAATTCTCTAACGGGATGAAAAATGGGAGTATATGCTTGTATTCCATCAAAGCTGTAAAATAGAATTTTTCTTTTTCCTTCCAAAGATCTGTGCTTTTGTTAGAATGAATAAATACTGGATATTGACTCTTTTGATATTGAATCCAATTTATGTTTCCAATTGTGAATTGTTTGACGTTTGTCGTCTTTACTAACTGGGCATTTTGGGAAACAAAACTAACCATAAAAGGATGCAATCACCCAATCTATTTTTTTTTTTCCTTTATATCACACGTAATATGTGAAAGATTCCACGTGCCATGTATGTTGCCATTGACAGATTTCCAGGAATGACAGAATTTAGCACATGTTTGGTACTCTTATTCCTACAATGTGCCACTTCGCTTTGGGCTTTACTATTTGTCATAAAAGGGTAAAGGAAAAAGAAATCAGTTGCACTGACAAAATGGTTCAATATTGCAGTTTGCAATTAGAAAAGGGAAAGAAATAAAAACGGTCCATGAAAGGGACTAATGTTTGCTTTTGTGAAAGGAAAACTTAGTTCATTCAAATTTTGTCAAATGAAGCAAAATGATTTTGGTCACTATCTACCTATTGATAGCCTTTACTTTCATACGTGTGACTTATAATTTTCTTGTGGGCATCTTACTGCATCTTACTGTATACAATGCATGCTAATATCCTTCACTGAGAATAGGATTGTCTAGCTGGTCGAAATTCTTGCAAACATTACAAGGGAATGGCTGTGATGATATCCTTTATATAGTATGTTTAGAAAGCAAGTTTTTCTGAAAGCTGTTAGTTCCTGTCCTTTTGGAGTGCTGAGAATGTTTTGTTACCAAATCAGCGGAGAATCTTTTCTTTCATTCTCTCTATAAATGCCAGAGAACTTTGTTCCTGGAATTAAGATACTCAAAATATGCTGTCTGATAATGTTAGCTGAACAAGGCTCGTTATTTTACAGCCGACAAGCCCTGGGCCTGCCATTGGAAGAGCCAGGGAGATATGTAGACAGCGGTTACTTTGGCAAGGATCAATACGATCCTTCAAACCCTTTATATAGATATGACTATTGGGGCGAACCGGAGAACTCAGAGAAAAGCAAGCAACAGAGGATGACGGACGCCCACAACAAATCCATGGTTGGCAAGGGTGTCGTGTGGTATGAAATGTCTTATGAAGATGCCATCAAGCAAAAGATGCAGAGAGAAGCCGCATCAAAGGAGTGATGCAAAAAGATTTCGAGGATCAAGATAGCAATAAAGACGATGAGGACGACGATGACGAGGATTTTGATTACAGCATCCTTGGCGACCCGAGCATTAGTTTTGAGAACCAGCCTCTTGTTAATGGGACTGAATCTTCTAGAATATCAGATGCGGGTATGTTTGAGGACTAATGTAGCCATTGTTGGATAGTGGAAAGTCTGTACAGCGGAACGCATGTTATCTTTCCTATTTTTGACCAAAGCTCGAGTTAAAAGCCGTTGTGTACGGAGCATTCTAGCCTTTGCTAAGCAAGGACAAGAAGCATGAAGAAAAGTTTGAGAGTTCCATAAAGAAACACCCCTATCTTTGTAAAGTACGTTGGAAGGATTTGATAAATTATATCATTTACCATAAATGGGAAGGATGAAAAAGCCAAACTTCTTAGGAAAGTTACGATCTCAAAATTTACGAAAATACAAAGAAGTCGTGAAAACTTACTACCATTTGAAGGACGTCACGAATCGTAAGGTTGTAATTTATTGAAAACACTGATAATTTATTGAAAACACTGATGACACTTGCGAATTTTCATTGGAAAAGTCATTCAAAAAGGTATTGCCTCATCTAAAAGGCAGTTTGAATAAAAAAATCAGATGAAAAGAATCAGTGCATCATGCTTGGACATATATAGTTCATCTGAAAAAGCAGATTGAATGAAGGAATGATCGGAACATACACAAACAAAGGAAAAGAATGAATTTTTGCTTTTTCCTTTCTTTCTCTTTTTTATTTCTGTGTGTGGCAGAGCAAGAAAACAATTTGATCTTTCCACTTACGCCGTGCAAACAGAACCGGAGCCTTTATACAAGGAAAGACTGCCTCTTCTCTCTAACTTATCCTCCCGTCTTTCTTTTGCCCTTCTTTATAACAGTCTATCCTCGGCGTCCATCAGAAAAGCCTACTGCTTTCGCTTGTGCTCCATTTCAATGAATCGGAATCAATATCTCCAAATATCTATATGTACACGCTCCCTTCCAAATCCACATTTTGCGTCGCTGACCATCCACAGATAAGATAACACCAACCTCAGTCGCCAAATGTTCAAAGCAAAAGAAGGAAGTTCCCAACCCTCTTTGAGAAAGGCTGGAGCAGTATGTTCCCCCCAATCCATTGGGCACTTCCAATTTAGGCGGTCACCTAAGAAGGAAGGAGATTTCCCCCAGTTGTCTCATTCCTCCTAAAGGAACTCCTTTCCAGTCCCTCTTAAAAGGATTTAAGTTCCTAGTGTCAGAATATGGGAAAAAAGATTCTCTCATCAATCAATTTCCCCGTCCTCTACGTCATTTGGCGGCGGCAGAACCGGATGACTTTTGGGCGGCTCACTCTCCTCATCCTCATCTTCGTCATCAACCTTCATGTACAAGCCAAGCTGTTCTAAAGGATTGCTACAATTCTGGAGTTTGAAACTACCCAGATGGTCTTCTGAACAGTCTGGGCTCTTTGCCTCCTCCAAGAAGTTTGGTAATTCCTCACCATGAGGAACCCGAAGCATCTCCAAGTCCTCCATAAACTGACTGTTCTCATTGATATCAACTGTCTTTTCCATCTGCAGAAACCAAGACTTGTCAGATAAGTACCTTTTAAAACCTTGTCCAGGAAACTGCAAAGTGTGCACTCACCTTTTGCAATGCTTGACGAGCAAGTTCCCTCTCCAGCTCCCTCTGCCTCTTGGCTTCAGCTGCAGCTTCAGCTTCAGCTTTTTTTCTAGCCTCTTCTGCTGCCTTTGCCTCAGCTTGAATTTTAGCCTTTTCTGATTAAAAGAGCTTTTTTCTTTTTTTTGGGTTGAATGACGATGATGGTATATAATAAAAGAGACCTTCTTTTGCCCGCCTCTCGAGTTCCTCTCTCTCTATTCGTAACTTCTCAGGATCCTGCTTCTCAACCTAAGATGGGAAAAACCAGAAATATAAATATCAAGTATCTAGACAAGTAGACACAGAAAAGATGCATCAAGCACTGTGTTCAACCTTCTCAAGAGCCTTTTCTCGAGCTTTAAATATAGTCTCAGCAAATCGGTTCCTCAAAAGTGCTGCACGATAACGCTTCTCAGGGGAGACTTGCCTCTCAGGTGGAGTACTCTCCTCTATAATGTTACAGCATCATGCGTGAGATCACGCCCCCATAAGGTACAGCATACAATTATCTTTATGATGATCATGCTTACCCTCTCCCTGAACATCAGCTTCTAAGGGAAGTGAATTGGGCTGAGAATTTTGCACAACTTGATCCATCCCATCAACAGATGCTAGAAGTAACACAAGGTCAGTTATTAATTCATCAGTCCAGATGGATGCACAAAGTGAATCACCTTTTAACCAAAATGCAATCTGAACTTAAATTTACCAGTATCTAAGTCATGAAAAGTACTCTTTTGGTCATCACTTACTCCATTAGCCATGCCTTCCTGAAGTAAGAGAAATAATTTGCATAAAGTTAGCTGACAACATACGAACCAGAACCTCAGTCATGCAACATGACAACAGCACCTAAGCTTGGCATATCTACCTTCGCCACCTTGACAGGTCCAGAAACCTTAGCAGGATCTAATTCACTAGCGGATGAACTAGCTGAGTCTGCATCTGACGAGTAGGAAACAGGCACAAGTGCAAAGATATGAGAGCTCAATCAAGAAAAGTCATAATGTTCTGCAATTCAAGAACATTGTATTAAACATCAAAAGCTTACAGGCTTATAACAAAGGCTAGTTCCAAATCCATGTATGCCCATCTACCCTAGAAATGGCTAATGATGACGAAACAATGCCCAGGCTAATAGCTGTACCAACTACACAGTCTTAAGCACTGCTGCTACACATTGACAGACAAAGCATTGCCACTACACATTGAGAGACGATTTGACAAAGTTATACTTGAGTCAAAGCATGACTCTGACCCACTACTAATGATGAAAAACATGCAAAGAGATCCACTCCCCATTTCTTCAAAAAATTAGATGGTTAAGCATACACCAGCACATATACCATTCTACATGCATGTCTACTTGCAAACCTTGTATGAAACTACTTTAAAAAAACATCATGTGCAAATTTGAGGGGACTTGCCAGGTAAAGTTAATCTTAAGAACTGATAAACCAAATTTAAAATCCAGTTTAAAACTAATAATAAATTTGGCAGTTTTAAATTACTACATAGAACATCATCACCCAGACCCTTCAGCAAACATGAGATGAACTTAAAAAAGGTGTACACCATGAGATATGATGTGCACATCTTCTGAATAAGTGGTGCAAAAAACCAGTTCTCATATTTCTCTTTTTCATACAATTTTTTACAGAAAAATGTTTATTGTCCTAGAAATAGGTACTACAGAAAAAAAAATCAGAAATATAATGCAGATCTTGCCCAGATCCCCCAATTTTGACCACTCTACAGGCAAATTTGCGTGCATATAACCAAAATGAAGAGTCCTTCCGCCATTATATTGAAAACTAAAACTCCCCATAGCAGCACTTGTGGCTCCTTCTTGAAGGACATCAAATGAACCCTGGAGAGAGATCATGACAGGCAACAGGCGAAGCTGACACAAAGAACCTGGGAATTTTCTTATTCTATTCTACTATTCTGAACAATTGATAACAAAGGCAATCAAACAAAGCAGATGACTTAAGAACTTTAAACACTTCATATGCAAATACTAAGAAGAGTGATCAGCACTTAAGGACTTGGTGCATTCAACGACCAAGTTCAAAATAAAGTGCCCTCAGAAGTATGAACTTCACAAATAAAAAATTGAAAATATACAAAATCAGATTATGATGCGGACTAGAAAAGCAGAAGATGTCCCTAGCATTTGTGTATTGGTAATTATAGAAAGAGATGTGCTCCATACAGTTAGACAATACAACTTCCAAAAGAGAAAGTATAACTTTATGAAAAAAGAAAGTAGAAAAAGATCTGCAGAGGCGCAAACCACTTGATGAGGACCCCGATTCAGTACTGGAGCTACTGGAACTACTGCATTTACTGTTTCTATGCACCGCATCTTTCTCTATCTCTACTGGAGGGAAGCATGAAACTGGAGCGTCATTCCCGCCAACTATATCTACATCCTCATCAATCACGTCATTTCCTAGTAATATACAAGAAGAGAAGAATGCAGTGTCAGATAGACAGCCCTTGTGCAGGCCACGCGCTGGTGCATGCATAACTATGACTTGAATATTTGACAAGGATTACCTTTGCAAGGCGGCACTGATGAGGTGCTGCCGCAGATGCACGTACAAGAGATAAAGCAATACCTGCTGCAGATGTATCTATAAACTTAAACATCAGAAGTGTCATTTCTAACCCTAGCAGCAACAGATGCCATTCCCTGACTCACCTAAAACTACCACCAAGAAATTCATCGAAGCATGACGAGAACGCTCCGAGAGAATACTAAAATAGCCCCCATCACAGTTCTCACCAAAAATATCGCATTTCCGCTTCTTTCTCACCTCATAAATAAAAAAACTCGCATTTTCGAAGGCTCCAATTAGCTCCTTCAAAATTTCACCCCACAATGCAATCTACAGATTTCTGTACAAGTCTGCAATATAAGCATCATTTGCATAGAACAGTCTCCCGACAACCCATTCTAGAGTTTTCTTATCCAAAGTGCCATGCTGCATGACAGAATTAACTGAGAGCCTTGTTGATGTAGAGAAACGGCACAAAAGGTTCATTTTCCCTGAATTCCACTTGACACGTTCTTGAGCTCACATAGAACATGGTTAACCAGCAACACTAAGCAACCTAGAAAAAGTTCCAGTTTCTCCATCTTCGACAATGGAAAGCATGTTATGAATGAAAAAAGAGTTCAAAGCTGAAAATGACATTTTGGTGTATCCAGTATTTATTCATTCTAACAAAAGCACAGATCTTTGGAAGGAAAAAGAAAATTCTATTTTACAGCTTTGATGGAATACAAGCATATACTCCCATTTTTCATCCCGTTAGAGAATTTTCATTTTCATTCACACGTTTCCAAGAAAACAGAAAACAAAAATTAAAATACTACCAAAGTACTTCCACTTCCACTTCCAATCAAGGACCAAACATGCAAAGCCAGGAGCCACAATGCAGGCAATTGGCGAGATATTATTTTGGCTTTCAGATGCAAGAGAATGAAGATGATCGTGAGAAAAGGAGCTGACAGAAGCCAAGAATGACAAAGAGTAAAATCCATGGAAGGAATGAGACTAAATAGGCACACTCCTAAGTGGTCCAAGCATGAACCAGAATAATCAATTATGGTCAGCCACTAGGTCTAACACCGAATTAAGCAGTTGGACAACACAATGTTAACGATTTGCAAATCATCGTGAATCACTATACCTTGTCCATATCATCTTGCTCTTTTCTAGTAAACCCACTAGCAGCAAGTTCTTTGTCCAGAAAACCAACAGATTTGCTTATTGAATAAAAACAAGGTCTACTGCTTCCTTCTTCTGAATCTTTCTCTGAATTCTACTGAGTGGAATCCTAATGCAAATGTGCTCCATCCTTATCCGACTATAAACCTTAACATGAATTCTACTGAGTGGAATCCAAAAGAAAAAGAAAAAACGAACCTCCGGACGTACGGGAGTCGCCAATGGGGTGCCTATCGGTGGGGCTTGGGAAGGTGACGGCGGGAGGCGACGGCGTCCGCGTTCAGGAGCAGGGGGCGGTCGCGGAGGAAAGAGAGAGAGCGACATTCATTCGCGGAGAGGGAGGCCAAAACGCGAGTAGGAGTTCGTCGGCGTCGGGGTTGCCAGCAAGGGCGCTCCGCGGAAAGAGGGAGAGAGCAGAGCAGAGGTCGCGAGAGGGAGGCGAAAGGGCGTCGGCGACGGCGTCGGGGGCGGAGGCAGAGGTGGAGGGGCGGAGGCGTCGGCGTTGGCGTCGGAGTCGGGGGCGACGGAGGCAACCCGCTTGAGGGGCGTCGGCGTCGAAGTCGGGTTCAGGGGCGGAGGCGGAGGCTGCGTCGGCGTCGGCATCGGAGTTGGGGGTGACGGAGGCAACCGGCAGAGGGGCGTCGGCGTCGCGGGCAACCAGCGAAGGAGAGATCGCAAAGGAGGGGAAGAGCATTCGGAGAGAAGCCTTGCGATTTTGATCTCTCGCAAAACGGAACGGAGAACGGGGAGAACGGGGAAAGAGAGAGGAGAGAGAGGACGAGTGGACATGTCGCAGAGGAGAGCAGAGGAGAGAGAGCGTCAGTGTGGTGGGCCAAGGAGCGGCGCGCGCAAATTTTGAATGCCTGATGCCCTCGCTTACGTGGCGCCACGTGTCGATCGCTGAGTGATCTTACCCACCGTCTACGTGGAGGGTAAAACCCAGCCAATATTTTCTCGCCATGAGTCCTATGGTCCTTTCAAGTGTACTGGCAATTCTGGCTCTAATCAGTTGTTCACCTAGTCATGGGGAGGTTCTCCAACAATGGGCAAAGCAAAAGATCTCATGAAGCATAGACTTCTGTTTCTGTAGGCTGTCACTCTTTGATATGAACTCACAAAAGTACAAAAGGGTGTCCTGACACTCTCGTGTGCTTTCAGTGGACTTTAGAGTTCGTGTCTTGATGTTACAGGTCAATTTGAATTCAGATAAACTTGAAAGAAGGTCTGGGTCTTTATATCGAAGAACATAGAAGCATGTCACGCGTCTTCCACCTCGTCCATAGCAGAAGCCGCTTTCGCTTGCGGTTCTTCTAATCCTTTCACACTTCATGCTAAAACCAACTGGTCACCTTCTACGCTCTGATCCTTTCAAGCATACTAATATCTCTAGTCATACACAGTTCCTCATCTTTTACGATCCATCCAAGCCTTTACGAACTCCTCGCTCTATGGCTTATTCACCTTCTGCACAGGTCCATAAACTTTTAGACATCTTATACATCCAATACCTTGTTCTCCCTTAGTAGAGGCAGAGCACTATAAGCTTTTAGACAATCCTATGGAGACTTCATTTGCATATTGACTTGAGCAGCTACGAGCTAGTTTTGCACAACCAATACATGCATTAGTAGCATTTAATTATTTTCTCATCTTCAAAACCATAAGGAGGATTTTCTTAACAATAATGATATGAGAGTGTAGAAGTAACTCCTGAAGATTTGTGTAGACGTAGCACTCTACACAAGCTATAAAAGCTCAAGAGTTACATGGTGGATTCCAGCCTTGTTGAAACTGTTGGAGTTGGGAGAGTGAGGTAAGGTGAGAGGAATTCTGCTTTTGCACAAGTGTTTCTTATCTCAACAACATATTCTATACTCTATCATCACATTGATTAAATTCCACCATTGAATATTTTGGTTATTTCACTTTATTGTAGATTAAATTCTGATAAAATGTTGCATACTTTGACGTTAATTAAATTCCATTGTAGTATATTAGGTGCATCCTTCTTATCTTTCCTAGGTGCAGACTCCCCCTGAGGTGTTGACTGTTTTTCGTGAGGGCAAGTAGTGGATGACTATGGACTTTACCACTGCCCATGATAATTTGGTGTAATGTGAAATGAACAATCATAATCTATTATCTGTCCAGCAAATAACGAATTATCAGTGATAGAAAAAATACAATAGACTCCATCAGAATTGTCCTTGGTTACAACTGCAACATCATAAAGAATTTCCAAATGAGGGAGCATGTCCGTGGAGCATTTAACGAGAAACGATGCGTGTTCTGAGTAGACGAAAGAATTGTCTAGCTTTAGAAATTCTTCTCATGCGTCAACGTGCAGCATTAAATGAAGAACATCTTTTCTTCATTTGTTTATTAATTGTCTTGACTTTTGCTCCATCTACATTGCTTTCTCCCCTTCCCTTCTTTTGTCTTTGTTAATAATTGAAGAGAGAGAGAGAGAGAGGAAGGAAGTGCATTGTGCAAGAATGGCTGTAGTTTTTCTTCCCCTTATTAATGCATGCACATGCATGTGCATACAGGCACCTAAATTTGGTGGACGTCGATGCTGATTTTGGGCGCCTGTTCTGCCATTCAATGAGTTCATATTTTTGTCTTGTTTCTCCTATTAGGACCGCAAACGACAAGCAAGGAAGAGGTTGAAGAAAGAAGCCGTGTGAGATTTTCTCGTTGTAATTACACCCGAGAGATTTAGCAAGCTAAATCATTATGAGTAGAATTTATTCAATTCCTTGAGCGAGGCTTGAGGGGCTAAATATTATGTGAGTTATTGGATGTAATTAGAAGCTAGAAAACACTGAGAGAATGTTTAAGTGCTTGAGTGATTGTAATCTCCATTGTATTGCTTGTTTTTATAGTGGAATTCCGGTTGTTCTCTTCGCGGACGAAGGTTCCACTATTCAGACCAAATCATGTTAATCTAGTGTTCGATTTCCTTTCCTTCCTGCTGACTAATTTTATCTGATTCGCTTGTTTATATTCATAATATATATCATGCTTGAAAACGCTGATGTAGTTGAACATCAGCCATTGTGAGAAGCTCCATGACATTCACAACCTAGAGAAATTCTCATCTTTCAAAAGTTTGATATTCAAGGATGCGAGTTGTTAACTTAGCTCAGCTTATGTTATTGAGGGATTGAAGAATTATCTAATTCCATGGGCTTACTTGTGTTGTTAACTTAGCTGGACCTCTCTCACATATGGATAGAAGAGTTATTGGATTCACAGGTTCTTTAAAGGAGCTCGAGACTCTCCATGCCTTGTGGTGTAGACGACTTGCTCGGCTTCTAGATTCCACAATCTCCCTTGTGTCATTAACTCAGCTGGACCTACTTTGGATAGGAACTCAAGAATACATGAATCCATTTCTTTGAAGGAGCTCAAGACTCTACGTGGCTCGTGGTGTAGACCACTTGCTCTATTTCTAGAATCCTTGAACTCTTTTGTGTCGCTAAGCTCGGGACATATTTTTGACAGGAATTGAAGAACTACATAAATTCATTGGTTTTTTAAAGGAGCTCGAGACTCTTGACCTAAAGAATTGCTACAAACTTGTTCAACTATGAGACTCCATAGGCCATCTAGAATCTTTGTCTCTCCTTGACCTGAGGAATTGCTTTAAATTTGCTCAACTTGAGAACTCCACGGGCTCTCTCATGTCTCTACAAAATCTTGTTCTTATCGAGATGACCCTCATTGAGAGAAATCCTAGACTCATTCGGAAGATGGCATCAATTATTGAACTGCATTTAGCAAGGACAGCAGTTGCAGAATTCCCTGAAAGCATTGGGCATTTGCAGAATTTGAGGATATTGGACATTATTAGAACTCACATAAGAGATTTCGCTGGTCCCCTCGGAATGTTGGGGGAACTCCAAGAGTTGGGAGTTGGGAACGTTAGGATGCGAATCTGGAAGGACTCCCTCTGGCATAACAGCTCTAGGTGTCAACTCTCTGCCATTTGTCTATCCAATACGACTCTTCATCCTCAACATGATATTGAGAACCAGACCTTTAGATTAATTTTCTCTTTTCAAAGTTTTGTATCTGAAGGTTGTTGCGCTTGCTTGTAGGTCATCTATAACTGGCTTGTTTTGTTTATATGGTGAGTTAAACTTTTATCTCCCGTTTGATTCTTGTAATGCCAGGTATACGGGTTAGGTTATACACGACGTTGATGCAGCGGAAATTACAGGACGTTGAAAGAACAAGCGACTCTTCAACAATCCTTCGAGCATTGTCATCTCAGTTTTTTAAGGTGGATGATTGAAATCCCCTATCTGGAATGATGTGAATTTGCTTGCTTTTACTGATTGCTTGACTTGGTTTTTCATTGTTCTGCAATAACCAAACTTCAATTCTCTCTTGTCCGGTCTTAGATGACTACTCAAAATGGTTTGACGATTAACATGTGGATTATTAATGAAAAGCTTCTAGCGGCATAGCACAAGAACACTTGGGCAAAAGGGGGGGAGAGAGAGAGAGAGAGAGAGAGATCATATTTATGGCGCTCTGGATGTAAGACAAAATAATTCATATGCGGAAGCCAGGATCAATCGAAGACAAACCTCCAGCCATTGTTCTTGTTCGCGTTCGTCAGAAAACCTGAAATCAAACAAAATTGGTGACACTCTACTACCCAATTCACTCTCGTACTGATGGTGTATTCTGAATGAGAGAGTTTGAGTTAGACCTTGTCATCACCCGTCAGAAATGAACGTACGTTCCTATTTATACATCATCTCCCATCAAGACGGGCGGTTGTCACGAAAGGGTACGAAGCGTGGAAAACTTCATGTCGAATAGTCGCAACCTTAAGAGAAAATGTGGGTCTAAGAAATGTGGGATCACAAAAATAAATAACATTCTCCCACTTGATCCCATCATTTTCATCATACGGATCATTCAACTAATTCCACGAAAACTTTATGCTTAAAGAAAAGAAACAAAACACATGGATCATGGCGACATGTCCTCTAAGAGTGAGTAATACCTTCCATGTATCACAATGCATCTTATTTCTTTAATGTCAGCCAATATGTGACAACATATCTTAATGAATAAACCCCATGTTTATTCCAAAACCAAGGATAAATGTTATTCTCATAAACAACAAAATGTGTACACAAAAATTGAGAATCAACATTACAATTGAATAAGAGTTTCATACAACAAAAATCGTTCAAATGACGACAAATTACATGATGGGACCTATTCCCATACTAGTTACATGATCCTTATACTTCATTGGTGGCATGCCTTTAGTTAAAGGATCGGCTATCATCAATTCAGTGCTAACGTGTTCAATGACCACTTTATTTTCCTTAACACGTTCCCTTATGGCTAAATACTTAATGTCGATATGCTTACCTCGACTGCCACTTTGGCATTTTTTTAGCCATAAAAACCGCAGCTGAATTGTCACAATATATTCTTAATGGCCTAGAAATTGAATCAATAATTCCAAGCCCAGCAATGAAACTCTTCAACCATACACCATGCGAGGTAGCCTCAAAACAAGAAATGAACTCAGCCTCCATAGTGGAAGTAGCAGTCAAAGTCTGCTTGGTACTTCTCCATGACACGGCTCCGTCAGCTAACATAAAAATATATCCAGATGTTGATTTTCGTGAATCAACGCAACCCGCAAAGTCCGCATCCGAATAACCGACCACTTCCAAGTTGTCAGTCCGTCTATACATAAGCATATAGTCTTTGGTACCTTGAAGGTATCTCATCACTTTCTTTGCAGCTCTCCAGTGGTCTAAACCTGGATTACTCTGATATCTTCCCAACATTCCCACAGCAAAAGCGATGTCAGGTCGAGTGCAAACCTGAGTATACATCAAGCTTCCAATAGCAGAAGCATATGGAATGTTGTACATTTGTTCCTTTTCTAGATCGTTCTTCGGGCATTGGTTCAAATTGAACCTGTCACCCTTCACAATGGGTGCTATACTTGGTGAACAATTTTTCATCTGAAATCTCTCTAGGACCTTATTGATATAGGTTTCTTGAGATAGTCCTAAAATGCCTTGAGGCCTATCTCTATGGATCTTAATGCCAATGACATAAGATGCATCACCCATATCTTTCATGTCAAAACTCTTAGAGAGAAATTGTTTCACCTCATGTAACAACCCCTTATCATTGGTTGCAAGTAGTATATCATCCACATACAGTACAAGGAAACAAATTTTGCTCCCACTGACCTTCTGGTATATACATTGATCCATGACATTCTCTACAAAACCGAATGAAGAGATGACTTCATGGAACCTTAAGTATCATTGGCGGGATGCTTGTTTCAAGCCATATATAGATTTCTTAAGCTTGCATGCCAAATGCTCACATTTACTAGAGGAGAATCTTTCAGGTTGTTTCATGTAAACCTCCTCCTCTAGTTCTCCATTGAGGAACGTCGTTTTCACATCCATCTGATGTAATTCCATATCAAAATGGGCAACCAAAGCCAAAACAATATGAAGAGAATCTTTCTTAGATACAGGAGAAAAAGTCTCCGTGTAATCGATTCCTTCCCTTTGAGTGAATCCTTTGGCAACAAGTCTAGCTTTATATCTTTCAATGTTACCCAATGAATCCTTCTTAGTTTTGAAGACCCATTTACAACCAATGGCCTTCGTACCATCAGGTAACTCAACCAAATCCCAGACTTTGTTAGATGCCATAGAACTCATCTCTTCCTTCATGGCATTGTACCACAAATTGGATTTATCACTATCCATGGCTTGTGAAAACGTTTCGGGGGATCATTCCCGGCTCCAATATTGTAGTCAGACTCTTGTAAATACACGATATAATCACTAGGAATAGCCGATTTCTTTATTCTAGAAGATCTTCTTAATGTTGCATCAACATTCTCTTGAGGATCGTGTTGCTCAACTGGTTGTTCAACAGTTTCTGGTAATTGCTGAACAACTGGATCTACTAGATTAATATCAGCAGGTTGTGGAACTTCAACGATTGGTTGTTCAATAGCCGGTTGAACTGAATGGGCATTATGAGCAACAACCAATCTTAAACTTGAGGTGGAAGGTTGAGTATCTGTATGATTTTTCTTAGGATCAAGGTCCTTCGATCGATCGCTCCCACTGATCAAGTCATTTTCAAGAAATTTAGCGTTTCTTGATTCCACAATCCTAGTGGTGTGAGATGGACAATAAAACCTGTATCCCTTAGACCTTTCGGCATATCCAATGAAATACCCACTTATGGTCCTTGGGTCCAATTTCTTTTCTTGTGGATTATAAACTCTCACTTCAGACGGGCATCCCCAAACGCGCACATGATGCAAACTCGGTTTCCAACCCTTAAATAACTCAAAAGGTGTCTTTGGGACAGCCTTGGTCGAAACTCGGTTTAATATGTACACTGCCGTCTTAAGTGCTTCAGTCCATAAGAATTTAGGAAGTTTGGAGCTGCTAAGCATACTACGCACCATGTCTAATAAGGTCCGATTTCTTTTTTCCGCTACGCCATTTTGGTCCGGAGAACCAGGCATAGTATATTGGGCAACTATCCCATACTCTTGAAGAAACCTTGCAAATGGACCAGGTGCTTGTCCATCTTCAGTGTATCTACCATAGAATTCTCCACCCCTATCTGATCTCACGATCTTAATTTGCTTATCGCATTGTTTCTCTACTTCCGCCTTAAATATCTTAAATGCATCTAATGCTTCATACTTATTATGAATCAAATAGAGATACATGTAACGTGAGTAATCATCTATGAAAGAGATGAAGTATTTTTGACCACATGAGTCCATATCCGGATTACAAATATCCGTGTGTATGATTTCTAATATTTCTGTACTCCTCTTAGCACATTTATTTGTCTTGTTAGTCTGCTTTCCCTTTATGTAGTCCACACAAGTATCACAATCAGTAAAATCTAAAGTACCAAGTACTCCATCATTTACTAATCGCTTAATTCTTTCTATGGAGATATGTCTCAATCTCCGATGCCACAACATAGAGGAATGTTCTTTCACAACACATCGTTTTATACCAGCTTTATCATGAACATGCATCACATCATAATAGGCATTGTCTTGTAAATTAATTCGAAAAAGACCATAAAACAAAATACCACTCCCGACAATTTTAGATTTAAATGATAAATAGAAGTTTGAATCTGAAAAGTTAAAAGAGTATCCCAAAGGTACAAGTCTTGAAACTGAAATTAAGTTTCTAAAAAAACTAGGAACATAAAAGGTCTTTTCCAAATTTAAAACAAAACCACTATTGAGAACTAGTCTATATGTTCCAATAACTTCCACATGCGAACGCATCTTGTTTCTTAAATAGATGCTTTGTTCACTTCCCACTGGCTTCCTGTGGTTTTAAAAACCCTGCATGGAATTCGAAATATGGATTGTAGATCCAGAATCAATCCACCGAGTGTTGTGACTTACATCAGTCATATTAGATTCATAACAAACACAAGAGATTGGATTACCTTTCTTCTCGAGCCAGGCCTTAAATTTGACACAATCCTTCCTTACATGCCCTTTCTGTTTACAAAAGAAGCATTTGGATTCTTTCTTAGTGTCAGCTTGGGGAGGTATTTTACCTTTTCCCTTATACTTGCCATGGCCCTTATTCTTTCCTTGTGTTGCCAAATGAGCACTTTCTCCCAATTCCATAACCAGTCTTTCTTCCTCTTGAACACACATGGTCATGAGTTCATTAATAGACAATTTATTCTTATGTGTGTTATAAGAGATTTTGAAAGGAGCATACTGTTGTGGGAAAGTGTTCAGAATATAATACACAAGGAAAGATTTAGATATCTCAACCTCAAGGTTCTTAAGCTGAGCTGCAATGTTCCTCATTTGCATGATGTGCTCACGCACACCTCTAACACTAGTGAGCTTCAATGATGAAAACTTCATAATCAGGGTCATGGCATGCGCCTTCTCAAAACATTCAAACTGCGCATCTATGGCCTCCAATAAAGCCTTAGCATTGCCATGCTGAGCAACCGAACCACGAATACTAGGAGATATCTTAGCTCTTATAAACATGGCACAAACGCGGTTGGACAGCTCCCATTGGTTATAAAGAGCTATCTCAGCTGGAGTGCTCAAATCAGTAGGAGCAGGTGGTTCGTCTTTCCTAGCATAGTCAATGTCCATCCACCCCAATTGAAGAAAAACTGACTCATTCCAAACTTTATAGTTCTCACCATTCAGTATAAGAACATCAAACTTAAATTCAAAGAAATTCACAGGTTGCGAAATTGCATATCAAATAATCATGCTTATGTCACAAAATTTGAGACAAATATAAATAAATCATGTTTTACCAATGTAAACATGTCACAATATGAATCACATAACATAAAAACTACTGTGGGCTAAGTTTTTAATTTAAATAGATTCATAATTACTTCATGAAGAAACTACCATATTATATGCATTTTCTTAATCCCTATAGGTAAATTAAGAAAAATAATATGATATTTCATCATAATTAATCATATTAATATAATGAAAATTCTGTGGGATAAAATTCATCATATTAATATAATTAATTACAATTAATGTCCAATTCTAAATATGATCCGGAGGCTTTTAATATATAATTTAATTAATTAAAGATGATGTGGTCACTCCCTAATTAATTAAATATATGGACCATTGGACATTTAATTTCATGCATAAAATATTCATAAAAATGCATGAAATGACATAATAAATAAATACATCAAGGGCAGAACAGTAAATAAATAAATTGGCCAAGGGCATGATTGCAAAAATTTAAAAATTTGAGGCAAAATCGTAAAAAGAGACGCGCGGAGGAGACGTCAGGCGCGTGCCTGGCACGCGCCCGTTCCCGCGGCAAGCGCGTGGTCTGCACGCGCGCGGTTCAACGCGTAGGCACGTGGATCCCATGCGCGTAACGGTTGCCACGCGCGTGGATTCCACGCGCCTGCAACCGCAGCGCGCGCGTGGGCTCCACGCGCCTTCTTCCTCGCGAACAGAAGCGTTTTCTTCGCCGTTTTCGCCATTCCGCCGCGGTTTCACTGGCCGTTTCTTCTCCGGCAGCCCATTTCAGACAAAAATAAATAATGGGTTTTGAAGAGCATGCCGGCACGATCACACGGGTCCAAGTTTCGGCGAAAATGAGCAAAAATTGGCCCCAAAATGAGACGAAAATTTCCCAAAACACAATTCCTTCAACCACCGCGACTTCCGTTGCCCGATTAGCCTCCGGCGAATACCGATATGCCGAAATAACTCATGGCTAACGTTCCTTATGGCGGTGCGACTGTGCGGGTCTGAAATCAAGGAGTGGGTCGTCGGAATTTGCCCGGAATTTGGGAGTTTCTCTGTTGGCATCAAAATCCGAGTTCTTGTTCATATTCAAAAATGCCTGAAAATACACCAAAAATTCGAGAAAACAAGGCAGAGGCACTAACATGCTCTGATACCAAATGTAAGACAAAATAATTCATATGCGGCGGGATCAATCGAAGACAAACCTCCAGCCATTGTTCTTATTCGCGTTCGTCGAAAACCCGAAATCAAACAAAATTGGTGACACTCTACTACCCAATTCACTGCATCGACTGATGGTGTATGAGAGAATGAGAGAGTTTGAGTTAGACCTTGTCATCACCCGTCGAAATGAACGTACGTTCCTATTTATACATCGTCTCCCATCAAGACGGGCGGTTGTCACGAAAGGGTACGAAGCGTGGAAAACTTCATGTCGAATAGTCGCAACCTTAAGAGAAAATGTGGGTCTAAGAAATGTGGGATCACAAAAATAAATAACACTGGATCCCCAGAATTCTTTTCTTTTCTTTTCCTTGTTTTTCTTTTTTTGGTCAAATGATCCCCATAATTCGTCAGGTTCTTTCAAGCTTATTTAAAACGGTGGGAATTTGATTTGCTGCAAGTCTGCAAGAGCGAGTTCACAGTTTCATTATCATTTTAGACTCTCGACGAACTGTTTATGTGTCGAGTTTGATCCTAGCAAGATTCATACCGTTTATCCTGTCATTGCGCGATTTATTCGTCTGCTCATTAATCGTTCCAATGCTGGGATTTTGTTGGTACGCCGATGAGGAGTTTGTTCTGGCGATGCTCTGTATGCAAGTCTTAAACGGAGCAAACACCTGCTCAAAACTTCACTTTCCGTTTCCTCCCCGTTCATCGCCACCACATTCTCGTTCAGTTCCGCCAGGGGTGTACGATCTCCACCTCCAAGGAACACAGCATGGAGTCGAACTGATCGCGTTGACTTGGTCAATCAACATCACAAGAGTCTTACGGCTATGAGAATTCCTGTCCAAACAACATAAGGCCCATAGGAGAGGGACATGGGCCCGGAAAACGTTTTCTGGAACGGGGATTGAAGTGACTCCGGGCACACGTGGACCAAGATGAACCCATTGGATTTAGGCACGAGACTCTGGACGGCCCAGTGGACGACGCGGCTGTTTCCTCTTCCTCCATCGAAGCTGCCCAAGTCGTCACCTTTCACGGCCACTGCAATTACCACTGCAGTCATTGCCGGTGGAGCACCCCAGTAGCCGCCACCTGTGTTGCTCATTTCGGCCCCAGTAGGCGCGCTTGTCTTGCTGTGTATATATATATATATATATATATATATAGAGAGACAGAGAGAGAGAGAGAGAGAGAGAGAGAGAGAAGGACAGTGAAAGGCCGATTGACCTTTGTACCGAGTAAGCTGTTCTGTGAAATGGGCTTAATAAGCGACGGGCTGATTAGGAGGCCCAAGAAAATGGTGCTTGCTTTTACGTGCCATTGCTAACATTGCGTCCCAATTTATTCTGAGTCGGAGGAATCTCGGGGATCGGGGCGCCCACCCTGTGGACGAAACCGTGTCTTCATGCAAACATATTTCATTGATTAATTTTTCCGAGCGACAGAAACGATTTTATTCTACAGAAATATTTTCTAAATTGTGATTTTTTTAAAGAAAATTATTTCCAAATCATATGATTTGTTGCAAAACAAAACAAGTCGAATCTAAATGAATGAGCCCGTAAAACATTTGATCAAGAAAGAACTTATGATTGCGTTTGTAGCGGTGCGATGAACTCACTCTCCTACATGTCATTTTTTCTGGAGAAAGAAAAGAAGAAGGGAACGAAAAAAAAACTCACATTCCGGGAACGTGGATTTTTCTAAGTCTTCAGATCCAGCCATTCTCTTGATAATGATCTTGATGTAACGCTTGCGCTAGAAAACGAAATTAGTATACTAAAACTGATGCCATATATCATTGCTGGATCCACGATTGATACGTGTTTGGCCACATGCATGCATGATGCCAACGTAGTACAAATAATCACACACCCAACTTGTAGGTTGACAAGTTCCTCAGCTTCAGGCTCTACCCTTTTCAAGTGCTCGAGCGAACTCCTCCAAATATTTCAATTGCGACTCCACGTTACCAAATATCTCCCGCATGGCCCATGCGTTCGCCCTCACTTCCTCTCCCTCTGGCTCTACCATGACCCACCTTATCGTCTCCGCTACCGAGTCACTCGTGAACGACCCGTCCCGGCCGTCCCTTGGCACTTCCGACCCGACCCGCCTCTCGTCCATTAGCCTTGCCATCAGCCCTTGGTCGGAGCTCCCCCCAGAAAATAGGATCAGTGCCCGGCCTTGCCCGAGTGCCTCTATGACCGAGCTCCACCCGCAGTGCGTCAAGAACCCGCCGACCGATGGGTGGGCCAGGATGTCGAGCTGAGGAGCCCAGCCCACCCAGACGAGGCCTCGACCCGAGACCCGGCTTTCGAACCCAGAAGGGATACTGCTGGGGCCAGCCTTTCGGCTTATCACCCAGACGAAGGGCAAACCTGACTTTTCAATCCCACATGCCAGCTCGTGCATGAACTCTTGACTCAAAGCCACCTCGGTGCCGAGGGCGACGTAGAATACTGACTTCTCTTCCTTATCATCCAACCATTGCTTGAGCTCGCTCCATCTCCCGTCTCCTTCGTGGCGGCTTTTATTCTGGGGCGGCAAAAGCCCCGTCGGAACCACGGGTCTTGTGTAAAACTTCTTGAGTAGACTCAACGGCTCGGCCTCGAACTCGCTACAGGTCCTTATGGCCACGATATCGCAGCCCTGTATCGACCTGCCTAACCTTTCGAAAACTGACATGTTAGAGTTAGAGTCCACGAAATCCTCTTCGTTCATCACCTCATGAAGCCTGAACGCGACTTTAGTTGGGTAAGTAACCCACTGGGGAACGACCGTCAAGTCCTCTGCCGTCTTGGCTCGGGCCTGACCGTCAATCAGAAGAGATGGCGGGCCAATGAAGGCGAGGCTGGTAGCGCTGAATATGCTGAAGAACGCCGATTTAACACCGAGTTGTCTCGCCTTTTGGGGTAACCAGAAAGACATGACGTCTTGGATCACCCAGTTGACGTCCGAGTTCACAAGGAACTCGGCAACAGCTGGCTCGAGCATGTCGTATGCCTTCTTAAGGTAAGGGAACATGTTATGCGGCAGCTCGGAGGTCGACTCGGCAGAGTCGGGGAGGCCATGGACCCGAGGCAAGGAAGCTCAACGAGGGTTATCGAGGGAGGGAGGTTCTGGGGAGGTTCTGGAGGGTTTTCAAGGTGGAGATGAAGGAGATGCGATGACCCTTTCGAGCTAAGAAGGTGGCGACCTCGAGGAAGGGCATGAGGTGGCCGTAAGCGAGCCATGGGAACATCGCAACGTGGAGCTTCTCTTTTTCCATGGTGGTTTGTGGAAGGAAGTCGAAGTGGAGAGAGAAATTTTAAAAGAGAAACCAGCTGGCGATGGAACGCGCACGTGCCTCTACTCGGCGCACGTGCCGGGAGAGAATGAGATTAGTCTCCTTCGCTACACGTGCGATTTTTTTGCAAGGAAATGGCATTGTAACGTAAGAGCGAATGTTTGTTATACGCAAAGAAGAAAGCAAAGTCTTAGGCTCCCATTTATTTAGCCGAAACCTACTTCTAAAAAAATATTTTCTAGATTTTTTGATATTTATTTCACGGAAAATGAATTGATCAGGAAAATTATTTTCTATTAATGAAAAAAGATTTATAAGATAGGAAAAACATTTTCCACTTTTCGAGTAGGGAAAACATTTTCAATCGGAAAACATTTTCCACACTCACTCTCTCTTATCTCACACTTCTGCTGGCTCCCTCTTCTTTCTTTGTTTTTTTTTTTTCCCTTCTGTTTCAACCTGTTGCCGAACACTATGACCGTCAGCAACCAACCATAGGCTAGCTTGAGCTGGTTGCTTGCCAGATTAGAGAGCGTGAGCCTCTGGTGAGGCTTGAGTACTCAAGCTCACCTTTGGCCGATCATCGAGTGTCAGCATGGTTGGCAACTAACCGAAGGGGTTGGCGATTGGTCCAAGAAGAAGGAGGTAAAGAAAAATAAAAGGAAAAAAAATAAGTTAAGAAAATTAAAATTTTGATTTTTCTTTCTAAAATAAAGAAAAATTATCTAAAGGAATACACGGAGGAAAATCAAATCAAATTTTTCATACCAAGTAGTGAAAAATATTTTCCTAGTTCATTTTCAAGTTTCAACCGAATATTAGAAAATATTGTCATTTTTCTGAAAAATGACTTCCAAAAAAATAATTTCCAAAAATACTATATTTTTAATAAAACGAATGGAGTTTAAGTCTTGAGTGACCGTAAAAAATGGTTCATTTTGCGATAACTTGAATGTCTTAAAATAAGAACTCACCTCCCTAGGAAAATCGATTGATGTACTAACACAAGTAGTTCGAGAATGCCTTGGTCTTTAGATATTTGAGTCGAACGGTTTCCACATTTGTGCCTTTTCAATAACAATTATCCATTTAGAAATCGCCTCGATGGAAGGCAGTTAAGGGCACAACAAGGTCTACGTCAAACCTTATGTTTGGAAAATATACCATAAATACATGATGGGATTGTGTTAGTAGAGTGCGCCCATAATAGCCATTGAACCTCCGCGCGTTTCTATTGCATGCAAACTTGAATAATGGGTGGGGGTTAGATTTATTTTACGTCATGTTTTCCACACACGATTCTAATTCATACTTGAATCCTGTTCTTCAATGCATGATTAGATTAGTTTGTTTTTGTCATACACGGCCCATATCTAATTGATAGGACCCGGTGTTGCCCCTTAATGGCAATAATAATCGAGGATGGCGTCTCAAATGAGTTTGGCCCCATTCTAGGACCACAAGTTCAATGACTCAAGGCTCTGCCCCTTTCAAGTGCCCTGAGTGTGCTCATCCACATACTCGAATTGCAACTTCATGTTGCCAAGTATCTCCCTCACGGCCCATGCACTCGTCCTCCGCTCCTCTGACCCCCCTAATCGTACCGGCTACCAAGTCACTAGTGAGTGGCCCCTCTCATTCATCCGTTAGCACCTCTTATTCGACCCGCATCTCATCCATCAGTCTCGCCATCAACCGTTGGTCTGAGCTCCCATAGTAAACAAGATCGGCGCCTGGCCCTCCCTGGGTGCCTCTACAACCAAGCTCCAACGCGACGATGTGCCAAGAACCCGCTGATCGACACCCAGACTTCCGGACCCAAAAGAGATCATGCCGGAGCAAGCCTTCTGCCCTACTCACCTGAACAGAGGGCAAACTTAATTGCCCCATTCCACTACCTGGCCAAGTTTGAGGAAACTGCGCAATTGATTTTTCATTAAAATCAGGACATAATCAGTCCCTTATCATCTTGGCAAGAAAGAACATCAAGTTTTAGCTTGAGAAGTGATTGGTAACGGTTTTTAATTTACTGTGAAAATAACAGTTTATTCTGCACCACAAAAAATCAAATTTCAAATAATTTTATTCTTACGGTAGCACAAAAAGTGTTGAGCTAGCCAATCTCTTTTAGCTTTACTCATCTCCAGGATTATACATAGTAATTGATCCATAATATGCTAAGAGTGTGAGGGAGTCAGTAACACTAAAATTGAATTTCTTATTTTCACGGCTTTACTTTTTTATTGATAGCAAGTCATGGCAGAAGTGACTTCTTACTTTTCGTCTTTTAGTTTTTAGGGCTTTGTTAATATAACAATTTTTGGTTATTGTAAGAATAATAGTTAGTTATGAGCCACAAATTTTTAAAGGAGTGGGCTCCATATCAATTTATTATTTATTATTTGATTTTTTAATCTAAAATAGATTGTTTTTCTCAAAGTAAATTAAAGACTACCACTCGATCATTTTTCTAATTTTTACTAAAAACTAGTATTTTGAACCGTCCGAAGGGCTATTCCACGATTTGTCTTATAGTTTTTTAGCGCTAACCAACTAGAGGGAAATACACAAAACTTTATAGGATGAATGTATAAATGGATAACCATAGTGAAATATCTACTTATTGTACGAAGTCATTTATTTAATTTCAAACCACACGATTATCTTGTCTTTTCCGTACGCGGGGAACGCACACGGCCCCATATCCCATGTGCTCCCAACTAAGCTAACATGATCTGAGGAGGAGCTTCTCCAGATAGAAGGTGGCGACATCGAGGAAGGGCATGAGGTGGCCGTAAGCAAGCCATGGGAACATCGGTACGTGAAGCTTCTTCTCTTCGTTTTCCATGGCAGTGGCTGTGAACACTACTTTTTCATTTGACGTGTGTGGTGGTGATGTGACTAGCGAGTGAATTCGAATGCAATGGAGAATGAGCTCACTCTTCATATATATATATATATAAAAGAACTACGCATGGTGCTTTAAAATTCTAATTAATATTGGCATAAATTAACTTGCGTTTAGATGTTTATAACTTATTACATGAGACTAAAGACTCCATTCGTTTTGTGAAAAAGGTTTTTCTGAAAAACATTTTCTGGATTTTTCGGTATTTGTTTCATGGAAAAAAAACTATATACATAATCCAACATGCCAATATTTGAATTTTTTTAAGGCAAGAAAGGAGTTGAATTAATAACGATATGTGATTTATGCAATATTAGTAAAGTCAAAAGTAGAGGTGGCTGCAGCCAAGGTAGCTAATAATTATCTTTGAGATTTCATATCTTCTCTTCATGTGCATTGACTTAGATGATTCAAGGGAGAGAAGTAACTTCTTATTCTGTTAAACTTTTGATGTACCAAAACAAATATCACACGAGATAAACTATTAAGAAACAATTTATGACCAGCTGAAAAGATTTAGGTACTTTACTTTCCAATTGAGGAGGGAATATCATTAATATAAATTGAGTGTTATATTTCTGTTTAGATAAACTATCTAAGTCAAATAGAGTGAATTTAGAGTTTTTTCATTCCTAAGCATTTGGATTTTATGAATGAATGGTGGATATAACTAATATTATATAGTGCATAAATTTGTATAATTTTGTTAAAAATTTTAGGCCCCTGTTTGATAATCGGCCAAGCAGTGACTATTTCTATTCTTTTGTTACTCGAACAAAAAGAAACAAAAATTTGTTTGTTAATGTCAGTTAATTTTTTTGTTTTTCGGAATAAATTTAGAATAGAATCAAGAAAAAAAAAGTTGCTTCTTTATTCTTAGATACAATTCAAGAATCAAGTAATTTTCTTTATTTTCTTCCATTTCTTTTATTCTTTTCTTTTTCTTATTCCTCCTCCGCAACGCGGTGGTCGGGCTCCCTTGAGGCTAGCGAGGTAATTGATTCCAGTTTGGCTGGAGATAAGCTAAAGGAAGAAGAAGAGGAGGAAAAAAAGAAAAGAAAAAAATTGAGAAAATATAATAAAATTATTAAAAAAATTAAAAAAATTCTAGGTTACAAAAAAATTGAGAATTGTATAAACGCATTTTTATTTTGAAAATAAAAATTTATAATTACTAAAGAATTTCAAATACTCAAAAACTTATCCTAGAAATAGAATAAAAAAATTTGAGTAGAAATTATCCTCATAAATAGAATAATTACTAAATAGGTCTTTAGTGGAACTTGAGGTGAATCCGATGAATTTTGGAAAAATTAATTTACTTGATCTAATAAAGAAGCTCTAATTTGAGGGCAGCGACGTGAGCTTGTTCAGCAACACGCATTTGTTCGGTGTTATCAGCCATTGTTGCCCTAGAACGAGTACGGATTGGCAATCTTGGGTGAGCCATGTTGTTACCTATCAATGTAAAAAAATACAGTAAGCATGATAACAAATGAGATTGATCCATGACAACGGTCACTCGTTTATTTTATTAAGTGAAATCAAATTCCAAAAACATCAACTTAAAACGTTAAAATAACTCCCTAGGAAATTAAATTCCTAAAACATCAATCTAAGAAATTGAAATAACACCTTAAAGCCAGAACTAAACTCCTAAATCTAGCGACTCTTTTCCATATACAATTGGGAGATCACAGTATTTTGAAGCCTCTTGTTCTGCCAAACCAACTTAGAGATTCGAGCCTCCTTCCTTTCCACCGTTTCTTCAAGACGTTCAATTTGTGCTTTACGAGTGGGCTTCATGGTCACTTCAGGTATCACGGGAAGTAGAGCTTGAGGGATCTCATGATGGTGGATATAATAATCCGAGGCATGAAAAACCCTCTCTTTTCCTTTCAATCTTCTAGGCACCACTATTTTTTCCGGATGGCATTCCTTCCATGCATTTTCAAGACGCTCGATCTCATTGAGGTATTTGTGATCCTTGCGCACGAAGCGAGCTTGAAACAGATCCACTCGGAGAGGAGGTGGGATATCTTGGAGTACTCGATCTTTTGGCGGGCCGCTCTATAAGGATAGAAAGATGTTACACCAATAATTCCCATAAGTGGAATTGGATTATCTGTCTTGTAAGAGAAACGAGCCACGCTAACATGGAACCATTTAGCATACCATAGGAAGCTCATGAGATCTGGATCTTTAAGAAAAGTCACCCAATAGAAAAATGATTTTCTAGTAAAATTTTTCTCTAAGATTGAAAATCTCTTTATTGGGTAACTAGAATCATCAATTTCACCTTGATGCATGTGTCGCAACCTCTTTTTTTTCGGCGTCCGCAATTGGGTACGGGCGCCTAAGGAGGCTAATGGCTCGGCTGAAATTAATTATGCCCGGACTCTCCCAAGTCCACCAATTCACGACTTTAATAGTTTGAGTTTTTAACCTGTAAATCAAATTTTAAATTGGAGTCGCCACCAATCGATTTGGGGTGGGTTGATTAGAAACCCAAGTGAAGTATCGGGAGAAATACTCACTCCTGCGCAACCAGAGAAATTACACTAGTTAAATCACTAATGCCCTTTCAGTACGTAATCTTGTTTAAACCCTGAGGTTTTTTGGATGTTCGAGGGTTTTCCATGCATTTTGGGAGGAAAAACATTTTTTGAGTCATTTTCTAATTTTTGGACACAAAGGGATTTTTGGTATTTTTTTGGAAAAATACAAGTCTTTTTTGGTTTTTTCTGAATTTTTGGCTTTTTCATGAATTTTTGGCTTTTTTTGGATTTTTGGCATTTTTGGAAAAAATGAAATATTTTTGATATTTTTGATTTTTCGAAAAATAAATATTTTTTAATATTTTTTTCGATTTTTTTTTGGAAATTAAAACATTTTTCGGTTTTCTAGAAATTAAAATATTTTTAATATTTTTTTATAAATAAATTATTTTTGATTTTTTCTTTTTATTAAAATATTACATAATATAATATAAAAAAGCCAACCCGGTTTGGATCCGCTGCTTGGGTCCGACCCGGTCGGCCCAAAATGCGAGACGGCCTGACTTTTTTTTTTTTTTTTTTTTTTTTTTTTCAAAACGACGCCGTGGCGGGCGTTTGGGGACGCTTCGGCCCGGCCCGACGACTGGATCCATTGACCCGCTCCGCAACCCGCTCCCTGCGAACCCTACTCGACCGGATTCGAATCGTGACCCGACTCCCGCCGCCCCTCGAATCTCGCGAAACCCTACCCGAATTTGAGACCTGGATCCGACTCGGCGACCCGGAAAAATCGCAAACCCTAGGGTTTGCGAATCCCGGCGCCGAGGGGGGAACCGAGGTGCTTAGCGGTGACGGCGACTACGGCGGCGACGACGAAGACGATGGGAACCACGACGACAGCGACGCCGACGGTAATGGGGGTGCGATGGGCGGCAGGGATGGCGGCGACGGTTTTTACCTTTTCTCAAACGGAGGCGATGACGGCGACGACAGGAGTTGATCTGCGACGGTGGCGGCCGCGGCGAGGGCGATGGCGGCGACCGTGGTGGACGACGACGGCGTCAACGAGGCTTGGGCTCCGTCGATTTGATTGGGGCTCTCTCTCTCGGGCTCGGGCTCGCTCTTTGAGCTTCGGAGGAGAGGCAGCTCGAGGGGGACAGTAGCAGCGGATGGCGTTGGGATCTCGGTCGGGCGAACGGCGGTGGCATAGCGTCCGCGGCAACGGCAAAGCTGCAAAAAGACCAGATCCGAGGCGCAGATCTCGCGAAACCCTACCCTCGGCCTCAATCTTCTCTCACTCGGGCGGATCCGAGCCTCCACCGGCGGATCGACCTTCTCGAGGTCGCTTACCGCCCGCCTTCCCGAAGTCTCTCGGTGGAAGGTGGGCCGAGCTCGCGACTCGAGCTCTCTCCTGCGCTTGCCCTTCAACCCTTCCCGATGTCTCTCAGTGAAGGATCTCCGAGCTCGCCACGCCCTCCGACGATGCTTGCGGCCACCTATTTATAGGCGAAGGAACTCCGGTTGACAGAGGGGCTCGGTCGCCGGCCTTCGGCTTGCCCACCGGTTCCGCTCGGCTGAACCGGTGTCCCATCGAGCTTTCCAGCGAAGCTCGCTCACCATTAATGGCGCTTGCGATCTTATCCCCTTCGGCCAACGTCGGCCTACACTCCTCGGCCGTAGGCCGTCCTTCGCGCGTTGGCCTCCCTTGCGCGCGTGAGTTGCAGCGGCGAAGGAAAGGGAAGGAGGAAGAAGAAGAGAGAAAGGGGCCGGGCCGGGGGGTGAAGGAAAATGGGCCATAGGCGCCACGCGGAGGGAGAAGAGAAGGAGAAAAAGATGGGCTGGGCTTTTGCTTTGCTTTTGTTTTGTTTATTATTATTTACTATCCGAAAAGACAAATAAATGTAAAAAAAAAAAAAAAAAACCTAATTAATTAAAAACGAAATTTAGGTGTCAACATCATGAAATGACCAAACTCCTTCATGTGAGAAAGAAACCAAATTTGTAAAAGTTTAGGAGAGGCATTCATGATTTTTTCTCCATTTTGTTTAAAACGGTTGATGGACAAAAATGTCTCAGCCAAAATCATGTTTATAAAGTTCATGCCAGCGCATGCTTGTCTGACCACCCGTGCCATTGAAGGATTAATGGCATTTTGTCGATGAGGAAAGATTATAAATCCAAAGAATGCTAAGATGAATATCCTACCCTTTGGCGCATTGAAGATTGATTTAAAAAATGATCAGCCAAAAAGGAGAATGGGCATGCGTTACAATTAGCTTTCAAAACTTTCTTAACCTCATCAGTTTTAATTCTTAGAAATTGAGATAAAATCGATGTGCGCTCCATACCAAGAGGTGGCCTAACAAGTTCAGTCTCAATGGGCATTCCTATGATAACGCTATACTCTTCCAGTGTTGGAGTTAGCTCATTTTTACCAAAAATAAATGTAGCCGTCTCGAGACACCAAAAGTGTGATATAGTTTGCAAAACACCACTATGGACTCCAATATCCAAAAGGGGGATGAGCCGTCCCAGTATCGACTCCACATAATCCTGACCTTCTTTACTTAATTTGCCCTCTGAGCTCAATCTTGGGAGTTGGAATGAATTGAACATTGGATCTCCCCATTGTATATAGATTAAAACTCACGATCGACCTTTTGTCATGGACCAAAAGAAAGTGCAATAAAGTAAATAAATTGCATATTATAAGGTAAGAATACTTACTTCATAAAAAAAAAAATGGCAACCACATTGACAGGCGCATGAGATGTGAGGCTTAACACCTAAACTACAAGGCTTAGCAAGTTAGAGCTAAGAGGATGGGCCGACTAGTCACAGTCTTGAGTATAAATGTCAGGTCCTCTTAACTATGGCTCAGTCAAAAGAAAATCCCATGGTCGCGTAGTTTTGCGAACAAGGATAAACGTTTTGACACCGAGAAAAATTTTCGGGGTTGAGAAAGGTAACCTTTACATTGCGGTCTCGCGTTCAAGGTTGATTCATTTCTCAACACCATCGTAGAATCCTTAAATGTGGTCCAGGTCCGACGGCAGGTTGTGTGTGCAATGTGTAGTGCTAAAAAAATTTGAAAATCATAAACAACAATTTATAATGCAAGCAACACTTCAATATATAAGAAAAACATTCAATCCCAACACCTTCCTACAAAACAAAGAGTCAACAAGCACTCCTCCCCTTATACCTCATTTCTGTAAAAATATTTAACACTTTATGTTAGGAGCGTACCTTGTTTCCATGCTGTCAAACAAAATATTTAAAAAAAAAGAAAAAAAAGAAACAGGCCTATGTCCACTATGAGTTTTAACTCTCCTTAGTGGAATCGTCAAGCTGTCGCGACCTCCTCAAGGGTGAATTACTTAAAGAAAGCTAATGGATTACTAAGTCTGAAGACTTGGCGCGGACCCTCCTAAGTCCTACCAATCGCGACTTGATACTAATGAATTAACCCATTTAATCATGCAATTATACTCAATTTAGAGCCGCCACTAACCAATTAGGTTTGGTTAGAAACCCAAGTAAAATATGGGAGAATATTTTACTTTTGCGAACCAGAGATTCAATAGGTCCAAGGACATGGTTACGCCAAAAAAATCTAACGCCCTTTCGGTACTTTGTCATTTTAATTTCAAAAATATTTTGCAGGCAGTCTTGATTAATTTTAACCTAAGCTACTAACATGCTAAGGATGGTCATGCAGGTGCACAATCAATGAAATAACATTCAATAAACCGAAGTGATAAATTGTAAGAAATTATAAACTACAACTTGATTAAGGTCCACTCTCTAAAGAAAAACTTACAAAAATGCTAATCAAAATACATGCCCTAAACATGATATCTAATTTTTTATTTTTCTCATTTTTTTAATATTAATTAAATGTAAACTTAATTTAGATTTGACATGCATGAATTTGACTTTAATGATATGTGAGATGCAATTCATGTGTCATAACTTGAACTATCACTATATGTATGCAATCTAATTTACATAACCCTAAATATGCATGTGCTATATGATATGGGATGTATGACGTGGTAATTCCATATGCATGTTCTTTTTATGATTTTCTAATGATTTTTTTTTATTACACATATGCAACCTGCACTAACAATGATGATATGAAATGGGATTAATTATAAACTAACCTATTAACTAAACAAATAAATGACTTTTGTATTTTCTTTTTTGACAATATAATGATGCAATACCAATCTTTGGCCTTTTTTTTTTATTATTAAAAACAACTACACACAGGAATATTAAAACATTAGCCTATGACCCACTAACTAAAGCGCAACGTGTGGTGTGCACATTATGAAATCTATATAACCTAAATAACATTTTTTATTTTTTATTTTTGTTTTGATTTTATTAAAGGAAAATTATCCTAATTCTATATGAATCTTAAAAATTAAAATGCGTTGCTTTAAACATGAGATATGTGTGGACTTAAATACCTAAGTTCTATAATTCATGATATATGATGAGCAAATAACGATGACATGCCAAAGTGAAAAGAAAAAAATCCATCCATGTAAATCAATGGCATATTATTTTAATATGAATCAATGATGCAAAGCAATTCATGAATTTTGCCATAAAAAGTCGAAACAATAAAAAATCTAACCGACGTCTCGCGGCTCAATATTTTTGATTATCATGACTTAATATGACCAATTTCCTAAATCGGGTAATGATAATAAATCAAAACAAATCAAGTTAGAATAAAAAGAAAACTATGAGTCCAAATACTCAAAATAAACTTAATCTAAAAATCTACCTAGTCTACCTCACGATTAACTTGAGGAATGTCGAAGAAGCAGTGGTGGCCGAGCTGCGATGGTGGTTCGGTAATGGGTCGCCGCTCGAAACAGGGGCTGTTCATGAGAACTCCGGCGAGGCTCGGGTGATAACCTGGACTTGCAACAAAAACGGGGAGGCAAAGCGGGTGGCTCTATTCGGGTGTGCGGCGGCGAGCGAGGAGGAGCAGCGTCGGGCGCGGGCGTGGCGTGAGCGGAGCGGGTTGCGGCTCGGCGAAGCTTCAGGTCGGCGTTGGGACTCCGGTGAAGGCAAGCGGTGGCACGGCGAGCGTCGGTGGATGGCGAGTGGAGCGGTGAGGTGCGCTGCGGGCGTCGGGCGCGCAGTAGCTCGGACCACCGGCGATGGGCGTCGCGGGCGAGGATTCAGGTGCGGCGTCGGCTGAGTGGAGACGGGCGTCGGTGCTCAAGCGAGGCACCGAATTCTGGTGTTCTTGTAGTCGGTCAAGTGGTGTTGCTTGGTTGCGGTGCTCAAAGGGGGAATCGCCTGGATCGGCGTCGGGCCGTGGGCGTCGTTGGCGAAAGGCACGTCGGAGGCAGAGTAGCGCGGGAGGTGGGCGCTGCAACGGACGAACCGGCGAGGAAGAAGAACAGTTTTATTCTTTCCTCCCCTTTTTTTAAATTTTTCTATCACCTGACACTCTCTCTCACCTGTCTCTTTCACTCTCTGTCGAACCCTCCCCCACTCTCACCTTTTTTGACTTTTCTCTCACAAAAACTCTATCCCCTTGTGTGAATACTTCGAAGACTCATCCCAAAAGTCCCCATTAAACCTCACCATAGTTTGCCAAATTCTCTCACCATGAAAACACACAAACACTTTTCGCTAATTTCTTCAGCCCTCCCTTGGTTCCGAAACATCGCCTTCTTTTTTTATAGAGGAAAGACTCGAAGTTGTTGAAGATTTCCCAATATTCACTCAACTTCTTCAACAAAAAAGTTGCTCCAAAATCACATGTGTTGAATTTTTTTGAATTCAATTTTTTTTTTCGAGATTTCCCTCTATAATTAAAGATTATCTTCTATTTCTAAGAGATGAGTTTACATTAGGTGTCAACAAATGACAGCCACATTGGCTTTAAACAGGTCATTACACAAGTACCATTTTCCGACATACATCCCTCTTTTCGAAAGTACAAACTTGTCAGATTCAAATACAATTTTGAAACCTTTCTTAACAAGTATGGGGCCAGAGTTTAGGTTTTTCCGAATCTCTAGTACATGCAGCACATTCAGCAGGGCAACCTCCTTACCAGATGTAAACTTCAGGATCACCTTTCCTCTTTTAACAATCTTTGCTGATGCAGAGTTAGCCCTATAAAGCTTTTCATCTTCTTCAGCCTTCTCATAAGATGAGAACATGTGTTTATCTGCACAGATGTGATTTGTGGCACATGTGTCTAGCCACCGACCATTAGTGTTCGACACTAGAGATGCTTCAAATATTACCACAACAGACAATCTCTTAATATTGTCATGTTCTGTCAAAATTTAGTTGCTGGGCTGCACCATCGTTTTTGACTTTTTTTGGGCAGTTCTTGCAATCCTTAGCACGATGGCCAGGCTTGTTGCATATAAAACACGTCCCTTGAAATTTCTGGAACTGTTCCTTCTGCTTGCCTTTTCTTTGAAAAAACATCTTCATTTTTCTATCTTGCTTGGATTTGGAAGATTGCACAACGTTGGCCTTTAGCTCAGAAGAAGGGTTAGCACTCCTTCTATTGTCCTCCTTGATTCTAAGGCACATAATGAGATCTTCAAGACTCATCTCTTTCCGTTTGTGCTTCAAATAATTTTTGAAGTCTGATCAACTCGAAGGCAGTTTCTCAATCATAGCCACCACTTGGAATGATTCACTAAGTATCATTCCCTCAGCAGAGATGTCACTTAGAATTAGTTGTAATTCTTGAATCTGACTCATGACAGATTTAGAATCCACCATCTTGTAGTCCAAGAATTTGACAACCACAAATTTCTTAGTGCCAGCATCCTCGGTGTTGTATTTCTTCTCTAAGGACTCCTATAACTGTTTAGCGAGATTCAATATTACAATAAACATTATAAAGAAAATTCACTAAACAGTTAAGGATGTAATTTCGGCATAAGAAATCTCCATGCTTCCAAGCCTCCAATGCACCGAGCGTCATGACATCGTGCTCATCTAGACTAATTACAAGGCACACCTCCGATAAATACTTCGTCAGATTTAGCATAGTCAGATAGAAGAACATCTTATGTTGCCATTGTTTAAAGCCCACTCTGGTGAATTTCTCCGGTTTCTCATTAGTTGTAACTAGAGGTGTTGCCATCACAGTAGGCAAATTTTGTTGAACTATCCCCTAAAAACGGAGCCAAAAGCCATTTGGCTTGTACTATTCTGAAAAAAAAGCCCCACGCAAACCAGTCGTATGACTTGTACCCACACCACCAAAATTGGTGTTGGCCCAAGGGCCCGTAGCATTGGCTGCTACAAATTCAAACCCTGAGGGTTGAACATCTTCCATAGAAAATGTCGAATCAACCATAGGAATGTCTCTTGAAACATTCGGGACATTGAAGGGCACTTAATTGTTTTCAATCATCTCAATAATTTGACAAGAACAACAAACAATGAGTGATCTAATCGCCTTAAAATTGTTGGAAATCAATCCAGAGAAACCAAATTGTTTGTTATAATCAGAACAGCAATGTAAAGAAGATGATAGCAACTTTATAATATTCTTCATTTTACAAATCTTGGAGAAGAAGAAAATAAGATAAAACATAAAATTGAAGGTGAGGTATGGATATCCGAATCTCCATAAGGCGATTAATTCCTGCCAATGGTGCTCCGTAGATTCACGAACTATGCCTCCCAAGATATAATACATCAAACCTGTTTGGATTAGCACTATGCAAACAAGGCTCAGTCGAACCGTTCAATTGAACCAGCGTACCTAGAAAAATCAAAAGAGTAGAAAATGATACCAAAGCTCTTTAAGAATCGAATTGGGAAAACCAAAAAACCCAAAAACTCTATTGAAGTTCTATGCTCCCATCTATTTATAGAGATTTTTAGTTCATGTAAAGAAGAGATACATGAATTAAATAGACGCATGTATCCACGAAATTCATGAATCAAGAGATACGTGAATCCAAGAGATTCATGAATCCAGAGACACGTGAATTTAAGAGATTCGTGAACTCAATAAATACATGAATCTAGGAAATTCATAAATTCAATAGATACGTGAACATAAAAGTTTAGGAAATTTATGAATTCAATAGATACGTGAACAGAAAAGACGTATCTTAATTTATTGGCTTTCGTTGATCCATTAAGCATAATTATGACATCTACAACCAAGCTCCAACGCGACGACGTGCCAAGAACCCGGCGATCGACTTTGCCCAACGAATGTTTAATCTTGAAAGACTCAACGCCATATCTTTTCTTTTTCTTTTTGGTTTCTTTTCGTTGGGCAAATTTTTCTTCTATTCTCTAGAATGGATATTGAAAGAACGATGTGATTCTTTTTCCAAATATACTAATCTTCTAACTCATCACTTCCCGTAAGTCAATTTTCAACCATCGAAGAATAATAGGCTTGGGCCAATTTATTTTCTCCGTGGGCTTAGTCCAACTTGCCAAATTAAAAATGAGAACCATTTATTAAAACTCATCCATCCCGGCCCAATGCAAATACAATAATAAAAAATAAATGCTCTTAAAAATATATGCTATGCAACTTAATTCTCATATTTTTGTTTAGTGGTTAAAAATTAATCCTTAATTTTTTATGCGATAAATGAATGATTGGATTGCTAAAATTTATATATTAACATCACTCTTGCATCTATGCCTTTGGTGAATTTCATGAAGGAGATAATTTCAGTAGGATTTCTACATTATCATTTTTATCGGTAGTTTATACAAATCATCGATAGTGCATTAATTGTAATATTTTCCTACCTTAAAAAAAATCTTCGCGTTGTTGAAGAAGATGGATTGACGAGAAATATCTCTGTTGGCAATAGAAAATGTTTAGGCATGAATAGTTATGATGATACAAACATTTTCAACTGACTAATATTTCTGCTCGATAATAATGATCTTTTATTTTTTAGGAAAATATTGATCAAATTATGTAACTTGTCACATAGTGCAATCGGCTTGATCTAATGCAGTGAGCCTATGCAACACTTCCTAGACAAAAAAAAATTCTGCAATTGGTCGCATAATGCAATTGACTTAATCTGATCAAGTGAGCCACAACATTTGCTAGGAAAAAAAAAAAAAAAAAAAACTCATGGTTGGGTTCATAGTAGTGTAATGAACCCATTCTCCCACATTTCTTTAGAATAATAGTTTGAGAATGCCTAGTCTAGAGATTCGGCCCCGTTTGGTTGGGTTTTCCCAAGGGGCTTTGAGCCCTCAAAGCCCCTTGGGGAAATTTTTTTGTGTTTGGCAAGTGTTTTTGAATACTCATTTGCCAAATGTGGGCATTCTCAATGCTGAAAGCCAAATGCTGGGGAGTGGTGCTTTGGGCATTAGGCATTTTGGAAATGCAACGTGTCACTGTTCATCGTCTCTCCCCCTTCATCTTCTTCTCTACCCTTTTCAAGTGCTCGAGCGAACTCCTCCAAATATTTCAATTGCGACTCCACGTTACCAAATATCTCCCGCATGGCCCATGCGTTCGCCCTCACTTCCTCTCCCTCTGGCTCTACCATGACCCACTTTATCGTCTCGGCGACCGAGTCACTCGTGAACGACCCATCCCGGCTGTCCCTTGGCACTTCCGACCCAACCCGCCTCTCGTCCATTAGCCTCGCCATCAGCCCTTGGTCGGAGCTCCCCCCAGAAAATAGGATCAGTGCCCGGCCTTGCCCGAGTGCCTCTATGACCGAGCTCCACCCGCAGTGCGTCAAGAACCCGCCAATCGACGGGTGGGCCAGGATGTCGAGTTGAGGAGCCCAGCCCACCCAGACGAGGCCTCGACCTGAGACCCGGCTTTCAAACCCAGAAGGGATACTGCTGGGGCCAGCCTTTCGGCTTATCACCCAGACGAAGGGCAAACCTGACTTTTCAATCCCACGTGCCAGCTCGTGCATTAACTCTTGACTCAAAGCCACCTCGGTGCCAAGGGCGACGTAGAACACTGACTTCCCTTCCTTACCATCCAACCATTGCTTGAGCTCGCTCCATCTCCCGTCTCCTTCGTGGCGGCTTTTATTCTGGGGTGACAAAAGCCCCATCGGAACCACGGGTCTTGCGTAAAACTTCTTGAGTAGACTCAACGGCTCGGCCTCGAACTCGCTACAGGTCCTTATGGCCACGATATCGCATCCCTGTATCGACCTGCCAAACCTTTCGAAAACCGACATGTTAGATTTAGGGTCCACGAAATCCTCTTCGTTGAGCACCTCATGAAGCCTAAACGCGATTTTAGTTGGGTAAGTAACCCACTGGGGAACGACCGTCAAGTCCTCTGCCGTCTTGGCTCGGGCTTGATTGTCAATCAGAAGAGATGGCGGGCCAATGAAGGCGAGGATGCTGGCGTTGAATATGCTGAAGAACACCGATTTAACACCGAGTTGTCTCGCCTTTTGGGGTAACCAGAAAGACATGAAGTCTTGGATCACCCAGTTGACGTCCGAGTTCACAAGGAACTCGGCAACAGCTGGCTCGAGCATGTCGTATGCCTTCTTAAGGTAAGGGACCATGTTTTGCAGCAGCTCGGAGGTCGACTCGGCAGAGTCGGGAGGCCATGGACGCGAGGCAAGGAAGCTCAACGAGGGTTATCGAGGAAGGGAGGTTCGCGGGGAGCTTTTGGAGGTTTTTCGGGGTGGAGATGAAGGAGATGCGATGACCCTTTCGAGCTAAGAAGGTGGCGACCTCGAGGAAGGGCATGAGGTGGCCGTAAGCGAGCCATGGGAACATCGCGACATGGAGCTTCTCTTTGTTTTCCATGGCAGTGTGTGGAAGGAAGACGAAGTGGAGAGAGACTTTAAAAGAGAAACTGTGAAGAATACACGAACAGGAAGGAGAAACAGAGAAGATGAAGAAACAAGCTTGACAAAGATGAAGACTCAATAGGAAATGATCTTGAGCTTCTGTATTAGGTTCTCTTGCTCTTCTGAAAAAAGAGAGAGAGCGAGAGAGTAAACTTTTATAAAGTTCTTCTTGTATTCGTTCTTTGTACATTCCGTATTTATATGCGAGAAACAAAGCTTGTACAACTGTTTTAACAGAAATGAAAACAGAAGGAGGAAAATAACAGAACATGGAAAATATTCAGTTTTGACTTAAAACTGAATATCTATTATTCAATGAGCACGTGTTGTTGATGTAACTCATGCTTTCTTTGTTCTTCTTTTCTTTATCCTCGCAAGTAGAGTTGAGTTTATCGTTTCCATCCTTGATCGAATCATTAGCACCAGCATTTGTTACTTGCACTTCCCAAGCCAGCAGTCGCCTTGTCTTACTTCCCTGTTTGCACCAGAACTTAACTCCCGTACATCAGTATCTATCTTTGACTTTAATTTGAACTTCTTTACTTCATCTTCCTTGTTTCCATTCAAGCTCGGCTCTTGATCCCCAGCACTTGTTTTCGACTTTGGCTTATATGCTTTAACATCCCCGCAAATTGGGAAGGGGTAAAGTACCAATTCCCAATTTGGTACGAATGTCAAAATGAGCGAACCGTGAGATAGGTTTTGTGAAAATATCAGCAAGCTGGTGAGTGCTTGGAATATAACACACATTGAGAGAGCCAGAAGCAACCTTCTCTCGTACAAAATGAAAGTCAACTTCGATGTGTTTGGTGCGGGCATGTAAAATGGGATTAGCGGTAAGAGCAATAGCCCGATTATCACAGAAGAAACAAGTTGGTGAAGAAAGTGACAGACCAATATCACGAAGAACAAAGCTGGCCCATGTCGGCTCGGCGGTGCGAGAGGCAAGGGCACGATATTCTGCTTCAGTAGAAGATCGACTTACAATAGGCTGTTTCTTTGCTGTCCAAGAAATGAGATTAGAGCCGAGAAATGTACAGAAGCCAGTTGTGGATCTTCTAGTCTCTGTGCAACCAGCCCAGTCGCATCGAAAAACCATAGAGTTGTTTGGAACTTCGAGAGTGGAGAAAAATACCACAGCTGATAGTTCCTTTAACATAACGCAGAACCCTCTTTAGATTATTAAAGTCTGCAATAGTTGGTTGCTGCATTTTCTGGCATAACATGTTTGTAGCATAGGCAATATCAGGACGAGTCAATGTTAGATATTGAAGACCACCAACAAGACTTCGATATTCAAGAGGATTAGATAAGGGAATAGAATCAGATTGTAGGATATATGGTCTCTGAGATAGTGGAGTAGAGATTGGTTTACAATCAATCATTTGAGCTCGAGTAAGAAGATCGATTGCATATTTGGTTTGACAGAGAAACAGATCAGTAGAGTTGCGTTTAGCTTCAATGCCAAGGAAGTAGTGAAGATATCCTAGATCTTTCATGTGAAACTGAAGGCTTAGAGAATGAATTAAAGTCGAAAGTAATGAGGGTGAGCTCCCAGTTAAGACAATATCATCCACATACGCAGAAGAGAAATGGTGTCTTGTCCATTACGAAGAATAAACGAGAGAGGGATCGGTGGAGCTGCGAGACAAAACCATTTTCAAGTAAGAAGGTACTAAACTTATCAAACCATGCACGAGGAGCTTGTCGAAGACCATAAAGAGATTTCTTGAGAAGGCACACATGATTAGGTGTTTGTGATTTGTATGAAACCAAGGGGCTGCTCCATGTAAACTGTTTGATCAATGTGCCATGTAGGAATGCGTTCTTGACATCAAGTTGATGAATAGGCCATTGATTCATCATGGCTACAGATAGAACTAACCGAATTGTAGCATGTTTGACAACTGGGCTGAAAGTTTCAGTAAAATCTACACCTTCTTCTTGGTGAAATCCTTTAGCTACAAGACGAGCTTTTAACCTATCAAGACTTCCATCAGATGCCAATTTGGTTTTAAACACCCATTTGCAGCCTATCACATTCATGTCAGTTGTTCGAGGAATTAAAATCCAAGTATGATTCTGATGTAAAGCATCCATCTCTTCTTTCATAGCTGTGTACCATCCTTGATTAGCTAAAGCTGACTTAACTGATCTAGGTTCAGCAGGGACTTTGTATTCAGCAAGACAAGCATATTTAGGATTAGTTTTGATAATTCCAGATTTTGACCGAGTCTGCATATGGTGAGATGTAGGTGTACCGTGTGAAGTAGAAGTAGTAGGAGCATGGTTGCTATTGTTTCCACCGAAGTGAACAGCTGCGGGATGAGTTATAGTGCTAGATATTTCCTGATCTTGTGAACAGCAATGATCCTGATGAGTAGGAACTTCAGCCTGTGTTGTTGTAAGGGAAGTAAGGTTGTCCTGTTCTTCAGGAGGCAAATAGGATGAAGTAGAATGATTGATGCCATTATTATGCAGTTGTTGTATAGAATCTTGTGTCGATGAAGAGATATCATTTCGGCCTACTGGATCCATAAACTTTACCTCTTCTGTCCATAGTCGATATAGTGTTGTATAGGATGTGTTCTCTGTCACACGGGTCTTAGTGAAAGGAAAGAACCTTTCATCAAAGATAACATGCCTACTGATGTATATTCGACCAGTAGTAGGAACAAGACATCTGTATCCTTTGTGACGTTCGCTATACCCAATGAATATACAGGTAAGAGACCGTGGATCTAGCTTGTGTTGAGCATAGGGTCTGAGACAAGGAAAACAAGCACAGCCGAAGACTCTGAGATGATCATAGCTCGGTTCTTTCTGATAGAGTCTACTATATGGTGATTGCATCTGTAGCTTTGGTGTAGGAAGCATATTGATGATATAAATGGCTGTTAGGAAAGCATCAACCCAATATTTTAAAGGAACTTCAGCATGATAGAGCATAGCTAGACCTAACTCAACAACATGGCGATGCTTTCTTTCAGAAACACCATTCTGTTCTGGTGTATGAGGACAGGACACTTGTTGTTTAATGCCATGGCTATGTAAATGTGTCTGAAACTTGTGACTAACAAATTCACCTCCACCATCACATTGGAAGGTCTTGATTTTGCAGTCAAGTTGATTTTCGACTTTGGCTTATATGCTTTATGTGAAGAATACACGAACGGGAAGGAGAAACGAGAGAAGATGAAGAAACAAGCTTGACAAAGATGAAGACTCAAAAGGAAATGATCTTGAGCTTCTGTATTAGGTTCTCTTGCTCTTCTGAAAAAGAGAGAGCGAGAGAGTAAACTTTTATAAAGTTCTTCTTGTATTCGTTCTTTGTACATTCCGTATTTATATGCGAGAAACAAAGCTTGTACAACTGTTTTAACAGAAATGAAAACAGAAGGAGGGAAAATAACAGAACATGGAAAATATTCAGTTTTGACTTAAAACTGAATATCTATTATTCAATGAGCACGTGTTGTTGATGTAACTCATGCTTTCTTTGTTCTTCTTTTCTTTATCCTCGCAAGTAGAGTTGAGTTTATCGTTTCCATCCTTGATCGAATCATTAGCACCAGCATTTGTTACTGCACTTCCCAAGCCAGCAGTCTGCCTTGTCTTACTTCCCTGTTTGCACCAGAACTTAACTCCCGTACATCAGTATCTATCTTTGACTTTAATTTGAACTTCTTTACTTCATCTTCCTTGTTTCCATTCAAGCTCGGCTCTTGATCCCCAGTACTTGTTTTCGACTTTGGCTTATATGCTTTAACAGAAACCAGCTTGCGGTGGAGCGCGCACGTGCCTCTACTCGGTGCACGTGCCGGGAGTGAATGAGATTAGTCTCCTTCGCTACACACGTGCGATTTTGCAAGTAAATAGCATTGTAACACGAGATCGAATGTTTGTTATACGCAAAAGAAGAAAGCAAAAGTCTTAGGCTCCCATTTATTTAGCCGAAAACTACTTCTAGAAAAATATTTTCTAGATTTTTCAATATTCATTTCACAGAAAATGAATTGATCGGGAAAAATATTTTCTATTAACGAAAAAAAGATTTATAAGATAGGAAAAACATTTTCCGCTTTCCAAGTAGGGAAAACATTTTTAAGTGGAAAACATTTTCCACACTCACTCTCTCTTTGTCTCACACCTCTACTGGCTCCCTCTTCTTTCTTTCTTTCTTTTTTTTTTTTTCCCCTTTTGTTTCAACTAGTTGCCGAACACTATGACGGTCGGCAACCAACCATAGGCTAGCTTGAGCTGGTTGCTTGCCAAATTAGCAAGCGTGAGCCTCTGGTGAGGCTTGAGTACTCAAGCTCACCTTTGGCTGATCACCAAGTGTCACCATGGTTGGCAATTGATCGAAGGGGCTAGCGATCGGCGAAGAAGAAGGAGGTAAAGAAAATAAAAAAAATATAAAAAGAAAAAAATAATAAGTTAAGAAAGTTAAAATTTTAATTTTTTTTTAAATAAATAAATAAAATTATCTAAATGAATGCACGGACGAAAATCAAATCAAATTTTTCATATCGAGTGGAGAAAAATATTTTCCTAGTTCATTTTCAAGTTTTAACCGAATATTAGAAAATATTGTTATTTTTCTGAAAAATGATTTCCCAAAAAATAATTTCCATAAATGTATAATTTTTGTAAACGAACAGAGTTTAAGTCTTGAGTGACCGTAAGAAAGGGCTCACTTTGTGATAACTTGAATGTCTCAAAAATAAGAACTCACCTCCTTTGGAAAATCGATTGATGTACTAACACAAGTAGTTTGAGAATGCCCTGGCCTTTAGATATTTGGGTCGGACGGTTTCCACATTTGTGCCTTTTCAATAACAACTATCCATTTAGAAATCGCTTCGATGGAAGGTAGTTGAGGACCTAACAAGGTCTAAGTCAAACCTTTTATTTGGAAAATATTCCATCTGTACATGATGGGATTGGGTTAGTAAATACGCCCATAATAGCCATTGAATCTCCGCGGGTTTCTATTGCATGCAAACTTGAATAATGGGTGGGGATCAGATTTATTTTACGTCATGTTTTACGCACACGATTCTAATTCATACTTGAATCCTGTTCTTCAATGCATGATTAGGTTAGTTCGTTTTTGTCATACATGGCCCATATCTAATTAATGGACCGGTGTTGCCCCTTAATGGCAATAATAATTGAAGATGGCGTCTCAAATGAGTTTGGCCCCATTCTAGGACCACGAGTTCAATGACTCAAGGCTCTGCCCCTTTCAAGTGCCCGAGTGTGCTCATCCACATACTCGAATTGCAACTTCATGTTGCCAAGTATCTCCCTCACGGCCCATGCACTCGTCTTCGGCTCCTCTCCCTCTGGCTCCACTGACCCCCTAATCGTCCCGGCTACCGAGTCACTAGTGAGTGGCCCCTCTCATTCATCCGTTAGCACCTCTTATTTGACCCGCATCTCATCCATCAGTCTCACCATCAGCCGTTGGTCTAAGCTCCCATAGTAAACAAGATCGGCGCCTGGCCCTCCCTGAGTGCCTCTACAACCAACCTCCAACGCGACGACGCGCCAAGAACCCGCTGATCGACACTCAGACTTCTGGACCCAAAAGAGATTATACCGGAGCAAGCTTTCTGCCCTACCCACCTGAACAGAGAGAAAACTTAACTGCCCCATTTCACTGCCTGGCCAAGTTTGAGGAAACCGCGCATTTGATTTTTCATTAAAATCAGGGCATAATCGATCCCTTATCATCTTGGCAAGAAAGAATGATCAAGTTTTAGCTTAAAAAGTGATTGGGTAACAATTTTTTTTATCTATTATGAAAATAATAATCTGTTTTGCATCACAAAAAAATCAAATAACAAATAATTTTATTCTTATGGTAGCACAAATTAAGCTAGCCAATCCCTTTTAGCTTTACTCATCCCCAAGTTTATACATAGCGATTGATCCATAATATGCTAAGAGTGCAAGGGAGTTGGTAACACTAAAATTGAATTTCTTGCTTTTAGGTTTTTGCTATTTTCTTGATAGCAAGTTATATTACTTTTCATGGCAGAAGTAATTTCTTGCTTTTCGTATTTTAGTTTCTAGAGCTTTGCTAATATAAGAGAAAAACAGTTAGTTATGAGCCACAAATTTTTAAATGAGTGTGCTCCATATTAATTTGTAATTATTTGTTATTTGATTTTTTTGTGATCTAAAATAGATTATTATTCTCAAAGTAAGTTAAAAATTGTTATCCACCTCATTGGTGGTTACGTGGTTTGTGCTCAATCCCTCTACTGGAAGGGAGCGAGTTCAAATTTCTGCGTTTGCTTGTGCGACTAAACTACAGTTTGTGGGAGGTGGGTCCTCGCGGGTCGACCCCAGTTTACGTCGCCGGATGCCGGCTATATGGCAGTTCCCGGTCATCAAAAAAAAAAAATTGTTACTCAATCAATTCCTTAGTTTTTACTAAAAACTAGTATTTTGGCCTGTGTGAGGGGCTATTCCACGATTTATCTTATAATTTTTTTAGCGCTAACCAACTGGAGGGAAATACATAAAACTTTATAGGATGTATGTACAAACGGATAACCATAGTGAAATATCTGCTTATTGTACGAAGTCGTTTATTTAATTTCAAACCACACGATTTTCTTGTCTTTTCCATACGCGGGGAACGAACATGGCTCCATCCCATGTGCTACCAGCTAAGCTAACATGATCTGAGGAGGGAGCTTCTCGAGATACTCGTTTTGCAGCTCGAAATTGCCAAATATGTCCCTCATGGTCCATGCCTTTGCCCTCACCTCCTCTCCCTCCGGCTCGACCATGACCCGCCTGATCGTCTCAGCCACCGAGTCGCTCGAGAACGACCCGTTGAGCTCGTCCCTCAGCACCTCAAACCCGACCCCTCTCTCTTCGAGCAGCCTCGCCATCAACCCTTGGTCGGAATTCGCCCCAGAAAACAGAATCAGCGGCCGGCCTCGCCCGAGCGCCTCGATGGCGGAGCTCCAACCGCAGTGGGTCACGAACCCTCCAACTGCTGCGTGAGCGAGAATTTCGGCCTGAGGTGCCCAACCCATCCACAAATAACCTCGGCCCGAGACCCGACTTTCGAAGCCGGGAGGTATAATCTCCGGGCCGGGCCTCTGACCCACCACCCAAACGAACGGCAAACCCGACTTCTCGATCCCTGCCGCAAGCTCCGGCATCATCTCCCGGCTGATGTTAACCTCGGTGCCAAGCCCGACATAGAAGACTGACTTCTCTTTCTTATCGTCAAGCCATCTTTTCAGCTCGACCCATCTCTCGTCTCCCCTGCCGCATTTGTGGCGGGGCGGCAATAAGCCCACAGGGACCACAGGTTTTCCGTAAAGCTTCTGGAGTAGCCTCAGCGGATCGGCCTCGAACTCGCTACAGCTCCTCACGGCCACGGACTTGGAACCCCGAATCGACTCTTCAAACCTCTGAAAATCTGAAGCTCCGGTGTCCATGCAATCCTGGTGAGTGACTATCTCGTGGAGCCTGAACCTGACCTTGGACGGGTAATCTATCCACTCGGGAATGACGGTAAAGTCCTCCGGCCTTCGGCTCGGGCCATCGATCAAGACGGAAGGTGGTCCGAGGAAAGAGAAGAAGCACTGAATACACTAAAGAATGCCGAGTTCACACCCAGTCGGCTCGCAACTTGGGGCAACCAGTGCGACGCAAAGTCGTGGATTATCCAGTCCACGCCAGAGCGTTGAAGAAACTCGTCAACAGCTGGCTCGAGCATATCGTAGGCCTTTTTGAGGTACGGGACCTTGTTGGTCGGCAGCTCGGCCGTCGACTCAGCCGAGTCCGGGAGGCCATGGACACGAGGCAAGGGAAGCTCAACGAGGGTTATTGAGGGAGGGAGGTCTGTGGGGAGCTTTTGGAGGTTTTTGGGGTGGAGATGAAGGAGACGCGATGACCCTTTTGAGCTAAGAAGGTGGCGACATCGAGGAATGGCATGAGGTGGCCGTAAGCAAGCCATGGGAACATCGCTATGTGAAGCTTCTTCTCTTCGTTTTCCATGGCAGTGGCTATGAACACTACTTTTTCATTTGACGGGTGTGGTGGTGATGTGACTAGCGAGTGAACTCCAATGCAATGGAGAATGAGCTTTCTCTTCATATATATACAGGAACTACGTATGGTGCTTTAAAATTCTAATTAATATCAGCATAAATTAACTTGCATTTAGATGCCTATAACTTATTACACGAGACTAAAGACTCCATTCGTTTTGTGGAAAAGGTTTTTCAAGAAAAAAAATTTCTGGATTTTTCGATGTTTGTTTCATGGGAAAAAAAAACTATATACATAATCCTACATGTCAATAACTGATTTTTTTTTTTTAAGGCAAGAAATGAGTTGAGTTAAAAACGATATGTGAGTTATGCAATATTAGTAAAGTCAAAAGTAGAGGTGGCTGCAGCCAAGTTAGCTAATTATTATCTTTGGGACTTCGTATCTTCTCTTCATGTGCATTGACTTATATGATTCACGGGAGAGATGTTACTTCTTATTCTGTTAAAGTTTTGATGTACCAAAACAAATATCACACGAGATAAACTATCGAGAAACAAATTATGACCAGCTGAAAAGATTTAGGTACTTTACTTTCCAGTTGAGGAGGAAATGTCATTAGTATAAATTGAGGGTTATATTTCTGTTGAGATAAACTATTTAAGTCAAGTAGAGTGAATTTAGAGTTTGTCATTCCTAAGTAATTGGATTTTGCGAATGAATGGTGGATAGAACTAATATTATATAGTGCGTAAATTTGTATAATTTAAAAAAAAAAAAAAAATTTGGCCCTATATGATAATCGGCCAAGAAGTGACTATTTCTATTCTTTTGTTATTCTGAACAAAAAGAAACAGAAATCTATTTGTTAATGTCAGCTAATTTTTTTGTCATTTGGAATAAATTTGAAACCGAATCAAGAAATTAAAAAAAAAAAATGCTTCTTTATTCTTAGAAACAATTCAAGAATCGAGTAATTTTCTTTTTCTTATTCCCTCTCTGCAATGTGGTGGCTGGGCTTCCTCGAGGCTAGCGAGGTAATCGATTCTCGTTTGGTCAAAAATCAGCTAGAGGAAGAAGAAAAGGAGAAGGAGGAAAAAAAGAAAAAGAAAAAAAGAGGAGAAAATATAATAAGATTATTTTAAAATTAAAAAAATTATAGGTTACAAAAAATTTGAAGATCGTACCAAATACATTTTTATTCCGGAAATAAAAATTTTATATAGTTACTAAAGACTTTCAAATACTCAAAAACTTATCCTAGAAACAGAGTAAAAATATATTTTTGAGTAGAAATTATTTTCATAAATAGAATGATTACTAAATAGATCTTTAGTGGAATTTGAGGTGAATCTGATGAACTTTGGAAAAATTAATTTAGTTGATCTAATAAAGTCGCTCTACACCTTAAATGATCCGGACAGCTTTTCACTCTCCCACCTAATTTACCAAGCCGAAATAAAGAAGCACGTGCCGCTTGGAGAAAGTGGGGCCCGTCCTATGACAACTCCCCAAGATGACCGGACCCGTTTCGATGGAGCCGAGTACTTATGTGGGCATGATTGAACCTTACAGAGGATCGTATGTTCCAATGTTTGGCCCCAATGCATGATGCATGCCACCGACGGTGTACCACTACAGTAGCTCTCATAAATTCTGAGAAAATATTGGTTGCTTCTAACGTGCAAATTCAATTCAGTTCTTTACCAAAAAAGGAACATTCAATAGGAAGGGCCATAAGGGTACGACACGTGTCCAACTGGCCCAAATTTCAGACTCTTTCTTCTCTCTCTCTTCATTCCAGCACACATCTCCGGCTTCCCCTTCGACCCCTTTCGCGGTCTTCGTGGGGCCGCAGCACTCGTCGTTGAGGAAGTCAGGGACGGAGCTCGTCGCAACGGGCCCAGCGGCCGCATGGAAGAAGGGCTTTAAAGGGACCCGCACGCGGCGGCCGGCGAGGGGGTTGGCAAGTGCACGTCCACGTTGCACGCGGCGCACAGGGCGGCGGCGTCGACCCTGCACGCGAAGGCTACCGGCGTGCACTTGCATGCCTCGCACATCCACGCGCGCTTGTGGCGGGAGGCGAGCTTGTTGGCGCCATGGACGCCGATGTTGTAGGGCCGGCAGAGGAAAGCCGCATAGGCCTTATAGAACACTATGGCCGCGGTGGACCTGCAGTTGTCACACGCCCTAGTGCTAGCCCGCTGCCGTCTTCCGAACTCTTAGGTTGCACATGACAAAATTTCTGAAACAGAAATTGATTTCTGACAAAAAAATTAGTTTTTCAATTTCTATTCCCGAACAAGTTTACGAAAAAAAAACCCGTTTGATAACGATTCAAAATTTCTATTTCGAAAGCAAACCGTTTGATAACGAGAATAAAATTTCTATTTCTATGAATAGAAATTGATTAGATATCAACATAGAAAATCCTCTAATACAAAATAATAGTCGAAATAATACTAAAACAACATAGGAAATCCTCAAATGCAAAATAATAGTCAAAATAATACTAATACATTATAAAAGTTGAAAATACAATTTCATGGAATTTCTGGTATATTATTATCCCTTACCATTTTATTGGCAATGCTTTTCCTAAGCGTATTTATTTGGTTTCTCTCATCGGTCAATGTATCGTTTGCAAGTTTATCTTGCGCAGGTTCAGACAAGTATTACGGAAGCATAAATATGGATGCCATCAATGGCGCCTATACAGCCCTATCATTTTATCAAACACTAGTATTATACAAGATTATCAACAAAATAAAATTGATGGTGTAAAGGAATATATGAGAATTCTACCTTGAAGTAATGTTTATGGTTAGGAACTAATCGGGGGAATGTCGGTTTATTTTGATTCTCGAATTGAATCAATCCAGTTGCTCATTCCTAATTTCTTTATTTTTGCTCAATGAACCTTTAATGGCCCTTGCATAACAAAAGAGAGATTCTCTTTAATCTCTTGTCTTCGAATTAAAATTCAAGATTGTGTAACAATCTAATTATTTTGATTTTGCAAGAATTTTGAATCCGTAAAGAAACAAGGTTAAATTTCTAGGCACGTTTTTTATTCATCTATTACGTAAAAACTTTTTTTTCAAATGGCCATGCGCGCACCCTTTCTAGGAGGAAAGAGCCCCATTGTTTTTAAGTAAGCATTTAAGAACTTTGGTCGTTTTTGAAAGTTGGGGACCCATTCGATTGTCTTTCATCCTAAAAGAAAGTTATCAAAAAAATGAAAAAAAAAAAAAAACACGAGCAAAATAAGAATAAGAAAATTAGCAATAATTTGTGAAGTTGTGGTTATGAGTGAATTAAGTTAGCAAGAAAGCGCAATGTTCTTTTATATGGTTTGATTTCAGCTTATGATTTCTATTTTAAAGCGAAAAGTTAAAAATTTTAGCTTCTGATTTCTTCAATTTCATTTACGGAATGAAATTTGTTTTTAGAAATAAATCAAATCAGTGCGTTAAACGGATTTTGTTTCCAAACTGTTCGGCGAAGCAGAAACAAGAAATCGAGAAATAGAAATTTTGTCATTACGCGCGCCCTTAGTTGCTGCAGTTGCATCGAAACCCATCGTCCGCTGTTGCCAAATGACACCGCTGGAATTGCCGAACAACTGAGCGTGCAGAGGAAAGAGAAGAAAGAGTGTGAAATTTGGACCCGCTTGTGACACGTGTCCCATCCTTATGGCTCATCTTATTTATTGTGTTGGCACATTCGACAGAGCCAATATTTTCTCATAAATTCGACGCCATGCGTCCGCCCTCGACGCCTTTCCCTCTGCGTCCGTCGTGACCCACCCAATCATCCCTTCTCAATGGCCCCCCATAGGATATTTCAATAATTTTAAATTATTAAAAGCCATAATTATTGTAACCATCTTTCTACTGTCATCAATTTTCGTCACGGTTTCGTCTGCCATTCATATATAGCAGCAATTTAATGGTTGTACAACGTTTCTCATTTATTTCTTCATAAATTCTTCATTATTTTATACCGACTATATAATAACATTTTTTTGCCTATAAATTATTACTCTGAATATATTTATAAAGTGATGTGGATATTATCAAAACATATTCTTGTTTACATATCTTTATTTCTCTTTTTTATTAGGTTATACATGTTCTTTCTAATATTTAATCTGGAATATAGAATGCCTATTGCATATTGAGATGATAATCGCTAGAGGCTATCGCATAGAGTTTCGTACTCCAAGGAGGAATTTTCTATCAAGATTCCTTTTCAAATTCGCTTTACCATCTATCTATTTAATTACCAATTTCATTTTAAAGATAAAGTGTGGACAGCCTTATGGCTTCCTCATCCTCCACTTAAGCCGCCTAAGTTGCCTTTCACAACCACCGCCACCGCCACCGTCATCGCCACCGTCACCGCCGTCATCACCATCGGTGGTGCTCATTTCGCACCAAGGGTGGTGTTCATTTTGCTATGGACAGAGAAAGGGAGAGGGAGGATAGTGGAAGACCAATTTTGACCTTTGTAGTGAAGAAGTTGCTATGGGAAAATGCACCAGGAATCACGAAACGGGCTTGTGATTTGCGCTTAACAAATGACGGGCCGATTAGGAACGATAAGGCCCAAGTAAATGGTGCTTGCTTTTGCATACTAACGGTTCTCATTAGTAAGGGTTCATCATTTGCCTGATCGGCCTTTTATGATAACTTGAGTATTGGATGTGAAGTCATTTTCATCTAATGAGTAATGATAGACATTTGTGGGATCGTGTATATAAAACTTCTTAAGTGCATTCATTGCTTAATTATCATCGGCTGTTAAGAATATTGTAGTTCACAATTTCACACAATTAAGATGTAGAATGAAAAGCTGATACATCCTGATTAACAATGCACCAAAGACAAAATTCAAGGATCAACTTAATCTTGAACTTGAGATATTAAAGTTCAAAACTAAAGTCACAATTGAAATTTCAATACTTTTTTTTTCTAATGGTACATTCAATGCATGTAGTTTTTAAATGCTTAAACATGGAACAATATATTCATCTAATGGCTTAAATTTTTAACGGTAAAAGCCAATAAAAACCCCAAATTTTGTCAACTTTGGCATATTTACCCCAAACTTTTTTTTTTGACATAAAAAATTCCACATTTGTACTCATACAACACATTTAAACCCCAAACACGTTTTTTGTTACACCTAAAACCCCAAGCTTTTTTGGTGACACAAAAAAAAAAAACCCCAAATTTTTATTTGTGTGACATAATTATCCCAAAAATTTGGTGTCACAGAAAAAAGTTTAGGCTTTTAATGTCCTAATTTTTTTTTTTTTTGAGTAAATGCGTCACACAGGTAAAAGTTTTAAATTTTTTATGTCACAAAAAAAAAATTGAGATAAATGTGGGGAAAATTATCTAAAAAGTCTTAAACCTATTACACTTTTGCTAATTCAATCTTAAATATTTTAACTTTGCTAATTCAGTTCTAAATTTTTCACTTCTTATCAATCGAGTCCATCGACCAATTTTAGCCAGAAAATGCTGATGTGGAGGCTGCTGGTGCCATGTAGGATCGTTGGTGCGACATTGACAATTTTTAATAACATTTAATATTTTTTTTTTGAATTTTTATTTTTGAATTTTTTTTTTTTTTTTCTTTTATTTCTTTTCTTTTTGGCTTTCTTCTTTGCCTTTTATGGTAGCCGGTGGCTGGTTGTCCCCTATGGCTAGCCAGCCATCAGAAAAAGGCAAAGAAGAAAGCCAAAAATAAAATAAAATAAGAAAAAAAGAAAAAAAGGGAAAAAATAGAAAAAATAAAATATTTTTAAAAATTATCTACGTTAGCGCCGGCAGTCCACGTGGCACCACCGTCGTGCACATCATTATTTTCCCGCCAAAATTTGTTGGATGAATTCAATTGGCAAGATGTGAAAATGTTTAGGACTGAATTGGCAAATTTAAAAGTTTATGACTTAATTGGATAAGTTTAAGATTTTTTGGACAATTTTCTCGATAAATGTGTCACGGTGGAAAAATTTGAGATTTTTTTTGTCACAAAAAAGTTATGATAAATGTGTCATTCAGGGCAAAGTTTGGGAGTTTTTTTTTAATGACTTTTTCCAATTTTCAATAGGGTTGGCAATGATCTCACTGAGTACCATGGTATTTCCTGTTGTATGTTAAATCAACATTCTTATAAATATATTTTCCTCATGATATCAATTTAAGGTGTTACATATTCATTTGAACTTTGAAGAGGTTAATTGAGTGTTTTATTCCAAATTCCTACATTTGCATCACAACTTAATTTACTTGGATGAATTTTGGAGATTGAGACCATTGCCCTATGAATGAAACCATATGTCATTTCATGGATGAAGAGATTGCTGTTGAGACTTGTATTCACTTATGAAAATTGGGATAAGTGTACGGGAATTATAAAAGTTGTTACTAAAGTGTAATCGAGTCTTAAAATTTTCAAATAATGCAATCAAGTTTTAAAATTTATCAACTTTGTGCAATTAAGTCATTCAATTAAGTCCATCCAACTTGTCAAATAGAAAAATATTATCAAGTTTTAGGATTTGATTTGATGATAAGTTCTAGAACGCGATTGCATCAATTTGATAAATTTTATGATTTGATTGTACTATTTGAAAATTTTAGAACTGAATTATACTTTCGTAATAAGTATTAAAACTTCATAAAATACTTGTTTCATGAAATTTGTGGAGCCGGAGGAGTCTCTTGCCATGAAACCTATTCATCTGTACACATTCACTTTTTCACAACCGAAATGTTGGCTTAGAAAGGAAAAAAAGTCAACTTGGACAAGACGAAGCGATGCAACTTGTGAAAGGAAACAAAATCCTTGGAAATTAATAATGGGTTTTTGAGACCATGCTAGCACGATTTCGCTACGGTTTTGCTGCCCATTTCTTCTCCAGCAACTCATCTAACACCGAAATTAATAATGGATTTTGAAGACCATGCTAGCACGACTAAATAGGTCCAAGTTTTGGCAAAAACGGCCAAAAAATTGGCCCAAATCAAACAAAATTCCCTTAACGCAAACCCTTAACCACTGTAATTTTTGCTGCCTAATTAGCCTCCAACGAATACCGATATACCGAAATAACTCATGGTTACTCTTCCTCATGGCAGTGCGACTGCACCGGCCGAAGTGAAGCGGTGGGTGGCCAGAATTTGCCAGGAATCAACGATTTTCCTCTTGACCCCAATATGGCCGAATTACTGTTCATATTCAAAAGGCCTGAAAAAATACACCAACAATTGACAAAAACAAGGTAGAGGCACTAAAATTGCTTTGATACCAAATGTTAGACATAACAATCAATTATGGAAAAACAAGATCAAAGTAAAACAAACCTCCAGCCATTGTTTTTTTTGGTAAAGGACCTCTAGCCATTGTTTGTATTGCGTTTATTAGAAATTCACAGAGATTCAACGAAATTACAGGCATACTCTATTAACCCAAACCCTTCACATACTGATGGGGTATTGCAAAGTGAGAGTTTGCATTAGACCCCATGATTACTCTTAAAAAATGAACGATTGTTTCTTTTATATATCATCTCCCATTAAAACGATTATCAAATAGATGGTTGTTACAGAAAGGTGTGAAGTGTGGAAAAACTGCATGTAAAAGAAAATGTGGGTCTGAAAATAAAGGATCACATTCTACATATCCTTGACCCAACACTCGGCTTTCGATCTTGGAAGGGATACTACCCCAGCCGGCCTTTCGGCCTACCACCCTTCGTAGGGCAAACTTGACTTTTCAATCCCACGCGCCAACTCGTGCATGGACTCTTGACTGAGAGCCACCTCGGTGCCGAGAGCGACATAGAACACCGACTTCTCTTCCCTATCATCCAATCATTGCTTTAGCTCGCTCCATCTTCCATCTCCTTCGTGGCATCTTTTATTCTGGGGTGGCAAAAGCCCCAACGGAACCACAGGACTCGTGTATAGCTTCTTGAGTGGACTCAACGGCTCGGCCTCAAACTCGCTGCAGGCCCTCACGGCCACGATATCGCGACCCTGTATCAACCTACCTGACCTTTTCAAAATGGACATGTCAGTGTCAAAGTCCACGAAATCCTCTTCATTAATCATCTCATGATGCCTGTATGCGACTTTGGTGGGGTAAGTAACCCACTCAGGGACGACTATCAAGTCCTTCACCGTCTTGGCCCTGGCCTGACCGTCGATCAGAAAAGATGGCAGGCTGGCGAAGGCGAGGGAGTTAGCATTGTATATGCTGAAGAACGCCGATATAACACCCAATCATCTTGCCTTTTAAAGTAACCAGAAAGATATGAAGTCTTGGATCACCCAATCGACATCCGAGCTCGCAAGAAACTCGGCGACAGCTAGCTTAAGCATGTTGTATGCCTTCTTAAGGTAAGGCATCATGTTATGCGGCAACTCGGAGGTCGACTTAGCTGAGTCGGGGAGGCCATGGACGCGGGGCAAGGGAACCTCGACAAGGGTTATGGAGAGAGGGAGGTTTCCGGGGAGCTTCTAGAGGTTTTTCGGGGTGAAGATGAAGGAGACGCGATGGCCCTTTCGAGCTAAGAAGGTGGCGACCTCGAGGAAGGGCATGAGGTGGCCGTAAGCGAGCCATGGGAACGTTGCAACGTGGAGCTTCTCTTTGTTTTCCGTGGCGGTGTGTGGAAGGAAGACGAAGTGGAAAGGGAGAGTTTAAAAGAGAAACCAGCTTACGGTGGAGCGTGCACGTGCCTCTACTCGGTTCACTTGATCCAAAGGATAAGGTCAGGCATGATGCCGGAAGAGAATGAGATTAGTTAACTTCGCTACACACGTGCGATTTTGCAAGTAAATGGCATTCTAACATCGGGGCGAGTGTTTCTCATGCAAAAGTTTTAGTTTTCCTTGTGTTGGGAATAACGGATTCCCGAAAACCGGATTCGACACTAAATCGAACCCCTAAAGCAATGCGGAAGACGAAGCCCGGGAAAATCACGTATCACCGATCGTAAAGCACACCACGGATTCGAGCGTACCTTGTTAGCCACAGATTAGACACCAATGCTGAAAATCGAGGAAGAAATTCTGATCCCGTTCGATCCGATGATGTCGATTGGCCTTGAAGGGAAGACAGCATCGCCTTAAGCGTTTTCTTCTTTTTGGAGGGAGAGAGGGAGAGGAACGTACGTGTGTTATTATGCCAAAGGGTGTGTTCCTCCCTCTCTCTTTCTCCTTTTATACGTTCCCTCCAACAAAGGAACGTACCCCTTCATCCATGGGCCCTATTCCTATGGGCCGGGCTTTTAGGCCCAACATGGGCGGACGGGCCTTAAGCCCAACATTAAAAACCATCATCTCCCACTCGCACATGGTGGGCTGAACAGAATTCTCTTTACATCTCTTCAACATTCATACTGGTGAATAATCCGTGTGATCAGCATACTTTGAGAGCTCATTACCATACATCTGTTAGGAATATATAGTAGCTCATAATGGGCATCACACTCCGAGTAGATTTAGTATGTAGCACCTTAGATCGATTGATCACATTTATATCTCTCTTGATCTCTTTTAAACAATGATATATATATTGTATTCACAATTATGATTATCACAAAGACAGTCAAAATTGGTTAACCGGTGAATACAAAAACTACAATGTGATTCTCCAAATTCGATCTTCCTCTTCCATTCAAACTCTTTATTTCAATTTAGCTTACTTTTCTAGAAATGTCCCATTAGATCGAATCAACTCATGACCATTGGCAACATCCTAAGATAGCAAACACTAAATAGAAATCTTGAGAATAAGTAAGAGTCATGAGGGGACTAAAAAATTGAGAAACTCTTTTCCTCAAGAGTCTCGCACGTCATAAAAGTTGAGATCAAGCTTTTTGCCACTCTTATTGGTCGGCTCATGCATACGTAGTATGAAATACGTATTACGGTATTAACTCATTTCCCATGGAGCGTATGTCTACACCTTTCAATACCGTACAGATGATAGTTCAGACATACCCAATGTCTAACTTGAGTTCACGTATCTACTCATTCACAAAATTCATCGAACTCACATCGACATCATAGACAGATAAAGTAAAATATGTGGGGTATTTTACTTTCGGACATAGTAAGTATTATGTCCTAATCTTAACACCAGTTAAGGCGACATACGTATTTTAAGCTTGAGCTCTCGATTATTACCTAGATAATAAGCTTAAAAACAGTCTCATCTCTATTTATCACACAATAAATAGAGGCGATTACCCGTGTGAGTGGGCTAATCTTTTATCTGTCCGACATATTTTCTCAACTTAAAATAATGCACTGAGCATTAAGATGCATAAAGATCAAACAAAGATTTATAGGCATTAATGATGAAAAACACAAATTCCTCAAATGTGAACGCTTCGGGAAATTACAATCCAAGTACATCGACTTTACGCAATCCTAGAGATTTCATATGGCCACAAAACACATCTCTAGGTATTGGCTTTGTCATAGGATCTGCTACCATTCTATGCGTAGTATGTACTCTAAGTTCACATCTTTTCGTGCAATCATATCCTTGACAAAAGCATACTTGGTATCTATATGTTTGGTCTTGCCATGATATTTTGGATCTTTAGTATACGCTTTTGCTGCTTGGCTATCACAGTTAACCAACAATGAATCTGCAGCACTTCCAATAACACCCAAATGATCCAATAATCTCTTAAGCCAAACATCTTCTTATATTGCCGCTGATAATACCACGAACTCAGTTTCCATCGTGGACAAGGCTATACACTTTTGTTTCTTACTGCTCCAACATATGGTGCCATTATTCGGTAAGAAAACAAACCCAGAGGTAGATTTTCTTTCATCTAAATATCCTCTCCAATCAGCATCAGAATAGCCTTTGAGTTGCAGATTCTTTCCATAATAACTCAACGTATAATCAGCAGTTCCCTTTTAGATACCTTAGTATTCTCTTAACGGCTTTCCAACGTGCTTGACCTGGGTTGGATTGGTATCTACTCACCATTCCAACTGTATAACATATGTCAAGTCTTGTACACATCATAGCGTACATCAAGCTCCCAACAGCACTAGCATAAGGAACATATTTCGTTTGTTCCTTCTTTTGTGGAGTCCTTGGACACAGTCTATGGCTCAATCCTTCACCTTTTGCAATAGGAGTGTCTATGAGTTTACAATCCCATATCCTTCAATTCAAAGTTGGAAGACAACTGACAAGCTCCATATTGCTTCCGGCAATTGGCATATCATCAACATATAATGATATGATCACAAATTGATCATTGGATCTTTTGATATATATACAATGATCCTCATCTATCATTGTAAAATCATATGCCATTATGGCATTATGAAATCGTATATACCATTATCTTGACGACTGCTTAAGGCCATATATCGATCTCAAAAGTCGACATACCTTTTCTTCTTGGCCTTTCACTATGAAACCGGCAGGTTGTTCTATATATGTTCCTTCCTCTAAATCTCCATTGAGGAAATCAGTCTTTACATCCATTTGATGTAACTCAAGATCCATACTAAACATTATTGCCAGAATTATGCGAATCAAGGTAAATCTCACTACAGGAGAAAATGTATCTTCATAATCAATTCATTCCTGTTGATTATACCCCTTCGCCACAAGGCGGGCCTTATGCCTTTCTATCGAGCCATCAGCCTTTCGCTTTATTTTGAGAACTCACTTGTTCCCATTAGCTCTGCGTCCTTTTGGAAGATCAACCAGTTCCCAGACTTGGTTTGATTTCATTGACTCCATCTCCTCTTTCATTGCATAAATCCATTTTTCCTTACTAGGGCAATTCAGAGCCTCATTAATATTTCTTGGCTCATTCTCATCTTGTGGAGCAACCATAAAAGTTTCCCCTTCAATGTCAAAACTTCGACGGGGAATACTCTGGCGACTTGTTCGCCGTATGGGAGATTGTACACTTAGCACATCATTCCCCATAATGCTCCCACTAGGATTAGATAATGATGACATCGTCTCATCATATGGTTGTAATTGAGAATGAGTTGAATTCAATTCATCACTTCTCATATTACTCCCACTTGGACAAACTCCACTAATATCATTATCTTGATCCAAGGTTTCAAATAGGAAGTAATCTTCTCCTATTTCGCCCCTCTTAGGAAATTCATCCTCTAAGAATGTGACATCCCGTGATTAAAATTCAGTTTTACTCCCACTTTCCTGCTCACCTATGAACACATACCCTTTCGAGTGTTCGGAGTATCTCATTAAAATACTATTCTTTCCTTCGAGACCCAATTTCCAAAACTTGTGAGAGGACTTATGAGTATAGGCGGCATAACCCCATGGCTTAAGTAAATTTAAGTCCGATTTTCTACCTATCCATAACTCATATGGAGTGGAACTGACTAATTTGGAAGGCACCCGGTTAAGTATATAGGCAGCATTTAACAACGCATTACTCCAAAAAGTGATATGTAAGTTAGCATGTGCCATTATTGACCTAACCATTTCCAGTAGGGTTCTGTTTCTTCTCTCTGCAACACTATTTTGTTGAGGAGTATATGGAATAGACAACTGTATTTCTATTCCTTTTCATCACATTATTTTCTGAACTCATCAGATAAATATTCTCGACCTCGATCGGATCTCAATACTTTTATTTTCTTGTCTAATTGATTTTCTTCCAAGTTCATAAACCTTTTGAAACAACTTAATGCTTCAGATTTATGAGAAATCAAATAGACATATCCGAATCGAGTATAATCATCTATAAAAGTGATGAAATAAACAGCCTCATGCCTTCCTCTCATATTCATTAAACCACAGACGTCAGAATGAATTAAATGCAGAGGAAATTCAGCTCTTTTATCTTTTCCAAATGGTTTCCTTGTCGTTTTCCCTATTAGGCAATGCTCACATATGGGCAAATCGACTTTTTCAATGTTGCCCATCAAGCCCTCTTTGGCCAGTCTATTCATACATTATTGGCCAATATGACCAAGTCTAGCATGCCACACATTCACATCGTTATCATATGAAATAGAAGACGTGAAACAAGGGAATAACAAACATTGACATCACCACAGTCAACATTTAATACAATAAAACCATCCAGAAAATGACCACAATCATAGTAGTTTGTATCCAAATACAAATCTACACCGTTATTACGGAAGTTCACACTAAAACCAAACTTAACCAACATCAAAACAGACACTTAAATTTCGACGAATCTCCAGAGCATATAGAACATCATGTAGGAACAAGGTGCGTCTACCACGCATGTTCAATTGGCAGGTGCCAATCCCTTTAACTTCATCTCTGGAGTTATTTCCTACATAGATCCACTTAGTTCCAATTGGTACTCGTCGGAATTCCACGAAGGATCCTCTATCCTTCGCTACATCGTCTGTTTCTCCTGAATCTACAGTCCACAAAGGATTGGATTCAGTCTATAATACAGAACTTGACACATAAGCAAAGTTCTCAAATGTACAAGAGGTGTTTACCTTCTTTGGCTCACGACAGTCGCGAGCATAGTGACCTCTATTGTCACAATTGTAACACCTCACCCTTGACATTTTCTTCACTTGAGGACGTTTTCCTCTCTTGTGTTGGTTAACTCTTGATCTCTTGCAATAAGGATTTGATCCTTTGCCTTCCTACATATTGAACGAATCAATACGCTTGCGCTTAGAGCTCAAAGCCTTTTCTGAGCTAGAACCAGCATTGCAAATATCTATTTTCGGCTCGCATGCCGTCAAGCGGTCCTCTACCAGCTCAAGGTGGCGCACAACATCCTCAAGATCTTCCATAACATGGTCAAGAGCTTCTAGTGCTTCTTGCTTTTCCAGCACATATTGAATCTTCATATTCAATATTTCACAATTGTTGCCGTTCACATCAGTAATTGCGTTCTTAGTTGCTGAATCCATCAATCTGAACACATCAAACATATATGCACGAATAATTAATGCCTATTATTTATGCATCTACTTTACACAAACCCATCATATCAATGAATAATTTCAAGTAAGGTTTCAGAATCAAAAGGTCACTATGTTTCCAATCATCCTCCAAAAATCCTAACTTAAAACTATCATTAATATAATTGTCTTATGCAAAATAAATTCTATGAAGTTACAATAACTTCTATATCTACCCACAGCTAACTACCCACAGCAAGCAGCAATTAATAGAAAGCAACAGATAATTGACATCCAATAAAATAATAATGCTTTCAACTAATACAACAATCCATTACATTAAGTAATATATCCAAAAAGAAATATCAACATAGAAAGAGGTATTCAACACTAAAAAATATCTCAAACTAATCTAAGAAATAAATAGGGAAAGTCCCTTCTAATCTATCAGTCAAAATATCTGAGAAATTTGAAGGCACATTTGCCAACCATGGAAAAACTTTTGGAGGGCTTTCATGTCGCCACCAAGGCACATTTACTCTACGTCATGTGGCGCTTAATCTAAGGGTTGAAGTTTTGGCCAACTCAATCCTATAGTATTCTCTTACAAAAGCTTCCACTAGCCTGCTATAATCCGAGACCACGTTGACCTCCCATAGCCGATCTAACACTGCTTGCCATTCAGGTGGAAGAGTGTTTATCAAAGCCGGCACCTTCTCAAAATCCGGCATGAGATAACCATTCCAGATGATTTCCTGTATCATCTGATTGACCATGACCACGTGTGATACTAAATCACCGTCATGCCACCGATAATCAGCTAACTCTTTCATCAGCCTTTTCAGTCTAGCTCTTCCTTCGTCCGTTCTCGAGATTGCAGGTATCCTTGCATAACGCATCATAGTTCCTGCAACAAATGTAGAACCAATAAATGGATCACTTATAATCCACAATAAACAAAATGGAAAATACATAATTTTCCATGATTCATGCAACAAATGCAGAATAAAAAATGGATTACCTTTAACCCATACAGACATAATTGAAAAAGAAATTCTTTTTTTTTTTTCGGGTCAACGGTCAAAATCAACTGTCAACGGTTGTCGGTCAACGGTCAATAGGTCAACGGTCGCCGGTCGTCGGACAGTCGGACCGGTCAGGCCGGGTTGGATGAACCGACCGCACGTGCGCGCGCGTGCGCGGGATGATGTCACACAGACGTCAGCCGGCACGGGCCGCGCGCGTGCCAAGTGTCCGCGGTCGGGTCGGGTCGGGTCGCCGGCCGGTGACCGCTCGGCCAACCGTCGCCGTGCCGCGTCATCGATGACGTCACCCCGGCGATTTACCGACCGTAGGTGACGTCATGCTGACGTCAGCACGCGCCGGTTCGCCGGCCGACGGCGAGCACGTGCTGGTTCGCAGACCGGTGAGTGTGTCGCACGCGCTGGGCGAGCCAGCGCTTCCGGGCGCGTCGCGTCCACGCGCAGCGGCTTTTGGCCGCGCGTGTGGGTGCGTGCGCGTCTCTCGGCGATGTTCGACATGTCGCCAAACTCATCTCGACGACCCCTTTCTCCTTATGCCATCAGAATTTGATTTTGACTTACGAAAACTCGGAAAAATGGGCGAACAGCGCTCGGGGGTCAGGATTTCTCGCCCCGATCCGTACGGCCGAATTACTTTCGCGAAAAATCAATCAAAAAACATCAAACAGGTCGGGAAAACGTGAACTAGGGCTCTGATACCAATGTTGGGAATAACGGATCCCCGAAAACCGGATTTGACACTAAATCGAACCCCTAAAGTAATGCAGAAGACGAAGCCCGGGAAAATCACGTATCACCGATCGTAAAGCACACCACGGATTCGAGCGTACCTTGTTAGCCACAGATTAGATACCAATGCTGAAAATCGAGGAAGAAATTCTAATCCCGTTCGATCCGATGACGTCAATTGGCCTTGAAGGGAAGACAGCATCACCTTAAGCGTTTTCTTCTTTTGGAGGGAGAGAGGGAGAGGAACGTACGTGCGTTATTATACCAAAGGGTGTGTTCCTCCCTCTCTCTTTCTCCTTTTATACGTTCCCTCCAACAAAGGAATGTACCCCTTCATCCATGGGCCCTATTCCTATGGGCCGGGCTTTTAGGCCCAACATGGGCGGACGGGCCTTAAGCCCAACATTAAAAACCATCACCTTGGAAATGTCTCATTAAGTCTCATTAATTTGCTAGTCGGCCGAAAGAAGGGGTTCATTTCGCAATAACTTGAATGTCTTAAAAATAAGAACTCACCTCTCTAGGAATATCATGTTAGAAATTAAACCAAATTCGGTAAGAAGAGTCATAATTGCAGCATTATCTTTAATAAGTATATTTGTCATTATCTTTAATAAATCTGTATTTCTCAATATAGTGATTGTTTTTAAAGATACGATGAGATATGATAATTATTTTGTTAGTTTTCAGATCTTGTATAGAATGTTAGTTTTCTAGATCTTATCGGGAACGTTAACTTTATCTATTAGGAAGAGCAAAGATTATGTAACAAGTCTATAAATAGGGAGTCTTATAATTATATTTTGTTAAGGTGAAAGAAATCTACAAGCCTATCTATCTTTTTCTCTTCCTTATGTAAGTTGTGAGTGTTTCACCTTCAAATTACTCCCATCATATCGATTGCTATCCTAACATGAGTATTCATTCAAAGCAAAGCTTGAACCAAAATCAATTATCGAAAATACAATGATATCCCCAATAGGATGGATAGATCAGCACATAGATCATTGCTGGATATTAAAATGGGAACCGATTAATTAAAGAGTTAATTTAGGGCGTGTCGTATCAACGTATCGATGTAATTGAATCGATTTTGATGGACCCGGTGCTGCCCCTTAATAATAACAATAATTGAGCATGGCGTCTCAAATGAATTTGGCCCATTCTGGGACCACGAGTTCAACAACTCAAGGCTCTGCCTTTTCAAGTGCCCGAGCGAACTCATCCAAATATTCGAATTGCAACTTCACATTTTCAAATATCTCCCTCATGGCCCATGCGCTCGCCCTCAGCTCCTCTGCCTCCGACTCCACCATGACTCGCCTTATCATCCTGGCTACCGAGTTGCTTGTGAACGACTCGTCGAGCTTGTCCCTCAGCACTTCGAACCCGACCCCTCTCTCTTCGAGCAGCCTCGCCATCAACCTTGGTCAGAATTCGCCCCGTAAAATAGAACCAATGGCCAGCCTCGCCCGAGTGCCTTAATGACCGAGCTCCAGCCATAGTGGGTCAAGAACACTCCGATCCCCACGTGAGCGAGAATTTCGGCCTGAGGTGCCCAACCCATCCACAGATAACTTCGGCCTGAAACCTGATTTTTGAACCCGGGAGGTATAATCTCCAGGCCGGGCCTTTGGACCACCACCCAAACGAAGGGCAAACCCAACTTCTCTGTCCCTGCCGCGAGCTCCGGCATCATCTCCCGACAGATGTTAACCTCGGTGCCAAGCCCGACATAGAAGACTGACTTCTATTTCTTATCGTCAATCCATCTTTTCAGCTCGATCCATCTATCGTCTCCGCTGCCGCATTTGAGGCGGGGTGGCAATAAGCCCACGGGGACCACGGGTTTTCCGTAAAGCTTCTGGAGTAGCCTCAGCGGATCAGGCTCGGATTCGCCACAGCTCCTCATGGCCATGAGCTTGGAACCCCGAATCGACTCCGATCCTCTGAAAATCTGGAACTCCGGTGTCCATACAATCCTGGTGAATGATTATCTCGTGGAGCTTGAACCTGACCCTGGACGAGTAATCTATCCACTCGGGAACAACGGTCAAGTTCTCCGGCCTTTGGCTTGGGCCATCGATCAAGACGGAAGGTGGTCCGCCGAAAGCGCGAGTAGTAAAACTGAATACACTAAAGAATGCTGAGTTGACATCCAGTGGGCCCGCAACTTGGGGCAACTAGCGCAACGCAAAGTCTTGGATTATCCAGTCCACACCGGAGTGTTGAAGAAACTCGTCAACAGCTGGCTCGAGCAATCGTAGGCCCTTTTCGGGTACGGGACCTTGTTGTTTGGCAGCTCGGCAGTCGACTCAGCTGAGTCCGGGAGGCCATGGACGCGAGGCAACGGGAGCTCAATGAGGGTTATCGCGGGAGGGAGGTCTGTGGGGAGATTTTGGAGGTTTTTGGGGGTGGAGATGAAGGAGACGCGATGACCCTTTTGAGCTAAGAAATGGGTGACCTCGAAGAAGGGCATGAAATGGCCCTAAGCGAGCCATGGGAACATCGCTACGTGAAGCTTCTTCTCTCTGTTGTCCATGGCGGTGGCTATGAACTTCACCTTTTATTTGATGAGTCTGGTGCTGTAACCTTGTGAGTGAACATGGAGAATGAGCTCTCCTTTATATATACAAGGATTGTTTGGATTTTGGAAGGGCCGGTGCAATAGCTACCCTTTTAAGATTCCCATTTGATAATGAAAAAAGCTAAATCACATTTGGATATGATAACTTATTACACAAGACTAAGAAAGGTTATATGAATTAACCTATGAAGTTAAATAAGGCTTGAGAATCTTATACTATTGATGTTTATTTCTTAAGGACTAAGTGCTTGTCACGCCCCGATCCTCGGGCGTGCGCCCATCCCTTAGTTGGTCGATTTATTTGCGACGTCCCAGGAAGGTCGCCGACCCATTCATTTATATACGTATGTGGAAGCTTAATAAAATCCACAGACAATCAAATAATGTGATAGAAAAGTATGATCATATTTTTCAAACCAAGACAAATCTTTATAAACAAACTGGTTAATTACAAACTTAGGCTGTTTGCAAAATTGTCGGCTTATCAAAAAGGGGATTGTCTTAATATCCACTAGTCAGACCCATTTGCCGATTCTTCAACCTTCACTTTCCAAACTCCAGGACTTCTAGTCCTCCACGATCATCATCTAGGGATCTGAAATATTTTCCCCAAACCGGGATGAGACTACATCTTAGCAAGTTCTACCCCCTAAGACTCAATTAGTAAACTAATACACCTTAGGGCTACCTATGCACAACATGAGTCAGAGGACTTAGCTTGGTCTCAGATTCCACCTGCATATTAGCACAGACCAAATAGGCACTCAAGTAATCACATCATCGATCGAAGCATTGATCAAATCGACCTAGTCGATTACACGCCAACAAGACCACTCACGGTCATTTCCATTCAATCAATCAATTCACAACATCAAATCAAAGCAATGATTAATCGACTTAGTCGATCACATGTCAACACGACCCATGCTTGGCCGGCACATTCAATACTATCTATAAAGTCCTATCAAATCAGGATTGCTCACCCAAAGCTGATAAATAGATAGTATAGCTCGCCCAAAACTGATAATATAATATACTATGTATATGCTCGCCCTAAACTGATAGAGTAGAGCCCTCAGACCAATTTAGTATACTATATATGCTCACCGAAAACTGATAATAAATTGCTTGCCCAAAGCTGATAATAAGGTATACTGCTCACCCGAAGCTGATATATCGCCCGTAGGTCGATATAGTATACCGGTATACTGCTCACCCAAAGCTGACAGATTATGGCCCCTAGGCCAATTTAATATATTATATATGCTTGCCCAAAGCTGATAGATTAGGGCCTCCAGGCCAATTTAGTATACCACTCTCTCATACAATCAATTCCATCTTTTTATCATTCTCGATAAATAGCTGTATGTGGGTACACGGTTGGCCTTAGCCAAAATACTAAAATTTCCTTTCCACAAATCCCACCATTTTCTGTAGTCCACCAAAATATTTTTGGCGTTGTCAACCAACGCCCGATTATTTTTCCATTAATAACCAAAATCAAATAATTTAGGAATAAATCATAAATTCACAATTAATTCAATTCAACACAAATTAACACTCAAATAAATAAACAGACTGCACCACGATAATCAACATAAAATTCCGGTCACCGGCCATCCCGATTGAATTTTCAGAAAATAAATAAATACAATAAATTCAATTTAGCACAATATAAAGCTCAATTAAATAAACGGACTGCACCGCGATCATCGCATAAAATCTCGATCATGACCATCCCAGTTGAATTTCCGGAAAATAAATAATTAAATAATTAATTTCGAAAATTAATATTTAATTCCTAAAAATTCCATTTAGGCCCGAATTGCCTAATTAACACCCGATAAGGGTCGGAAAAAAATCTCAAGAAGCATTCAATAAATAATAAGGGCCACTCTCTAGTTAAATACACAACCTATTTCACTAATATGCAATGCAATTAACTAATAATCGCTAATTCATTCTAATATAACCACCTAATTACACTTAACTAACACTAACCAACCTTTAAATATAATTAGCAAACTAATAAGGCATTAGTGAGTAAAACTCACTGGAATTAAACGCAAGTCAGATCAATCCGACGGGGATGACGCGAGAATCAACTTTCTTCAAGGCGGGCCGAGCATTTAGGCTCGGGAAGACGGCCAAAACGGGCCAAAACGCTACTGTCATACCCATTTTTGCACTCTCTATGCGCTACTAGTTGGGGGCGAATCCAGCATTGGTTGAGGCGGCCAAGGGCGACTAGGGCCAAGCGAAGCTCTAGTGGGTCGAGATGGCGGTGTACAGCGGCCGGAGTGGCTGAGCCGCGGCCTGTGCTGGCCAAACGGAGCTGGACAGCAGCTCTAGAATAGCGAACTGGGCGAGTGGGCGGTTAAGGCACGCGGCCAACAGCGGCGCGCAAGGACGGCAGCACGGTGGCGAATGGTGGAGGGCGATGGCGTCCATCCCAGATATGCTGGGGCGTCGGGCAGCACCCAGGGAGAAGAAGAAGAAGCCGACGCCGGCGAATGGGGGGAGGAAGACGGAGGGCGTGCAGGCGGTTGCGGAGCTACAATGGCGTGCGGCGTGAGGCGACAAGGACGGCCTTGGCGCCGGCTTCGCTGGTTCTCTGGCTTGCTGGGTTTCGAAGAAGGAGAAGATTGGTGCAGGAAGGAGAAGCCGCGATGGGAGAGAAAAAGGGGAAAGAGGGAACCGATTTCTCTCTCTTTATGGCCCACCACCAGCTGTCTTCCACCCTTCATTTCTAAGACTAAAATGCCCCTTCTAGAAGAATTTAGGTAGGCCAAAGTGTGGGGTATATGTGGCATACGAATTTTGCTAGGTTTTCCCTTCAATTGGACCTTAATCCCACTTGAATCAAATCAAATTGACCCCATAACTTCATTCAACACTTCATCGATCAAATTGGTACTTTTCCTTACCAAAGCATAGCCCACTTGTATCCAAATTCACAACCAAGAACAGCCTTCTGCAAATTCCGATAAAAAATAGCCCTACCTCAACTTTTTCCCAAAAAGTCTCGGTTGTCAGAAAAATCTTATGAGACTGAGTCGACACTCCCAGAATTTATTGTGACAAGACAGAATCTTCAATTTCTAGAATCGGACTCAGATTGACGGTTAATTTCACTCTGACACGTTTTTAGCGTGACCTAGGCTACCAAGTAGTTTTCAGAACTTTTTAGGGCAAATGACCCGTGGTCGATTTTCTTCGAGCTACAATGAACCCACTCGACACAATGGAGACTCTCGATTGTCGTGAAAATCTCGAGGATTCAAATACGGACACAGGGTATCAAAACGATAGTAAAATCAAATTAGTGTCAGTCGACGAGAATTTTTCAATTTAATGGAGTCACCCATGATCGGCCACACATCTCAGTCGAACTGACCTATTTCTAATCTCAAATCAATTTTATATCTTGTGTCGTAATGGCCTCTAAAGAGGAACACGGTCAAGAAGTTGACACGGTCAAGAAGTTGATTCTTGATCGAATTCTCAAGTCTATTTGCCTTAAAATCTCTTAATGACTTCTCCAGATAGTCTAATTATCTCGTGAGTGGTCAACTTCGAGAAAAACACTATAATCGCGTTGATGAAAAGCCCCATTTATCCGATTGAAATCAGGACTTGAAAATCAAGATGTCACAGTGCTACTCGGTAATACGAGTTTTGTGGGAACCATCTCTAGAACTTTGTATTTGTCAATACAAATTGATTAAGGATTAAGTAATATATAATGACACTCAAAACTTTATACTAAGTCCTGCACACTCATGGTATCTTTTGAAAGTGATGAAGGCATTACATAATCATTTCTCTTAAATTAATTTGCTACCTTCCATGATCTTTGCGAAATCCCATGGTCCAACGATAGTCGTACTTCCTAATTTCATTTCCTCCATTATCAAAGGAAAATGAGTGAATGATCCCTCCATCAGTCTCACAAGAGTGATGGAGCCGCATCAACCACTCATGTAAAGTTTTCAACTAGATCACTTCTTTTACCCCTTTCCATTTTCTAGGATTGAAGCAATAATTTCAAAAAAAAAAAAAAAAACAAACTTATTATTATTATTTTTTGCCATATATCACTGTTTTATTAAGAAAAAAGTCTAGTAGAGCTTCCATTCACTCCCAAAATTTGTTAATCAAAATGTCTTACCCGACTTGACACCCATAGAAGTCTAAATCTTAAAAATCACAGATTTATTAATGTCGCAACCCGATCTCGCCGCCCTCGAATCTCTCATCATCACTAGGAAAGAAAAAGGGGGAAAGGTCGCGTTTAGGGATACTTGATCACAAGAGTTCCCTCACCGCTCGCAATCCAAAAGATGTCATCACCTCGCCTTTTGGATCAAGCCTCTTGTGAGTTCCCTCCACGAGATCGCGAGCTCTCCCAAGCTCATACCCCACGTGACAGTGGAATGTCGTAATCCATACCCACGCAAGCGGCACACCTTAGAAAAAGGGGTCGGATGTGAATATCGGATTTAAGGGTACCTTTACCATGGTAGCCCTCTCGACAGTACACCTCGCCCATAAGGATGACATCGCTTCATCCTTTGGGTTACTCTCATATCGAGTATGCTAAACCATGGTATTGTTGCCATGCGTTTGCCTCTCTCTCTTTCTTCTTTTCCTTCTTCTCTTTTCCTTTTATTTTCCAACCATGAAAGCCTTGTCTTCTTCTCCTTCACACGCTTCAGTCCCCTGCTTCAATCCCCTGTTTTGGCTTCACCTTGAACGACAAAACAACTGAAAAACAAATGAGTCCCCTATTTCGGTGCTGCTAAGACCGGACCAGCGCCCGCTCTTGACTTACCTACCCTGCATGTTCCGTTTTTCTTTAGACTAGCACTTGCTTGCTGACCAAACCCCCTCACCAGCAAGTCGACAACTCACCAGAACTGGCATCACTCCAACTTCCTTATGCCGAAAGTTGTGTAGCTCCATCCATGGGTGTTATTGTCACACCTCAGCACACCCCTCCTTTGTTGCAGCTCACCCTCACCGCCGAAAGACCCAACCTCTTCACCTGTGTTGTCGTCCAACTATCGAGCACAAGCAGTCTCGGACCAGCCCGCCGGTAAGTAAGCCAACGCTGTCGTGTCACGGCCACACCCTTGCCGTTGCAACTCTTTCGCTGCTCGGCTTCCACCGGCCGAGAGCAATCCCTCTCGGCCGTGAGCCGAGGGTTTCTCACTGTTCCAAGCCGACAGAGCCACTCCGGCGTCCTAGGAGGTCATGGCTTGGCTGCTGCCGCTCAGTCAGCAATGGTAGCCTTGGATTTCTAGTTAGGTGAGTTAACTTTCTAAATTTTGATTATGAGCTAATTACACTTGTTTAGGAGCTTAAATAAGTTTAAGGATGGTTTAGATTAGTTTAAATATAATTTAGTGATAGTTTAGAAAGGTTAGATTAGTATTAGAATGAGTGAATGTTAGCCTAATTAGATAGATTAGTACCCTAGAGGTTGCATTAGTCGAAAATAGGGGTTGTTCTCCAGAACTGATTCCTAGACACTTGTTGTTTGCCATTTTTGTGGACTAAAATATATTGTGATTTTGAGGATGCTTCCTTCTTAAGAAATGTTTTAGATATCCTCAAATACAACATATATTCTTCTCAATATTTTTAGAGACTTAGAAGCATGAGATATCAACTCTGTCATTTTCAAACAGAACTTCAGTTTTCGTTGGAACCGGTGACCTTTTAGGATTCTAGGGGTTTTTATCAACTCTCAAAGTTTATATTTTTAAAATATTTTTTTCACAAAAGTTGTTTGTCATCTTTTCTAGTTTAATATACTCAAATTTCAAGTCAAACGGAGAGCTTGAACTAGACTAATTTCAGAAAACAGACTTTCTGAGAACGGACCTAATTTCGACGCTGGATTGAGCAATTTACTGGCCGAATCTAGAAGGATCTGGGATTTTGTGTCTCATGAAAAATGTTCATTTATGTATCCTTTATAACATATTAAAATTTGAGAATTTTCTAAACTCAATTTATTAGATTTCTGAAGTTAAAACCGAAGATGTGCAAGTGAACAATTTCTGTCGGTGAGAGCCGGTAGTAGTTTGTGACTGTTTTTAATGCTTTGTTGGCTAGAAATGGCATATATGATGATGTGATTGAATTATGCAATTGATTGATGAATTATGAGATTGGGTAAATGCATGAATGATGCGAGATCCCATCATGAGCCTTTGGGGGCCGAACGATACTCCTTCGGGAATGCCCCAAGTCGACGGATGTTGGTCCTAGTGGATGCTGGGCAATGCTCTTAATCGAAATGCCGTCTAGGTGTAGACGTTGCTGTGCTCGATGGTGCGAGGCGATGCCCGGCCAGGCCGAAAGGCCGCTAACTATTGAGTTGGTCATGACCAATGGGTCGAAGTTTGTTGAGGCTTATGAACGATTGAAATTGAGGGACCTAATTAGGAGACAGAATTTTATGGTGCGGTATGAGACGTATCATAATAATTTAGTCTGGTAATTTGGGGCCCATGTGTTTGTGATGTTATGTACGCCCATAAATATACATATGTTGAAATGTTCCTATGATATGCGATCTCAATACAGTTATGTATGATCTAATTGATACTGACATGCAGGAAAATGCTGGTGTTAATAGAATTATGGGAAATATGGTTAGGATGCATGTGGGTGTACTTTTCTCCTAATCAAGATTTAGGAGACAGATCGCTAAGATGTTGTCTCATCTCGTTGTGGGCTAAATTTTTCAGGTCCTTAGATGAAAGGTTGTCAAGCAAGGAGCAGAGGGTTATAAGAAGTGGAGTATGGGTGTCTCGGTAGCTTCTGCCAAATGTTGACGTGTTTTCCGTCTGATTTGGATTATGGGTGACCACTCACCTAGGACTATTGAAGAGTCTGGCAGGGTCGTAGGGAGGAACTTAGTCCCATGAACGAGGAGCTCAAAGCGTAAATAGCCTAGAATCTCTTCTTTTTGAAATAGACCATGTCATGTTAGACTCTTCTGTATATAATCACCGCTGTAAATTATGTGTGTTTGATGAAAATATAATCTTATGTTTTCTATCTCATTTCTGTGTTATATGGAGTTTATGATTACGCTTCCACATGCTTGATAAAATGAATGGGTTGGCAACAGTTCCTGGAATGTTGCAAATTTGTATCGACCTCTGAGGGATGTGCATGCGCTCGAGTTCGGGTTGTGACATTATCACCGAAAGTTACATAAATAACACGGTCTATCTCTATCTACATTTAATTCATAATTGCATATTATCATTTCTCAGTCTCAAACATGCATATCAAATCATTCACGTGATGGCTAGTCACTTAAAAGCATTAAACACAATAATATATAACTCACACGAATAGAATTACTTGCAAAACATAAAAACCATGAAATTCACATCATCATGATTAGGTTACATCGTAGCCTTAATAAAAGAAAATTAGAACATAATAGAAGTAAATACGAAAATATAAATTAAACTCAGCATCTTGAATCAAAGAATAAGAATTATGTCGCTATTTTTATCTTCTTTTCAAAATATTCGAAAAAAAAAAAGAACTCTAGAACAATGAAAAACGATCTAAATAAAACCTTGCTCCCCAGGCTCTCAATGTTCTCCTATTTATCCAAGACCTTTATCTCCGTGCAATTTCTTATTTTCTTGCAAATAAAATTAGGGAACAAAATCAAGAATTCCTTGATTTTTGCCATTCTTTTCCTTATCTTCTCAAGATCTCATTATGCTGCATAAATAAGGAAAATATGAATGGTTAGAAGAAAATCCAAATATTTTCTCATAGATTTTGTACTATTTGTTGCCTAAAATAGGTAAAATAACTTTATTTTTATAGATTTATCACCTGTACATATCAAACATAAATCTAAGATAAGATAACAACGGAAATCTCTATTTACAATTATTGAGTTGCATTATGAGGGTGTTGACACCTATTTTTACAAAAAAAAAAAAAAAAATCAATCATTCAAAAAGTCAATAAAAAAAAATCAAGAAAATTGGAAAAAAAATCGATTGGGTTAGGCTGGATCGCTTTGGCCCGACCCGCCCACTTCTCTTTTATATATTTCTTTTCCCCGTGGCCCAGCCCTCCTTTCCCCCACGTCGGCCTGGCCCACGCCCCATCCTTCTCCCTCCTCCGTCTTCGCGTAGGACCCGCAGTAAGACGTAACAAGAGGAAGCCGAAGAAGGATCTGCAGAGGATCGACAACTGCGATTTCAGAAAAATGGAAGCAATGAACGCTTGGCTGCAGCGTGGCAGCTCCTGCAGTTGACAAAGCCCAAGAAAACCGGTAGCCGTTGTAGCTGAAAATAGACTGAACTCGGTCCCAAGGAGAAGATTGACTGCAGGCATACATAGAGGCAAGAAGGCTGGACTGACCGAGGAAAATTAGAGCTGAAGATGGAAAAGAAAGAGAGATGGCTTCGTGGGCTAGCAAAAGGCATTTCGGACAGAGGCAAAGGGGAAGGAACCAACGGTGGTTTTAAAAGAAAACAGGAGAAGAACAGAGAGAGGGGGGCTGGGCAGAAGGGGAGCAACGAAAAAACACCAGCACAAAGCGAGAGAGAAAAGGAGAGAACGGAAAAAGACGGGAAATTGGCCGAGAGAGATTGGAGACGGCCTTTGGCGAGAGAGCTTGAAGGAAGGAGAGGGGTAGAAACGGAGAGTGACCAGGAAGAAGGAGGCCCGGAACCCACCTCAGCCGAACATCGCTCAGCCACCCCCGATGCGAGCTTGCGCCTCCTAGCCGGAACCACCAAGCCGCGGCTTCCTCTTCCTTGAATTCGAGATTTTGCGGTGTGTTTCCTGGTTTTTGGTTCAACTCGTGTCAATTTCCCGAGGATTCCGGCTTGGGGGTGTGCGAGGCGACTGGACATTGTCCGATCTATCGATCTCGCCCACCGTTTGCCACCCTCGAGCCGGGTAGGGACGTCTGTGGTCAAGCACTTCTCTCTGGGAATTCCATTGTTCGTTTTTATTTAAAATGGAACTGAAACGATGGATGGGTCTCGTTTTTCTTGGTCTACGAGCACGCTCTGTTTGAATGAGCCGTTCCTTTTGTCAAGTTTGAGCGTCGCTTGGTCCTCTTTTGCATCTAGACGCGAGCTAGAGTCTAGGATGGGCTTACGACCTCTCTTTACCCTATGCTCATCACATATATAATGCCTCAGCGTTAGTGTTGTTCTGAAAATGAGCCCGAGGTTTTGTTTGTTTCCGTGAAAGCGCACCGTGGATCTGTTCAACAAATTTTCATCGACTTGAGATGTCGTAGGACGAGCTAGATACCAAAGCGGTGGTTCATCGGTATGCTATATTAGTTTAGTCGAACGCCTAAGACTTGCTTGATGAAATGTTTCTGAGAGAATTGTTTAAGGAATGGCCCCTATTTTTGATTAAATGCGAAGGTGCCATTTAATGCGATTTGTGCGTTTATTAGTTGTTAAGCTCGATTTTCACCAGCAATGAAGTCACTGCATCTTTGCATTTCGTTCGAGATACGCTGTGCATATTTCAACGAACATGATGAGCGGCAGCGTTGGGTGTTGTCGATTCGTTTAAATTTTTGCTGTGGGTCCGTGGGGCGAAATTCCAAGGTGAAGTTCATCGGTGGGAGGCTTCGGTAAAAGACGTCGCTGGAGAGTAAAGCGTGAAAACGCAGGGAAGAAGATGGTCAGAAGGGAGGAGGGAAAGAAATGAAAAATAAAAAAAAAGAAGAAAAACCAGCAAAGAAAAGAAAAAGAAATATAAAAAAAACGAAATAAAAAATAATAAAAGAAAACTATGGAATGGCAGAGGAGCTTGGTGTTTAATGGAAGCTTCGAGCGGAGAAGAAAGCATCCGGAGAAGACAACCTAAAAGAAAAGCTTAAAAAAAAAAAAAACAAAAAAAACAGCGAAAAAGAAATAAAGAGGGTAGTGAAAAGAAAAAGAAAAAAGACAGAAAGTAACTTCGGGAATAGGAATCGCTGAAAAAGGGGAAGTGCAGCAAGGAAACGACGGAGAGCAGTGATAGGATACATTTAAAAAAAAATTCAAAAAAATTCAAAAAAAAAAATCGAAAAATAAAAAAAAAAATTCAAAAATATTTCCGAAAATTCAAAAACTCAGGAAGCATTAAAAAAAAAAATCGGCCTTTTTCTTAATTAAAAAAAATAAAAATAAAATTATTTTTATTAAAAAAAAATTAAATAATTAAATAATTAAAAATTTCGAAAAAAAAAAAAAAAAGCGTAGGGTTTGGTTAGGAATTGTTGTGTCTTGCCTTTTAGCATAATTATGCCTTTCTTTTTCTTGTACCTTGATTGCATGTTTAATTCGCATATTCGATTACATTCGTGGATGTTTAATCGCACGTGCTCAATTTTACCGCAATTAGGGTCTCAAAGCAACTATGATTGTTACTTTAATGATTGCGCACTGCATGATCACCTCGCATGTTAGTGGATAAGTATAAAATTAATTCAAACTGCCTAACAAAAATTTGTACTCTTAAAATGAACAATATTAGGTTAGGAAAGGGCACTAATTAGTCAATTAGTGTAATTAAGTCCCCGATCCTAGATTCTCTGGTTGCGTAGAAAGTGAGGTATACTCTCATGCCTCACTTGGTTTCTAGCCGACCACAATAGGCTAGTGGCGACTCCTTTTGTGCAAAATTTCTTAAGAATATCCCAATGTCACGCGGGGTATGGGCTTGGGAGAGCTCGCGCCTAATCATGGGCTTTAGGCCCGTCCTTTAGGCAATACCCCTAAACCTGTTCCCTCCCCTCGAGGGGTAGGTCGCGACAGCTTGGCGACTCCACTGGGGACTTGGTTTTAAACTTTAGAGGACTTAGGACAAAATTAATCCTGTTTAAAAATATTTTTGTTTGGCAGCAAAGATAGTATGTGCATCCATAACATATCAAATGTTAATTCTTTATGGGAGTTATAAGGGGTGGTGATTTCTAACATTTGTTTTGTAGGGGTATAAGAGTGCATGGTTTATTCATGTTTGAAGTGCTGATTGTTTTTTTTAAATTATCATGCATGAATCTCCTGCATTGCACTACACAATAGCACACACAACCTGCCGCTAGACCTGGGCCGCATAGGATCACCTAGGATGGTGTTGAGGTGGATACCATTCCGACTACAACCGCGTAGTACGAGTGTCCCACCTTAACCCCGAAATTTCTTTCTTCACGTTGAAGGTACCCACCCCGGTTTGCAACCGCGCGACACGGGTCGGTTCTTTGACGAAGCCGGAGTCATGGGTAACCCGACCTAGCCACAACCTTGCTGGTTCAGTCCGATGATCCCATGGCTCCATTTTGAGCCATTTAGAGTAGAAATTGAACCACCGTCCATGCGTATGTCTATGTCATTGGCTTTGCTACTCAATGAGTAGGGTAAGATTTTCAAATTCTCTCCTTCGTAATTTGCTTATTCGCTTTCTTTTTTTTTGGTTGGTTCATGACAAATTAGGTTGATCGTAACTGTGAGTAGTATACGATGGGGATACCCGAGCTTCACATCATTGCTACCCCGAAAGCCGAGCTTCGCACATGGTGGGATAGACTAGACCCGACTGGCCATTATTGGGTTCGATCCTACGTCGGACGATTACTTCCCATTTTAGAAATAGAAACTCATTATGGTGTTGTACGAGCGTTGGCGCATGTCTGGTGTCCCGAGACTTGCACATTCATGTTTGGTGACCACGAGCTCACTCCAACCCTGGAAGAATACAGTGTTGCCATGGGAAAGCCTTTGGTGTCGGAATTAATTGGCCCACCTATAGGGACTGAGCATGCATTGACTTTATCCAATTTCCTTAGAGTTAAGGAGGATGAAGTGAGGAAAGTTTTGAAAGCTAATTGCAAGACTTGCCCATTTTCATTCCTAAATGAGCTTTTTCAAAATGCCCAATCTTTTCAAAAGAATAGGATCTTCCTGTTAGCTTTCTTCGGGTTCGTGTTATTCCCACATTGTAGGAACGCTATTAACCCTTTCGTGGCATGGGTAGTTCGTGAGGTATGTATGGGAAATGGCTTTGTTAACGCCGTCCTGACTGAAACTTTTCTTTCCATTGCTCGTTTCAAAGAAAACAAAAACAAAACTTTCCATGCTCCTCCTGAACTATTGCAAATTTGGTTCTTCTCTCACGTTAAAGGGTTTGGTAGCCTAATGACCGTGAACGACGTCTCTAACTCTAGCCACCCTATCTTGAAGTTTAAAGATAGGAAGATGTTTGCCCCCGACTATCACTATTCTGAGTGATTAGCTTTCATGACCAACCTTGGACCCGAAGATTTCCAATGGCACGCCAAATGGCTCCGAGTTCGAGAAGCGCGGTTCGTGTGTGGGCTTACTGGACCTATTCCTTTGTTGGGAATTACCGAAGTCATTGAGTATTACCCAACCCGAGTCGCCCGTCAGTTCCAAGAGGTTCAACAACTTCCACCGATGATTCAAGAAGACCCGCTCAGGATAGACTTCCCTAATGGATGCCAAGATCACGAAGACTCCGTTACATTAGTCAAGTCGATGTGGGATATGTGCCATCCCCGGAAGCTGATATGGCCCGAAGAGGAGTTGGAAGGGCAAGAGAAGACCTATTATGCCTCAATGGAATATATCCTTAAGCATAAAATCCCAGAGAGCCTACGCCCGAGGATTCTTGACGTGCCATTAAAGACCACCCATCGAGCCAAGATCAAGCGCCTCAAAAGGAAGCTCGAAAAAGCCGAAGATCGTGCCTCGAAGTTGACCCGAGTTAGTGGGGCGATCACAAGCGGGAGCTATCCTCGCTAGTTAGATCGAGTCAAACGTGATATGTAATGGGCCCATGCCCACGTATGTTACAATGTTAAAGAATTTGTCTCGAGTCGTGTTATCGGGAGATAAGAGTCATAATTAGCCTCGTTGTTTAGGGGTTCTCCCTCATGTCTTTTCCTGCGTTATGTAGTAACCTTGCTTTCAATGAAACGAGCAAATTTGGGTGATTAGATATTTGTCATGGACCGACCGCCTAATCATTACTCCATGCTTATACATGCTTATCTATCCTTGTTTAGGTACTAGCCGATCGATTGTCTTTTACCGATCATCGACACGGCCAAGCGGAGATCCCCAATTCGCACGCGTGCGAAAGTCAGAATAGAGAATGAGGACACCAATGTACGCATGGCCAAGATGGAGGACCAGCTGGCCCAACTCACCACAATGATGCTTGAAATAAGCCAGAAGCTCAAGGAGCCCCCTACTATAGCTGTCACGGGAACATCTACTCCAGTGTCAACAGAAGGCACGCACATTACTAATTCCCCTGGGAAAGAAACTGCTGGGGAGGCTCCTTCTGTCACGCCAATTATCGTCAATCTGGATCCTCCTCCAAAGGAAAACCCAGCACCCTGTCTAAGTGAAGAGAGTGAAAGACGCTTGGCAAAGATGGAGGAGCGACTGTGTGCCTTGCAAGGTTACGAGTTGAAAGGAGCTGATAGGCTGTCTCCATACACCAAGACGAACTTCCCTGAGAACTTCCAAGAGCCTAAGTTCACAAGAAAATATGACGGAATGGGATGTCCCAAGACCCATCTCAGATATTACATGAGGAAAATGGCTCGCTACGCTGACAACGTGCCATTTCTCATACACACATTTCAAGATAGCTTGGAAGGCATTGCCCTGATGTGGTTCATTGCGCTGGACATTGAAGAATTCACTAGTTGGGAAGATTTGACCAACGAGTTCTTGCAGCAATACCGATTTAATACCGAGCTCGCCCCTACGAGAGAAGAATTGACCCGCGTTGAGAAGAAGAGAAATGAGTCATTTAAGGCATTTGCACAAAGGTGGAGAACCATGGCCTCACAGGTGAAGCCAGCTTTGAATGAGAGGGAGATGAAGCAACTATTCCTCAAGACATTACCCCCCCGAATACTTCCAAGGATTAGTATTTTCGGGATGCCAAACCTTTTCACAGCTGGTAGATGTAGGTGAAGGAGTTGAGTGGGCACTCATCGAAGGGAAGATATCCACCGGAGGCACGAAGAAGTTCCAGGCGAGAAAAGATAAGGAAGCTGCAGTTGAGGTAGCGCTCGTGCAAGAGTCATTTTACCCTAAGTCGCCCACAGCACCTGCGCACAAGCCTATGGCCATTCAAGGGAGCTCGTCACGATCATATGACAAGGGCAAGAGACCCTTTTGAAAGGAATTTTCCCCACTACCACGACCGTTGTCAAAGCTGTTGCCCATGCTTCTTGAAAAGAGGATGGTTGCAAAGGAAGTACCTAGAGACAACCCCACGAGGTTCGCCGGGTTTGATGTAACCAAGACCTGCGAGTACCACATGGGAGAAAGGGGGCATGATGTAGATAGTTGCAATGTGTTAAGGTACAAAGTCCAACAATTACTGGACAAAAACATTTTGACGTTCAAGGAAGCTCAGCCTAATATGCAACAGAATCCCCTACCGGACCATGCGGAGGGAGTGAACTCAATCTTTGAGGAGACACAGGCAAGTCAACAGTCTCTAATTGCGAATGCTTCCAAGTTGTATGAGTCCTTAGTATTGGTAGGATACTGTGGAGGTCATCAGGATGTCACCCCGGAAGAGAAACTGAACTGCGTCTGCAGGATGGTAGCCATGGGGGTAATTCGATGCAGAGAAGAGGAAGAGAATGTCGTATCCATGATAATCCCGTCATCATTCCACTCATCTTTTTGCAACATTACTCGTACATCTCGAGCGAAGAGGATTATGCCTGGAATTTCGAAGACCCTGGCTTCGTACGAGGAAGGGGTGATAGCTATGATAACTCCGATGGTAATTGAACTATCGGATGAGGAGATTGCCGGTGATATCGAGATGGAAATCGTTGAACCCACAGTGATCGACCTTATGGTCGAGGAAATGTCGGCAATTGAAGTCACGGGAGGGAACGTAATGCTGGTCACAATTGAATTGCCACCGCGGGAGGAAGATGGAGTAATAGTGTTGGAGAGTCCTCCTAAATTCGACCCCAAAGCTGTACCTTGGGATTATCAAACAAATGAGGTAGACACTGTCACGCGATCGGGCTGCTGTTACGCACCTGATAAAGGAATAGAAAAGAAGGCCGTGACTGAGGAGGAGGCGAAGCAATTCTTGGCCGTAGTAAAATCTAGCGAGTTCAATGTGGTAGATCAACTGCGGAAGTTGCCGGCCCAAATCTCCCTCCTGGAGTTGTTGAAATCCTCCGAGAAGGACTGAGACATCTTACTGAAGGTCCTCAATGAGGTACACGTACCTGAAACAATCGATGAAGTCCAATTGGAAGAGTTTGTTGGGGCAGTTCTGCTGAAAGACCAGATTTCCTTTACGGATGAGGACCTCTCTCCCGATGGTCCTAATCATACCAAAGCACTACACATCTCGGTGAAGCATGAGAGCACTCTGGTTTGCAGAGTGTTGATCGATAATGGTTCGGCGCTTAATATATGCCCATTGGCTACCCTCTATCGTCTGGGCATTGATCTTGGAGAATCCGTACTGGCAAGTCAACTGTGCGGGCCTTTGACGGGATGAAGAAGGAAGTGATAGGGGAAATTGAGCTTGAGTTGTTGATTGGCCCCGTACTCTTCCAAGTCGTGTTCAGTGTTAGATATACCAAGCGCTTTTAATTTTTTGCTAGGGAGGCCATGGATCCACACGGCAGGCCTTGCCTCTAGCCTCCATCAAAAGGTACGATTTGTGGTAGATAATGTGCTTATCACGGTCCATGGAGAATCGACTTCAAGATCTACCATGAGACGACCATCCCATATGTGGAGCCCGAGTGTACCGAGGAATCCAGCTTTCAAACCTTCGAGCCTGGTATCCATGGTCCACGTGCTGCAGGTCTTTCACAAAGGTTCTTGAATTATCTAAGCCGGCCATAGTCGGGAAAGATTATGCTAGCAAGCGGGTATAATCGGGAGAGGGCCTTGGATCACACGGTCAAGGTGTGCGAAAACCCGTCGAAGCTCGTAAAAACTTCAAAAGAAGAGGCTTGGGATATGTCGAGAAACGGGGAGGCCATAACAACCAAGGAGGTCGTGGAAGGCATGGAGGCCGAGGCGCCCGAGGAGGCTGAGACGGGTATAGAGACCAGAGTGAACGCGTTGCCCATACTGAAGAGGACGAGCGCTATCAAAGCCCGTTTTCCCCATTGCTGGAGGAGACGTTTCTAGGACCCCCAAGGATGTTGTTCGAGGAAGAGGATGATATCTATGGTGTGACCGAGCTATTTAAGGAGGACGTCATATGCACCATCCTGGCGTGCGAGGAAGCCGAGTCCTCTGAAGTCATGGCTGTCCCTCCAAAGTAGGGCGGTTCTCGTTTAGCCTAGTCTTTCGTTTTATGTCTTCTCCCTGCGCGGGATCTCGTAGTTTTTCTTTATTTATTTCTTGTTTTCATCATTTGTAACGTGAACTATAATCAGCCTCGATCTTGAGCCGTTGGTCGAGGGTGGTGTGTGTTAAAATACGGCCTTATCTTTCCTCATAGACACATGTTTTATTAAGGACATGTGGAAGCACATCAAACTAGCCCTATGATGGTCACTAAGGCCTAGGCCTCCACATGCTCCCTTATTTGACTGTTCCGCAAGAACGAGGAAATCCGAGAATATGAGGACGAGTTCTTGAAATTTTTACAAAAATACTTTGAAAGCTTTTGAAAATGACATGCATTGTCTTTGTTATCAACATTACTCTAACTCACATCATCGCATCTCAGGCATTACATTATGCATAATCATGATAAGGACGCATGCGACTCGGATGTGCATGAAGAAAGTCCCTCAGGTTCCGATGACATCGACGACGACGATCGGAAGGGAGTCGAGCGCGAATGGAATCGACACGAAGAATCGAAGCCGTTGACTGAAGAGCAAACAATCACCATAAATTTGGGCGATGCAGAGAATGTCAGAGAAGTAAAAATCGGAGCATGTCTCTCAGAGTCAGAAGCGGAAATGATGACTAACCTTCTGAAAGATTATCAAGATGTGTTCGCCTGGACATATGCCGACATGCCGGGATTGGATCCTGAAATTGTGGAACATGCTTTACCAACGGATCCCAATGTGCCACCCAAGAAGCAAAGACTTAGGAGAACTAAACCAGAGTTGTCCAAAAAGATTGAAGAAGAAGTGATGAAACTATTGAAGGTAGACTTTATCGAAGTAACTCATTATCCTGATTGGGTAGCAAATATCGTGCCCGTAATGAAGAAAGATGGGCGAATCAAGGTATGTGTTGACTATCGCGACTTGAATCGAGCAAGTCCTAAAGACGACTTTTCGCTCCCACATATCGATGTCTTGGTTGACAGTACGGCGGGGTTTGAGTTATTCTCCTTCATGGACGGTTTTTCTGGATATAACCAAATCCGTATGAAGGAGGAAGACAGGAGCAAAACATCATTCATAACTCCTTGGGGAACTTTTTGCTACAAAGTGATGCCTTTCGGTCTAAAGAATGCTGGGCAACGTATCAGAGGGCCATGGTCACGTTATTTCATGACATGATGCACAAGGAAATTGAAGTATACGTCGACGACATGATTGCGAAATCGAGACGTGGTGAAAATCACGTCAAAGTCTTGCGAAGGTTATTTGAACGTCTTCAGAAGTTCAAGTTACGCCTCAACCCCGCAAAATGTGTTTTTGGAGCGAAATCTGGGAAACTATTAGGATTCATGGTTAGTAGTAGGGGCATAGAGATTGATCCATCGAAGGTTAAAGCCATTTGCGATTTACGACCCCCAAATACCGTCAAAGAAGTCCGCAGCCTGATGGGACGACTTAATTATGTGGCGAGGTTCATTTGTCAGTTGTTTGAAACGGCAAAACCATTCTTCAAACTCATGAAAAAGAATGCAAAGATTGAGTGGAATGCTGAGTGCCAGGGTGCCTTTGAGAAGATAAAACATTATCTCACTCATGCACCAGTCTTAGTGCCCCCTCTCCCTAAAATTCCCTTGATTTTGTACTTAACCATACATGATGAATCATTGGGAGCTATGCTGGCCCAGAAAAGACCAAATGACGGGAGAGAATGCACAATATACTACTTGAGCAAGAAATTCACTGTTTCTGAGATGAACTATACGGAAGTTGAGAGAACTTGTGTGGCTTTAATTTGGGCCTTGCACAGGCTGCGGCAATACACACTTCATCACCGAATCTTGTTGGTGACCGAAAATGATCCTATCAGGTATCTCCTAGAGAAGCCGGCGTTGGTTGGCAAGTTGGCCAAGTGGCAAATCTTAATTTCTGAGTTTGACATTCAAAGCCTGGGATAGAAGTCCGTTAAAGGTCAAGCCATAACAGATATGTTGGCAGAAAGTTCCGAGAGGTCCAAAACATCTTATGGGGATAGTGATGCAGAAGAGCGAATTTTACTTATATTAACCGACAAATGGACGATGTACTTTGATGGTGCGGTTAACTTAGCTTGGGTGAGTCTTTGGGGCGGTTCTTATCTCCCCGGATGGACAACATTACCCCGTCGCTGCTAAATTGACGTTCCCTTGTACGAATAACATCGCTGAATACGAAGCATGCATTCTCGGCCTCCAAGCCGCCATTGATATGAAAATTCAGAAGCTGCAAGTTTATGGTGATTCAACCCTTATCATCTTACAGACTGAAGGCAAATGGCGAACACATGATTCTAAATTGATCCCGTATCATGAGTTCCTTGGAGAGTTGACGAAAGAATTCCAAGAAATATCATTCGAATACTTACCAAGGTCTCAAAATTAGTTTGCCGATGCCCTAGCTACCTTGTCTTCGATGTTGCAAGTGGCTGGAGACTTGGACATTGAACCGTTGAGAATTGAAATCGTCAGGCGCCCGGCTTATTACATGACGGTTGAAGAGGAACCGGACGGACAACCTTGGTTTCATGACATCTTGAAGTATCGCGAGAATGGTGAATTCCACGAAGGAAGTGAAGCGGCGGTATTTAAAACATTTGATAAAGCTGGCATCAAGATTCTTCGCTAGTGGAGACGTCCTTTATAAAAGGTCCTTCGACTCAATATTGCTAAGGTGTGTTGATGCTAAAGAAGCCGATCGTTTGATGAAAGAGATACATGAAGGGGAGTGCGGCCCCCATATGAACGGACACTTCTTGGCGAGAAAGATCATGCGGCTTGGTTACTATTGGTTGACCATGGAGTCCAACTGCATTCAGCACGTACGACGGTGTCACCGGTGCGATTTATGGAGATAGGATAAATGCCCCTCCAAATGAACTTCACCAAATGTCTCAACCTTGGTCCTTTTCAATGTGGGGAATTGACGTGATCGGGCCCATTAATCCCAAGGCTTCAAATGGGCATCGATTTATTTTGGTGGCGATAGACTATTTTACCAAGTGGATCGAGGCCAACTCCTATGTTAATGTTCTTGCCAAGAATGTGGCAAAGTTCATTCGTCGTGACATTATCGCTCGTTACGGGTGCCGAAGGCAATCATTACCGACAACGGCACTAATTTGAATAACAAATTCGTAGATGGTTTGTTCAAGTGAGTTTCGAATTAAGCATTTGAACTCGTCACCGTACCGTCCTCTGATGAATGGAGCAGTGGAGGCGGCAAACAAGAATATAAAGAAAATCTTATCAAAGACCGCTGAAAATTATCGTGACTGGCACGATAGGCTCCCTTACGCGCTAATGGCATACCGAACTTCTATCCGCACCTCCACAGGGGCAACTCCTTTCTCACTTGTATACGGAATGGAGGCAGTCTTGCTTGTTGAAGTTGAAGTTGAAGTCCCTTCTTTAAGGGTCCTTTCTCAATCTGCGCTTGATGAGACTGAGTGGATGCAACAGAGGCATGAGCAGTTAAACATGATCGATGAGAAGAGATTGCAAGCTATGTGTCATGGTCAGTGCTATCAGAGACGAGTCGCAAAAGCGTTCAACCGAAAGGTGCGTCCTAAACACTTCGAAGTCAACGACCTGGTGTTGAGGAAGGTGCTTCCGATCATACCAGATCCTCGTGGAAAATTCACCCCGAACTACGAAGGACCATATGTCATTAAGAAGATTCTTCCTGGTGGTGCCATGATTTTAGTTGAAATGGATGGCAGTGAATTGCCTAGACCTGTAAACGCTGATGTAGTCAAGAAGTATTTTCCATGAATGAAATCAAGGCCGAGGGGCCACTTCATGCACAATTCAAGTCGCATAGCATCATACATAGCATTGTAGATATCATGCATATGTTGCATACACGCATATCTATTTGTGTTTCGAGGCATCCTACCGTCTAACGAGGAAATGGCGGGGAAAGAACCAACTCAAGAATCCATCAAGTCTTCGCACAACAAAGGTTGAATGTCTCTTTTGAGAGGTAAGTTGAGACGATAAAAAAAAGGGGGGCAAAACAAACAAACAAAAGAATAAGGACAAAAACAAAAATGCATGACATGATTCGCATGACCTATTCTTTGGTGTCACTATGCACACTTCACGTCTGTGACCCTCAAGAAAATGGCTCGTAAAAATGACCTTATTTGGGCAAAAGAGTGAAAGGTTAACCATGCCAAACAAGAAGTACTTAGGATGAAGAAAGGCAAGCCCATTTCCAGACACTTTCGAGAGTTGAGTGAAAATCGACCTTTCGCTTAGGACGAATGATTCATTCGCATTGAGCACAAAGATCGAAATGATAAAGGCGTTCCCTTCATCAATCCCAAGCATTGCACTAATCTCCTGTTATCACTTTGGGCCAAAAAAAAAATGATACTTCAAAGTACCATTGTCAAGAACAACCCTACATTGGGGCAGCATAGGAGGTTATGATCATGTTGTAGAACGAAAGATTGAGAAAGATTCTATTACTTTCACTTGCATTAATCTTCTGGTGATAGCTTCAAAGGAATTCTCATTAGAGCTTGACTCATCCTAAAGTGAAGAAGAGCATTTCCTTCTCTACCCAAACACTGATATCCATTGTTTTAACCAATTTGGGCCTGATTATTCATTTATAAACCTCGAGTGGTGATCATCTCCCTTCACTGGGGCAAGGCATAAGGATTGACCAAACACAATTGATAGTCACGAGAAAATGTGAAAAATATCTCGAAAGTCATAAGAGCTATAAAAGTTCAAAGAACAAAAAGATTTGACAAATTAGGGGCATAAAAAAGAAAGTGTACCTGATAAAAAAAAAAAAAAGAAAAGAAAGCCAAAAGGCTGCATCTTATGTGAAAAAAAAAATTATCAAAGTCCAAGTGCCCGAATAAAAAAAAATTATCGCAAGTGCAAAGGAAATTAGAGAAGAGCAAACCTCCATACATAAATGGTTAATAAAGGGACTTTCGAGATGCGCTGTGTCTCAAAAGCCAAGTGACTTCGAAAGATTGAATGACACGGTCATGATGCTATGATGATCACTGACTCTTAAAAACCCCTTTGAAAATGTTAAGCCTTTCAAGCCTTTCCCGAGCCAACATTACAACCCTCTTCCGAAGTCTCTTCTGATTGGGATGGTTCGAGTGAAAATGAGAATGCCACAAAGAAACTATTGCTTGAAGAAGTGGAAGTAATCATATCTTGTCTTATCTTTCAAGTTCTCGACTTGTAAACCCGACAAATATAGCAACAAGTGTTCCCCTATTGGCCTCAAGGCCACAATTCCTTCATGTAAGCCCTAAACGAGCCTATATTGCGGCTTTTTCAAAAGACCTTTTTGATCGATCATACTGTGCTCATCGCGAATGTTTCTGAAAGCCTTTGATCTGGATTATGTGAGATACCCTCAGCAACCAGTTATCTCCCACATGAATGGATGGGATCAAGCAGCCATTTTATCGAAAATGCGTGAGAAGCCCTTTCTGACTAAGAAGCTCTAGTTTGGCATGCTTAATGAGCCTTGTTCACAAGTCGTGATCGTCTTGATAAGAACTTGACTCCTAGAGAATTTGATGATTAATGATATATCCACAAGCAATATGACAATTTTGCGCCACATGATGCCGATTGAAATCAAATGTTTTTTTCAAAACAGTCGGACTTAGCTTGATTAGCTTGTTCAATTAATGCTACAATATTGCCAATATGTCTCTTGATGATGTCCCTAATGACATTTGCTCAAGCTGAGTTTGACAGGATTCTTCAGTGAAGCCATGTAGTTTCAAGGAGTTAGCGGGCGCATCCCTAAAACCCAAAGGTATGGTTAACCTTAAACCAAGTCATCCCCAAAGGTTCATGGGTTTTCCTCAAACCATGTATTTTCAACCTGGTCGAAACCCGTTGTTACACGGTGAGATTTCAGTCCTTCTCCTCCTTCCTATGACACGGTGTGCTCTGTAGCCCGGTGAGCTTCTGTAGCCCGGAGAGCTTTGTAGCCCGGAGTCCTTCTTCTTATGACACGGTGAGCTTTGTAGCCCGGAGAGCTTTTGTAGCCCGGAGAGCTTTGTAGCCCGGAGTCCTTCTTCTTATGACACAGTGAGCTTTGTAGCCCGGAGAGCTTTTGTAGCCCGGAGAGCTTTGTAGCCCGGAGTCTTCTTCTTATGACACGGTGAGCTTTGTAGCTCTTTG